>NC_143579.1:24755016-25109939 GCF_048544385.1 Mastigoproctus giganteus | reverse complement strand
AGGGTGGTAAAAAATGAAAAGGACCTGGGAGCAATTGTGCAGTCAGACATGAAGTTTTCTGACAGGCTGCAGGAGCAGGTCAAGGGGTATTGTCAATGATATACAGAAATTTTTCTAGTAGGGAAAAGGAGGTGATTATCCCTTTGTATAAGGCAATGGTCAGGCAACGCCCTGAATATAAAATAAATTTTCTGTTTATACTCCGGGACGACCAAACGGTCAGAGGAGTTCACAAGATAGATAGAATACAAGAAAGAGCACCGTATTCAGTAGTCACGGGCTTGAATCCCGGTCACTCAAGGCACGTGTACTTATGCACCCGCGCGGTCTGGAGGCCTCATTTTAGGAAGGATGCAGGGTTGCTTGAGCGTGTACAGAGAAGGGCAACAAGATTGCTGAGAGGAATGAAGGGGTCCTCTTATCAAGAAAGGCTTAAGTTCAGCAAACTGCAGCGGCTGGAGACTAGGCACCTGCGAGGTGGTCTGATTGAGGTGTATAAGGCTTTGAATGGGTTGAGCACGCTGAATTCTGATAGAATTCTTCCGCTTGCTCAGATTACGAACCTGAGGGGGCATAAATTCAACTTGAGGAAACATAGTTGTAGAACAGATGTGCGAAAATTTGCCTTTAGTCAGCTGGTGGTTAATTGCTGGAACAAACTTCCATCTGTCGTTGTGGAAGTTGATAGCATAAATAAATTCAAGGAAGAACTGGACAAACGTTTAGAGGGAATGGATGTGTGAAATTGTTTTTTTTTTTTTTTTTGGCTGATGATACATAAGCTCATACGCTTGCTTTCTTGCATCACATGCCACTATTACCATTACTTTGTTGGCTTTTTTTTTTTTTTGTTCCCCTAAGCTAGCTTCCTCGGATCATTTAGCCATTCTAATAACTAGTACTAAATCTTGAACCTAAATAAGGCTCAGTTATAAACTTTACTAATTTGAATGCATCAGTGCTAACTTACAGGAAATATGGTCTTTCAAACATTCCAGTAACTTTTTGGGTACTAAGTATATTTAGAACAAGTTGGACTCGGCTAAAATTAAGTCAACTTAATTATATAAATTGGTAGAACCACATGTGTTTTGTAAACCCAGAACATCAAAACATGTTTGCGAAGGGGAAGTCTATATTTTATTTCGAAGAGAAAGAGTTAGTTTGGCCACACTTAACCAATCACCCAGATGAATAACCAACAGCTGCACTACTTACCGAAATTAAATCGGAACTCCAGCACGAAGACTACTTAACACAAATTTAAGCTTAATGTGAAATTTGATGATGGTAGCAGCCGAAGTAGAAAGCTATCCAAGGATATGCTTAATGTGATTAGATCAGCTTAAAGTTACAGACATTTGTGTCGGAGTTCGAACTATTCAGAAATCTTTTAGAAGAGTTAGACAAACGTCTTTAGATGGCTGCAATTTTTTTTTTCCTTCCTGCATTCGAAGAAAAATACCTCAACTCTGCAGGCATTTCCTATAATTAACATTTCACGAGGGATTCGTATTACAATACAGGCTTCTTTCAAAAGCTTATGAAATCATTATTTAGCATCCAGTCCGCTACAATTGCGAAAGAATTTTACTCAAAACTGTGCAGTACGGAATAAATTGGATTTCTTCTTTCTTTTCCCCCTCCACTTTTTCCTCGTATGATGGTGCTCAGAAACTTGCTTTTTGTTACTAAAAACAACTGCAAATTAATGAAAATGTTCCCTATCTAATCTCTCTTACGGTTTGTACTCATACCTTAGTAACCGTCTCCAGGCTGTTTATCGATTTGAAAGTTTCAATTTCCATCCGCAGGAAAAAATAATTGGCTCCCAGTCGTAGGAGCAGAGACACACATACACACGCGCGCGCACACATAAAAAAAAGGGGGAAAAAAAAAAAAGAAAGTAAGATCCTCTTCTTATAGACATACAATTTGTTCTTCGATCACTTGTTAATTAATGAGAAAAGTCAGCTTTACGTAGACTACCGCCTTTCATTCTCCAGGATTTTTTTAACATCAGTGCCAGGATGGAGCTGATAAAAAAAGGGGGGAAAAAAGAAAACGCGAGATAGAGAGAACGTGTGGATATAGTGAACTAGACGCAAGCAAACAAAAGCGAAACGTAAACTCTCTAACCATAAATCATTTCTCAATGTTCTAAAGAGAATACCAAGAGTCGAAACACGGACCAATTAAGAGAAGGATACGAAACAGCCTCGCATGTAGTCGAGAGAGTGACTTTTTAATTTCCCAACAGAAAGAAAAGTGTACCTGTATAGCATGTGGTATAGTACAATACTGTCTGTCACTGGCAGCTTTTCATTTTCACACATTCGCCGAAGCAGCGCTAATGATGTGATTCCTAATCTTATCGAAGGAGAAAGAAACCTAGCTGGATCTCTCTAGTACAGTTATCTACAGATGAAGTACTGTTCTGCTGGGTGTTGCTATTATCTGCCAAACTTTCCACTTCCAAACTCATTAAGAAATGAGGAAGACGAACCAAGTGGAACCAAACCAGACGCGTGCGTGTACACTATTAGCAACCCCCATCAAACAGGATTTCCCTATTATTACTTAAGGGATTGCTGCTTCCTTATTAATGCCTAAATATGGAAACGTTTCTTACCACGCTATTACCAATATGATGGTTGATTTTACTTTAAAGACATGGAGTGTTGCTAGGAGGCTGAAAACATAATGAGGAGCATGGGGAGAAAAGGGGGGAAAACTAATCAGAAATTTGATGCAAAAACTAAGTTGTAATAACATTAATTGGGACTGTCGAACATACAGTATAGCATATACAATTATATACATCTTTATCTCAGTTCAAATATAATTTATAAATAATATACGATTTCAACTTTATTAACATCAAACCGTATATTATGCATTAAACAATCTAAAGATTAACTCAAAAAGAAGTAAATACTTTCAGCTGTTCATAGGACACTAACCAAAATACAAGAAATGCAAATTATTTCAACTGTCCGATTTGCATATTGTGCGGAATGAAAAATCCGAAATAACTGACGCGTAAATCCCTACTCTGCCTGAAGAGAGCTAACTACAGCCGCCATTAAAGAGAACTTTAAAAATTCCGACTAAAGAGTGCTTTTTAAAAGAATTCCTCCTGTCAACGACGGGATTTGACGTAGCCCAGTGGTCAGGAGCGAGAGTGCATAGCACGCGTTCCTTGAGTGGACCGGGGTTCAAGCCCGTGACTACTAAATACGATAAATATTTGTATTGACGATTTATTGTAAACTCCACTGACTTGGTTGTCGTGCCGGAGTATAAACAGAAAATTTATTTATTTAAAATCTCCAAACGGGTAGAGGATTAAAATCGTTATACTGTCAGGAGTAATCAAAATAATCTTTCTCGGTATAATGTAAAATCACCAATTATTACTCAACATCTGTTTCCATGGGTTTAACATCTAGATTCCCAAACTATACATACTGGAGATGGTGGTTAGATAAATTATAGCAAAGGGATTATTTATGAACACTGATGACTATGGTCCCGGAGTAAAGTATGCTGCCACAAAAAATACACGGCTAGATGCAGACGGTTTACTGGATGCTCATCAAATTCGATTTACTTGGAATTGGGGAATTACATTTTCTAAATCAAGTTCGTAAAGCAATGGAATCTTCTTTTGAGCTAAACACATCTAAAAAAGTAAATATTTCGCTTCAGATTAACTTTGCCTTTGAATGTGACAGCAACAGCATGGAAACTGCAGCAAGGGTAATGTCGTCAACAATAATAAAAAAAAATCTGTTCGGGAAGGGCAGAGAGTTAAGGCAGAGTCTACTGTTTAAAAAAATTGCATTATTCCTGTTTTCTATTTGATTTGAACACTTTATATTCCATTTTATTAAAATTTATTGTTTATATTGAAAGAATTTTTCTTTTTCTTTTCATTATAATTATGACTTAATAACATTAAGATTTGAATCAGCATGTGTAAATTCATAACTCATACATACACAAAAAAAAAAAACGCACAACTTTTATACACGTACAGATACATATATCTGGATGTAAACATAGCAAGGTGTTTATAAATAAACAAATCAAGCTTGTGATTAGGCTCATGCAAATTGGTCCTCACACCATGGACCTTGTGATTAGGTCCATGGCGTGAGCATCAGCGAGGAATACTGCTTTAGGTTTTAGAATAAAAGGAATAGCATCCACTTTTTTAACAGCCTACAACAAAAGAAGGCTTCCCAACTATGGGAATAAATGAGGGAACTTCAGGTATTTTTATAGCTGATTCCCAAAATGGGATAGACTTTAGACCTAAACCAGCTAAGTGATCAGCGTGGAGGTATAGTAGCACGCGCGTTTGAATTGAACATTAATTCCAGCTTGTGACTACTAAATACGGTAATTTGTTTAAACATCTTATATTTCTATGTGTGAGAAACATTGTGGAGTACTAGCAGGGATAAGGTGATTAGCCCATTGTATAAGGCAACGGTCAGGCCGTCTTGAGTACTGCATACAGGTATGGAGGCTTTATTTTAGGAAGGATGTAGAGCTGCTGGAACAAGTACAGGGAAGGGCAACGAGATTGGTGAGGGGACCAAAGGTTTGATCTTACCAAGAAAGGCTGCAATTGTAGCATCTGGAGACTACGCACCTGCGAGGTGATCTGATTGAGGAAATGAAAGGATCGAAACTGTTAATATTTAAGGCTTTGAATGGATTGTGCAAACTCAATGCTGATGGAATTCTTCCTCTTGCTCACACCATACACGTGGAGAGACACAAATTCAAACTGAGGAAGGACGTTTGCCTATTGCCACCGGATGGTTGATTGCTGGAACAAACTTCTGTTGTTGTGGAAGCGTGTAGTTTATTTACAAATAGATAGGATTAACATAAAAGAAATGAGATTTTATTGTGCTGCTATAGAATGGAGATGGATTGAATAAATGGACTAAATTAAATTAAAGGATCGAAACTGTTAATATTTAAAATATCCAATGAATAGAAAACTAGGCTATTTTTTCGTCGTGCATTCGATACTTGAGGAAAAATAAATAATTGTTTCTGTAGTTAAAAGCAGGTGTATACAAGGAGTGTATTGCAACAGTGGTTGTTCATACCTTTTCTGTTAATTATTTTATATATTAGTTTTAGTCCTACTCAGTGGCGTATCCAGGTATCATCGTAGAGGGTGGGGGGGGGGCATGGCGACCAGTGAGTTTTTTTAGAAAGCAGGAGGCGCTCAAAAAATTTAGGGTTAAGGAGGGGCATATGCCCCTTCTGCCCATCCCTGAATACGCCCTTGGTCCTAGTTGTGTTCTTTTCTGGAAGTTGGTTAAGTGATATTTCCCTAAAGGATGCTCGTAATTGGCTCTGTGACAATTACACTACTCGACAAAATTAACCGAACTACACGTGTAAACTAACTCGTGGTGTAGTTCTGTTCTCCGATGAGTCCCGTTTTAGCCTACAAACGGATTCTAGATGTTATTTCATCTGGAGACAACAAGGAAGGCAATACTATCCATCCAACATCAGAAAAGGGACACTTACGGTGGTGGTGTTCTCGTGTGGGGCAGAATAATGATCAACGACCGCACCCCTCTTCATTTTTTTGATAGGGGTACCGTAACTGCGGAGAGGTATAGCGTTAATTGCAATGCGGCACCAGCGGTTTCCCCCAACTCTGCACTGCGGAGAGGTACCGAGAACAGATCCTCGAATCTTTTTTTTTTTTTCGATTTTTTAGGAGTGCGGTTGGCCTAGATTTTCTATTCATGCATAAAAACGCCACTGCACATAGAGGGATATCTTGAAACTGAGGATATTCAACGATTGCCGTGGCCAGCACGATCACCAGACTTAAATCCGATCGAACATGTGTGGGTCGCCCTTGGGCCTCGCATTGCAGTCCGACAGCTCACTCCTCGGTCACGTGGTGACCTAAGGTCTGCACTGGTGGATGCATGGGATTTGTTGCCATAGGATCTTATAGACACCCTTATATTGAGCATGGTTCACCGCTGTCAGGTGACTATATTTTCGAGCGTACAAGATGCTCGAAAATCTTATACAACTCTTATAAATGACACTTACACCTATCCGAAGTCTCTCATTGTCTCCTCATTTCATTGTTATTCTATAATACATCGCCATACCAAATTTTGTCCCGTTTCATCCCAAGCTACACGAGTAACCACGTTTCTTACGTGTTCTGTTAATTTTATTGAGCAGTGTAGTAAGTTTATCCTTTTGCATTAAATATTTTATCATTTCAATCTGGATTTTTCCTAATTTGTTGTTGTTGGGACCCATAACTTCGGGACCAAAGAGGACATGCGAATTCTAATAGAGGAAACACTTGAGTGATGTATAAAATTTGGTTTAAATGAGCATTGCCGAAAGAGGAAGAATAACGCTTTATGAAACCTAGTCTCCTGTAAGCCTGTTTGGAGAAGGAACAGTTGGAAAATTTTCATGAAAATTATTAGTTGTAAACTCCCTGACTTATGCGACTAAAAGAAAAGAAAATTTTCCGTTGCTGACATTAACGATTGTCAATCACTGACAGTTTTTCAGGGTGAAACAACGTCTTACAAATTGACTAGTTTAATAATAACTCTTAAACTTCTCCATGCTCGTGTAGAACCGACTATACCAGAAAACTTTCATTAAAAATGGAATGAAAAATCTCATGAAAACTTTAACGCTACATAATGCATTTACCATCTGACGTTAAATGTAAGAGAAGGAACCAGAGGAATTCCATTAACGTTCATAAAGTGGTAGATGTTTGAAGGTCATGCAAAAAAAAAAAAAAAAAAAAAAGACAACCAAAGGAGAAGAGGGGCCAATTTTGGGCATACACACATGGCAACGGTAAATCGAAAATGCATTTACAACAAAAAGGCTAAGCTTAGTGCCCATTAATAATGATGAATCAATAAAGATGAAACTGGGTAAAGAAAAACAAAGGTTCAATATTTTATTACTGCTGTAAGCGATCATCAATCATGCAGCTAATGGGGGAACCAGGAATAATTGAAATAATATACGCCAACGACAATCTTTAATATAGGTCAAAAACAATTTTCTTGCTAAATGGCTTACAAAGTTATTTCAAAGTCTCTAATACAAATGGTAGAGAGAGAAAAAGACTCTTAGAGCACAGAAGTAATAGACAAAAGTAGGTCAGGAAAGTTTATTAAACGGCATGTTTCGCACTGGCATGACAGAGTTGAGTGCAAAATTAAAAGGAATAAAGAAAACACAAGCAAGAAGCATTTCCCCACGCTAACTGCCGTTAATGGGTTTATGTAAGGTGGTGCCAACATAATTGAAAAATAAGAGGTACCATCGATAAAATTTTGCGTAAGATATAACTCCTGATAGCATTACACTTCGCAATCTTTTCGATCGTCATAACTTTGCTGGTCGGGCATTAGACCACACTGATTTATTGTCCTTGACAAGAAGCATTTATCTCCAAAGGATTAACGTCCTATTTCAACTGGTTTCTGGGAAAGAGGTCCTGCTACAAATGTTTCACTACCTATAATTGACGGTAGCGAGTGGAAAAAGGGGGGTGGGGGACAGAAAGAAAGAGAGAGAGAGGAAAAAACTACAACTGAAAACGAGGAATAGAGTCGATCGATCCCCAGCGCCAAGTGAATGTCGCTGCTGATCTACAAGGATCGCCGTGTTAATGTCAGGCAGTGAAGTGACATTCAGTACTGGCAGCACTCTGGAGAGCGGCTCCCATCTCAAGAAACTTGTGAATTAGGGTTGACGTTGCAGTAACGACTCTCGACTTGCCTTGAATCTTTCACCAGGGCATACTAGCAGGCGCAATCGCAAAAGTATTTCAGGCACTTGTCAAAACCAGCATTTAAGATAGCGGGGCGAGAGTGGCGACATTTTGTGCCCAACTTTTCAACTTTCTTTACATTCGTAAAGAAAGAAACAGTTTAATGCATTAAGTAGCACGAGCTGGTGGAAGCCATTTGAAATTCGTGTCGTCCACCGGTATTGTTCGGTGCCCCGGCTAACAAATAGCGTCCAACTATTCGGGAATAGGTGCACTGATGATCATCTCAGTGTTATTTAACATAAAATTTCAGAACGCATACACTTCCTTGATAAAAGTATAGGGTACTACGTTTTTCTTTTAACAAAAGATTTTTACTTTATTAATTTTTTTTTGTTTGTTTTTAAAAACGTGTTCTAATTCATGTCGTATTTTATGGTGTACAGTGAATCTCGTTATAACGAACTCTGGAGGGTTCACAAATTCTTTCGTTGTAATGGGTAGCGGCGAAAATTATTTTAAAAGAACCATTATTTGTTCAGATAAATTCTGCTACACTGTTTTAATATACAGAAGCAGCAATTTACACTTTATTTTGCTTAAATATCTACTTTAAAAAATATATTTAAAGATCATGGATTTGAAAGTACATTTATAAGAAATATTGTATTGTATCAAATTTTAATAACCCACACTAATCCGGTACAATACTCGCAAATATAACATCACATTAATGGGTCAACTTTTGTCTTGAATATTTAAATTTTGTGCATTAAAACAAAAACTCAACAATATAAGGCTTCTTTTCTTTTCTGTTTTTTCTTTACAAAAAAGAGGAAATTTGCGACTGGGTCTTCGATTTGAGCTTTTTTTTTTTTTTTTTTTTTATTAAAAAAAAAAAAAAAAGAAAAGAAAAAACTAGTAAATGCGAAAATCATCATCTAATGTCATCGGTTTGGAGGGAGAGGAGACAAAAAGGTGCCGATACGCCCACCAAATTGATTCATCAGCATAATCATTCAATAGTGTGAAAAATTATTATTAGTAGTAGTGGCAAATGGTGCAAGAAAGCAAGCTTATACAGCATCAGCATAAAAAAAAAAAAAAAAAAAAATCATTTCACCTATCCATTCCTTCCAATAGTTTTTCCTTGGATTTATTCAAACTATCCACTTCCACAATAACAACGGATGGAAGCTTGTTCCGGCAACCAACCAGCCGTTGGCTGAAAGCAAACTTCCGCACATCAATTCTGCAACCATCCTTCAATTTGAATTTATACCCTCTTATGTGCAGTCCGAGCAATAGGAAGAATCAGCATTGCGTTTACTCAAGCCATTCAAAGACATAAGCACTTCAATCAGATCACCTCGCCGGTACCTAGTCTTTGGACGCTGCAATTTGCATAACTGAAGTTCTTTCTTTCGTTATTTTTTGTTCCTCTTACTAATCTCGTTGCCCTTCTCTGTACCCATTCCAGGAGCGCTTCATACTTCCTAAAATGAGACCTTATACAGTACTCAAGATGGAGCCTGACCACTGCCGTATACAATGGAATAATCATCTTATCTCCTAGCAAAATTCCTGTATATATCATTGACAAAACCCCATCAGCTTGTCTGCACTGTTCAGAGAGCTTCATATCAGACTGCACAATTTCCCACATCCTTTTCATTTTCCACTACCCTGAGTGTAGTACCATAGAATTGATATGTTACTCTGGGATTACTGCTACCCATATGCAGCGCCTTGCAATTGTTAATTTTAAAAACTTCAATTGCCATTTCTCAGCCCATCTGCCTAATTTTTCTACCTCTTTTTGCAGCAACATACTTTCATTACTGTCATTAACCACCCTGCCTACCTAGTATCATTTGCAAACTTAGATATTAAACCCATGATACACCTTCATCAATATCATTAATAAATATACATAAAACCTAGTACCGAACCTGTGTGATACTGAATTCCTTTGCCGCATTTTTTAAACCTTCAATTTTTTTTTTTATTTAATCGAATCCTCTTACAGAGCCTTATTTCCAAGGAGAATGATTGAGTGTCTTTTATAATTTTTTACTTGTAAACCATATTTAAAAATAATTTCTTGTACTGAATTTTTCAGTACAATCAATTATTTTCGAAGCCTACTTATGCATAAATCAGAACTATTTCACTTAAAAGAGATTTACAAAGTATTATTAATAAAGGAATGCCGGCAGAGATCTGGAAATATTTTCATTACACTGGATTTTTTGTTAAACATGTATTTCTTGTAACGAGATTTTACTGTATTATGTTGGTTGATTGCTTGTTCGTTTTGATACAGAGATTACTTGCTATACTTCTCAGTCCACATGGCTATGTCCGGAAAAGTGTGTTTTGCCTTCGTGGATGGCAGAGCGATTACGATCGCTGCCCTTAGACATGTAGTCTGGGCGTGTAGCACAGTGGTATCGCCACCGTCCTCCCCACACCGGGTGGAAAAGACATGGGTTCGAATCTAGTCGATGACGCGAGGAACTTTTATGGGCTTTTTGTTCACTCCGCGGCCGAGTTAGTCGGTCTCAGGCGTAGATAGCAAGGATTTTTCCCCATAAAAACTGGAGTTTTTCGTCCAGCAAAGCAGGCAAATCGACCAGAGAACACACGCAATTTACAGACACAATGCACATGGATAGTTGAAAGTAACTCTCCAGGTGATCCTAATATAATAGTTTAGTTTTTTTTTTCCTTAGACAAGTGGCCGAGTTCGTCTGTTATGGAGGGGAGCCCCGGATACAGACTAAAAAATGTTCATCCTCATTAAATGAAAATGTCTGAACGATGGCGAGCAAAAAGGTCCATGTTGAAGTTGGAAAGTCCCATGCGCACTCCTTAGGTGGGGTAAAGTACATACCTGCAACTCCCAGTACCTCCACTACCTTCAACCAGTTGTGTCGTAAATAGTGAACTGCTTGGATGCATGGAGTGTTTTTTTTTTTTTTTTTTTTTTTTTTTTGATTTGGTAGTTGTTGGCGCATCGGCTTCTGTGGCCATATTGCACCTCCCAAGGTTTTTGCAGTACTTTGATCCAAGCCCGAGGCGGGAATCGAACCCGCGACCTTTGGGTTGCCGGGCAGGTACTTTACCCACTCGGCTAGCCCGGTCGGCAATAAATTGTCAATACAAATATTTACGGTATTTAGTAGACACGGGCTTGAACCCCGGTCCACTCAAGGAACGCGTGCTATGCACTCTCGCTCCTGACCACTCGGCTACATCAGGCCTCTGGAGTGTTGTGAAAATGGCTATGTCAATTGAGGCCGGAGTGTTTGTGGTGGTACATGTTCCACAACGGGGTTCAGCCATGTGTCTCAAGCTGAATAAATAAATAAATAAACAAACACTTCCATTTATCGGGATACATCAACTCCCAAAATAGCCGTGTATGATTGGCAGTTAATTCACATACCATTAAGGATACATCACTGCACGATCAAAAAGGTTGCTGTACGGAGCGTGATATCAAGAAGACGAGTAATTGGCTCCATATTTTTTGAGAAAACTATCAGCTCGGAACGTTATTGTGATATAATTTTGAACCCCCTCTATTGCACATTTATCGGAGAACGAAACTGCCTACCACTTCCAACAGGATAGTGCTACAGAGCACATGATCCATGTGTCGATTGTGAGTCACATGGATCATGTGCTCTGTGATATGTTCGGTGACCACCCAATTTCCAGGAACATTTGACTACCGAGATCAGGATAACTACCTCTGATTTTTATCTATGGAGTGCAATGAAAATTGCCATCTATAATCCATGTAGCGTCGGTGATCTGAGGGATACATTAACTTTATTAGGAATTTCTCCCACATCGAAGTGGTACGAGTCACAAGATAACATGACTATATGCTTGTCTACACGCCCAGTACTTCCGGTACACAAGCCATGAGATTGCTTGTGTACTGAAAGTACTTTGCATTCACTATAATTATTTACACTTTAACATATATCCTACTTCCAACAGGTGCACAGGGAAAAGTCCCTGTGCACCTGTTGGAATGAAAATGGATATTCATTTTGTCTTTTGTGAGATGGTAACTTGATGAGATTTTTTCCAGATCTCCATCTTAACATGGGTCTACTGCCTCGCAAGACCGGCCGGTCATAAGTTGGATTCAACTCTATCAACAGTGTTGAAATTTTCCAGGTCCGCTACGCACGAACGACTTCCTATCGTACGAGCCTTCTGATTACCTCCTAGTGCAACAGAACAAGTTTCTTTCAGACTAAATACATCATCTGTCCTTCCGCTCTAATAGTTTGTTTAATCCTTCTTTAAATTAATTCAAACTACCCTTCCACAACCAAATGGAAATTTGTCCAAAAATTAATCTCTCGCTTATAGAAAATTTTCGCACAACTTCACAAATCCACATCCTTCCTAAAATGAGGATTCCATGCAGTACTTAAAATACGGCCTAACCATTTCCGTATACAACGGAATAATTGCCTCATTGTCTCTGCTGGCAAAATTATGTATATCTCTGAGAGAACCCCATGAACTGTCTTAGAAGTCCGTCTACACTGTTCAGAGAACTTCATGTTGAACTCTTACAATTATCCCTAGGTCTTTTTCGTTGTGCCCCTCCGTAGCCAGGTGAGGAGCAGCAGCGTAGCACACGCTTCTTGATTAGACCGGGGTTCGAGCCCGTCACCACCAAATACGGAGGATGCGGAAAGGTCAGAGAATGACCACCGCATTTCCCGGAGCATTATGGCCTTAGTTGCTAATGCTCTTAAAAACCAAATAACAACATATTTTTCGTTCTCCACTACCTTGAGTTTGGTACCACCCTATTTCCATACGTTACTCTGAGGTTAACAGCTATCCATAAGCAATACCATGCATTTATCATTTTTAAACCCCAACTGCCACTTCTCAGCCACTTGCCTAATTTCTCTAGGTCATGTTGCAGTGGCATACCCTTATTTGTGTCAGTAACCACCCTGCCAGCCTTTGCATCATCTGCAAACTCAGACATTAAGCCTTAATTGCTTTCATCAATATTATTAATAAATATTGAAAACAGTCAAGGGCCCAGGACTAAAACCTGACGGACTTCAGTAATAACATTAGTCCAAGGAAGAGCAGGGCACATTAATAACTACTCCGTCTTCTACCACCCAACAATCTATCCATCCATCCCTTTATATACAGCAGTAACTTGCCCCTAATGCCACACTGATCCAATTTGTACAGCAGTCTGTCATGTGGAACAGTACCTAAACCTTTAATGAAATCTAAGTATATGATGGCAAAGTCATTTTTTGCATCCAATTCCTTTGTTACTGCGTCATAGTAGCTAATTAGATTGGTCACAAAAGATTTCCCCTTAACAAATCAGAGCTGTGATTACCGTATAATTGCATTCTGTCAAGGTGATCCTGCATTACTTCTTTAACCATTGACTCCGTTATTTTCCCTGGAACAGAAGTCAAGCTTAGAAGTCTGTAATTACTTACTTCGCCCTTTGATCCCACTTTGTGAATAGTGGAGACATTTGCACATATCCAATTTGTAGGAACCTCTCTCCTAACCCAGGGATGCTCTCATAACGATGGCTAAATGACTGCTGCTGCTGCTTCTTTTAATATAATTGGATAGGGTCCTCATTTTACGGTACCGTAGAGTAAAGGAAGATTACATCGTTTCACCCTAAGGGTGTAATTCCATTAAGATAAATAAATCGAAAGATAGTTGGGCCGCATCATGGTATACGTTTAAATTCTTTTAGTTCAAAACACACTTTAGGCTTTGTTCAGATAAGAAATGAGTTTTAGACAATATGAAAGTATTAGGATAAGAAAAAAAAAAAAAAAAAAAAAAAAAAAAAAACTCTTATTCGGTTGCAAGTAAAACGATTGGGAGGCGTTTTCTGTTCCCCAAACTGCCCTAGAGGGCAGTTTGGGGAACAGAAATCAGGAAGCTCAGATATCAGGAAGAAAAACTTAATCCTCTTCAATATACACACAGTGATCACTGTATTATGACCACCTAACTAATATCGTGTTGGGTCACCGGTCGCAGAAATAACAACCGCTATTAGCCTAGGCATTGACTCTACTAGATGTCTTCAGACTTCTAGTAGAGTCAATGCCTAGATCCTGATCCGTATGGATCTGCATTCATGTTGCGGGAATAGATGACGGTTGCGCGTCCATATGCTGCGTTTCCCATCCAAAACATACCACAGGTGTTCAGTTGGATTGAGGTCAAGCGAATATGGAGGTCAATGAAGATGGCTGATAGCTTTACTGTGTTCCTCGAGGGCCCTATGACACGGCGCATTATCGTCTTGGAAGATCCCGTTTCTGTCCTGAAAAGAAATGCAACATGGCAGGATGTACATGGTCTCCTTAGAGCTGCCGGTAGACCTCACAAGTGAAACATTGGTCCATACGCACCGAGAGTCCTAGTTCTTGACAGCAAAACGTGCCGTTTCCGTAAGGAAGCACCCGATGCACGAGCTCCCACAATCATACCCTTTTGAAACTCCGTGATTTCTTTACATGTCCCATAACTGCCATTTTATAACTTTAACTTGAACGATCAGTCAGATGCAAATTACGACTTACGGATGGGGTGGTCATAATTCAGTGATCACCGAGTGTATGTTTGTAATAAGTAATCAGCAAGTTTTTCTAGCTTCTAGTGAATCGGTCAAATTTTGCTTAATTCCAGAACAGAACATTCATCTTCCCCTTCAGGGTCTGAAAATTAATAGGAGCAAAAAGCTGTAAATTTGAAAGAGAGAAAGTGCATTAAACAGAATATTTTATTTTCCGATATGTGAAAATTAAAAACTTACAATAGATAGATGCATGCATACGTGTATATACACGCACACATATTTACTTACAGTTATTTACTAAACCGATTAATGACTAAATATGCCGATGACTGCCCGAAAATTACCGTATATTTTAGACCATAAGACGTAACCAGATTTTAGAAGGCGAATTTTGGGAACAAATATTTTAATACATATATCTGAAACACGAATTCACAAGTAATTACCCGGTAGTCACACTTTTTATCGGTGTTATGGTCTGAATTCGTCACTTTCTTCAAAGGGTTCATAGTCTTCAGTGCCATCAAAAGCACTGCTGGTTTCATATTTCTTGAAAGACAAAGTTTCTAGAAATGCCAAATGCTTCACTCGGATATGCTAAAAAATCAAATGCTAAGGGAATACAGTGCCCTCCTAGCAGAGAATACATGTAAATAGCTGAAACAAGATTTTGCGCAATAACTGGAGGTTCCATCTAAATAAGTTTTTGGTGTTTTTCATAAAAATTTGATATATTACACGAAAATACATTTATTTACTGCGTATATAGAATTTTCTTTAAACGTATTGTGTTTAAAGTTAATGACAAAAAAACCACCAACAAAACACCAATCGTTTTTAGCAGGAAAATTACTACAACTGGTTGAAGCAGATATTGACTCTACTAGATGTCTCAAGACGTTCGCGGGATCTGCAGCCATGTTGCCTTCAAGACTATTCACAGTGTCTGAATAGATGACCGTTGCGTGTCCATACGCCTCACTTCTCATTCCAAAAGATCCCACAGGTGTTCAATTGATTTGAAGTCAAGGGAATTTAGAGGCCAATCAAGATGGGTGATATCCTCACTGTATTTCTCGAACCAGTCGTGCACGGTGTGGGCCTAATGACACGGTGCATTATCATATTGGAAGATTCCGATTCTGTCCGGGATAAAATGCACCATGGCAAGTGCACATGGTCTCCTTAGAGCTGCCGGTAGACCTCACCAGTAAAATAACAGTTCATACGCAACCAGCGGTCTTAGTTCTTACCATCAAAACATGCTCCATATTAACTAACAATTGCCACCTGCTTGCGAATTATGCGGCATAGTCCATTACGAATGGGGTGGTCACAATTCAGTGAAGTGATGTGTATGTCCTCGTGGGTAGCAAAGTTGGTAGAATGGATGGATTTTCACGACATTTTAATATTTCGCTCTTCAGAACGATTTGTGGACCCTTTTCAAATTTCGTTATAATCGAACCAATAGTAATCCAGCAATTATTTTTTTTTATAGATGACACATAGGCTATCCATATACCGTATATGGTAGCTGAAGCACTGGATATTATATTTGTTGCCATGCACTGGTTTGAGGAATTACTGGACAATGTGGTGGATGTGCGAAGAATAAACGAAATGTTGTCGTTCGTCCATAAAGTCGTTGCTTTTTACTCGTTTTTTATTATTATTTTTTGCTAAAAATCAAAAAATTACTATTTATTACTGCGCCTGAAATGTAACGCACCGTGTGCATTAACTAACTTGTTACACATTAGATTCACAAAGGTGATTTCAATCACTATAAAATTAGCAGTTGTAGGATTTTAGGTGTCAGCAACTTAGGCCATACTGCGTCGTACATAATGTTTGTAAATTAGTGTGTTCTGTGGTCGATTTGATGTTTGCTTGGCGAAAAACCAGAGTTTCCGGGGGGGGGGGATAAAAAAGTTAACCTCGCCAGAGACCGACTAATTCAGCCAAGCTGTGAAAAAAGGTCCATAAAAATTCCTCATGTCATTGACGGGATGCGAACTCAGGTCTTTCCTGCCTGGTGTGGGGAGGACGGTAATTATACCAGCTGTGCTACCCACGAGGGCTATATATGTATATATGTTCTTGGGTGGTCGATAGACTAGCGTCCAACTCCACCTAGTGATCTTGTCTTCTTATACAAGACTATGTAAATAGGTCTTGTGTGTGTGTGTGTGTGTGTTCAGGTCTCTTAGCCACAAGGGAGCAGCCAACACCTGGACAACTGCTACCTTTCCTAGCCACAAGCAGGTGTCCGGATATTAATGGCAGGGGAGTGTAGATGTCAACTACCATACATCAACTTGAACACACAAATTCAATAAATGCTCTTTGTTTTCGTTTAATATTTCGTATAATATTTATTGCACGCTGATCTAATTTATACAATGACCTCTTACAGGCCACCGGTCTGAAGTTTAGCCTTGTTGAATGTTCGCAGACCCAGAAAGAAAAATACGGTTTATTTTTTAAGTTCGCAAGTTTCCTGAAAAATAAATCAATTATGAGCAACCGAAAGATGAGTGGACATCAATTTTGGTATAACTCTCAGATAATTATCTAATGAAATTTTATAAAATTTGTGGCGTAGAGCAGTCTAATGCTTACCAATACACGGATTAAAATAAAATAAAATAAAATAAAAAAGGCGTGTCAGATATTTAACAAGGGCATAATAATTCCAAACGCCAAGGTTAGATCCATTACCATCCCAGGTGCAGATAAACAGTCACGAAAAACATTCACGATGATCTTTTCAATCAGATGGAGCACTGGTCATACAGGACATGAGTTATGCAGTTAAGTGGACTTCAGGATGACAGTTTTTGCGACCAACGCAATCCTTAACACCACAGCAGCCAAGACCTATTTGTCGTGCTTAGGAAAGCGTGAAAAATCGCAGTCTTCTGGAGCACTAACCAGTACGAGAGACCGGGGAAATAGCCTGGGATAATTGGCAATTTCCCATGAACGTACATCATGACGCATTGTGGTGGAACAAAATAACGTTCTCCCGCACACCTACAAGCCCATGCCAATCACCTACTTCCTCCGATTATAACATCTCTGGTGGAAGTAGCTTCAACCCCCCTCCCCATAATCCGCAGTAATCTATTATGCCTTCTTAAGATTTCCACTTACAACTGACCTTGACTTGGACGCAGCTAACTGAAACGGGGGGGGGGGGATCAGAGAGTCTTATAAACAATGCAAGAATTACTACAGGATTTTTTTATTAATAATTCATGTGGATCTCACTAGGTGTCCCTAGCGAGTTTCAATGAGAATTAAGCCAACAGTGAACGCAATGCAAGGCAAGTGTAAAAGATTTTATAGAGACAAATTTGACGGAGGTTCTTGCTATACCACGAAAAGCGCGGAATTCAAAAAGGTAAACAAGGTACGCCGTGATTAAGTTCAAATTCTGTTTATGTGGAGAGGTGGCTAAATCTTCCTCATCTGCGAAAAATATCCTGCACAACGAAGTGATAAAACAAGCACAGAAGAATATTCCATCTTAGGAGACCCATCCTGTACCAACCTAAACTGGACTATTCGCCTGGATGTCACTTCAATCCCCGAATTATTTGGACTGTCACTTTATTTACTTAATTACCAACTTGGACTTTCATTGTCATAATATCAGGAATGGAAGATTATCGGAATTTAACGTCTAGAAGATCGTATTATTCTGATGCTTTTTTTCTCCCCTCCCTGAGGGGAATTTTTATTTATTTAATTTTTTCCCCTGGACTTGAGCCCTGTGCTGGAGACGGGATCGCCTGCATCCACTGATCTTACCAGTGGATACAGGATTGTATTTATTTATTATTTTATATATATATATATATATATATATATATATATATATATATATATATTTTTTTTTTTTTTTTTTTTGAATGATCCCAAACTCGCTTTGGACATTCAGTACGGAATGGTCGAGGTCCGCCATGGTTCATGCTTAGTTATGGCCCGTCTCCTCGTGGTGTAACGAGTACTAGGCAGGCTTTTCTGTTAGCAAAGTTTCCAGAAACAGCTAAAAAACACAACTCATAAAATTACACATATTTCTGGCTGTTTTACAGAATTCTGTACCGTCAGTGTACCACGGCGTTCCGCAGCCACCCTACATAAGATACTATACAAGGCTATCTGTCTCTATTTTAGGATTTAATTTCAACTTGGTCTTCGTGTAAAAATCGTAAACATGTAGCATGAATCTGTGGAGAAACGATATTTTCCAAATTTTCACCCCCCTTAAAGAACTTACCTTGCATAAAAAAAGTTTCTGTTTCTTCTTGTAGTTCTAGAAAACTTACAATCCAGGGAAGGGGATGCGATAGACTAACACAGATTCTTTGGACAGCTCCTAAAAATACTCCATAATTGAGTATCGTATAATAAAGATTACAAATGAGATAATATACCCATTAATCAATAATCTGTGGGTATTTGAGTGTGCTTGTTTTTTTTTTTTTTTTTTTATCGCTTACAGAATGTCCTTTTTATGCCACCCGTCAAAAGAGCAGGTTGGTTATCGACAACGATATTCATGGGGAAAGTTGGACACTATTCTCCTAAGAGTCAGTTTAAGATTTCGATCACGATGTTTATATTGGATCATGTAATTTCCCCTCCATCCCCATATAAATACGTTTGTGATCTTATGGGCTCAAATCGGGCTTTGTAGAGAGTCAATCTAAAGTTCTGAACTCAAAATGTTACTTGCAAGCCAATACTAAATTGGCTGTCTTGTAATCCGAAGAAATCCATCGAACATTGTTTCGTTCGGTAGTTTTAGTATCTTCCCTCTACGCCTCTTGCATGGTCTCGAATTCCTGGGGTATCCATGCAACGGTTAATAGCGTGATAAAGAAACTGGCAACTGATACTCAGCAGCCGCAGCATTTTTACAATATTCCCATGTGTTATATAAAATAATGTAAAGCAATAACAGCGACCCAATTGGTTTTTTTACTTAGCTCCGCATTCAGCACACAAAGATCAAATGGTTGTGCGCACTCGTAGTCGGGGATTATAAGCCACATCAACGACAGATTAGTTCGTTTGTTTGTTTGTGTTCGAATATTCAGCGTGTGTTCCATTGCACAACAGTCGTACATAGCAGTATAATTGTTTCGTATAGTCGTTTGGAGAGATATGGGCTCGAACCCCGCCATAAACTGTAGGAATTTCTAAAGGCCTCTTCATCGGGGGAACAAGGTTTTCTCTTGTGAGCTATTCCCAGTTACTGCGCATGGGTTGCAGCAATCCCAGATTAACGTGCAAACTGTGTGGTACCACACTCAGGGTAATGGAGAATGAAAACGAAGGGATAATTGTGCAGACAGACATGAAGTTCTCTGAACAGTGCAGATGGCTAATACGACAGATCATGGAGTTTTGTCAGTGATATACAGGAGTTTTATCGGTAGGG
Organism: Mastigoproctus giganteus; assembly: GCF_048544385.1. NCBI lineage: Eukaryota > Metazoa > Arthropoda > Arachnida > Uropygi > Thelyphonidae > Mastigoproctus > Mastigoproctus giganteus. Next base: position 25,090,040 of record NC_143579.1, on the reverse strand, counting down.
ATAAGGAGGCGTTGAGCATACCCTGATGATAAGACACATTTTAATTACTACGTAATTTGTTGAAATGGGTGCAGAGAAGATCAACGAGATTAGCGGGGGGGGGCAAAAGGATGATCTTACCAAGAAAGGCTTCAGTTTTACAAATTGCAGCGTCTGGAAACTAGGCACCTGCGAGGTGATCTGATTGAGGTGTTTAGGGCTTTGAATGGATTGAGTAAGCTCAAAGCTGTTGAAATTCTTCCTCTTCCTCACACTACACACACGAAGGGGCACAAATTCAAATTATGGATGGATGGTTGCAGGATGTTGCAAATATATGAGGAGATTTGACTTCAACCAGCGGTAGTTGAATATTGCAACCAACTTCCATATGGCGTTGTAGAAGTGAGTAGTTTGTATAAATTAAAAGAAGAACTAGATAAACTATAGAGAGGATGGACAGGTGATATGGGAAATTTTTTGTTGTTGTTGTTTTGCTGATGCTGTTATAAGCTTGTTTTCTTGCATTCGTTACTAATGCAGAAATATCAAGTTTCATGAAAATCTGCCCACTGGGAATTGAACTGTTACATGCAGTCGGATGAACATAGTGACGACAATACACGTGCATTTGCGAATTTATCCCTAAACTAAAAGATAAAATACCATCTTTGATTTTATTTTATTTATTTATTTATTTTGGATAGGCTCAGCCTCAAAAGGCCTTTAGTGCTGTTGAAAGAGAGAGAAAACACATTCGCTTCTTTTTATTTCTTTGAGTTGAGTTGCTTGACAATCGAAATGATTCTACGGATTAAAGAACCAAAGATAAAAAAAAAAAGAGGTATGTATACAGTGACGGAAATAAAAACCGTCTTGCCTGTAAAAATAGCTTCCCCGCAACATGATGAAAAGTAAGCAGCTGACGAAGAGACTTGAATTTAGGAAGAACAAATTAAGCTGAGGTTTATAACAGAGGCAAGGAAGTAAACCAAGATTGACTATTCCATATCAAGACGCTAGTTTTTCTCCATTCTGGCCTTCGAACGAAAGAGAACAGTGGGCTGAAACGTCCAACATAGTTGGCAGAAATGTCAAAAGACATTGGCAAACTATAAAAAAAAAAAAAGGGGGGGAAAAATCAATTCTCTAGTGACTAGTGACAAACGCTTTCTGATGGAAACCTAAGTCCTTGATAACTGTCGCCTTAGTGTTTCAAGAATGGCGAGGCTATAGGTGTTAAAGTGACAGGCTCACCAGATGGTGCACCACGGACCGGCCACTGCGAACAGCATCCACAGAGGAAGAAGAAGGAAAGAAAAAAAGAAAAAAAAAAAGAATAATAAAAAATAAAAGATGATAGTGTAAAAAAAGCACACGGAAAGTGATCCATCATACGGGAGAGCCACCGATCAGCTACGTATCGGATGAACAAAGTGGGGCGCTCTCAAAGAGGCTTGCTTTGATGTACTCTGACAGATAGAACCACACACAAGGTGCGTGTGTTTGTTTAATGTCCAAACAGGATCGGTTCGACGTAGACAAACATGTAGAGCAGCTCTCACAGCAATACAGCTTTTCTTCATTGACTGAAATTAAAAGTTACTGTATCGCCTCATCTATAGCGCTGGTACCTCGAGTAGTGCCACCTAACGGTGGCATTGAAACAGGGTAGAAAAAATATAACTGCCAAGGAGGGGACGTGTTGGTCATCTTGCAATCGGGAGGTGGATTTCAAGAGACCTTTATACAATATTTAAAAAATAATAATAATAAATAAAGTTAACTGTTTCTGAATATGATATAGGAAGGTTAGGGGAAATACACAGAATACTAGTCTTAATATTCCAGTCACACTGGAAGACTAAAAACCAATTCATTCATTCAGCATACATAATCAGTAGGCAACCTCAAGGTGATGACTGGCTTTGGGTGGTGACTAATTGCACATATTTTTCAACAGCATTAACATGAACGTGTCGACGCCCTACCAACTCCACAGTCTTAATGTCGAGTGAAACAATTGTCCGAATGTGTTGAATTAATGTGTCGGCAGCGCGCACATTATAAAAGACAGAAGACAGTCATTTGAAAAGGTGGAGCATCGAAGAAAAGGGTGTAGCCACAAAGTCGACTACCCATTATTGATGTTTTTTGTATTGTTTTCTACGGATAAGATTTTCACGTAGTGTTTACAGTCATGAATGATTAGATCGAGGTTGTTCTGAATTAAAGCCAAGGCAACTCAGCTGCAGAAACTGTTCTGAGGCTAGTCTCTACAGGATGAGAATCCTTGCATCTCCACTTGAGACCAAAGTAACCCAGCGCTTCCACTTGAAAAAGGCTTTCTGGCAAAGGGAATCGGGCAACTCATCGGCAACTTTTGCACGAAAGGTCAATAACATGACAATCTCACTGTATGATGTTCGTCATCATTGGTTTCTGCTGATCATTACTGTTGTCAAACTAGAAGGCAGTTTGTCTGACTTTATCTATGATATGTTGAAGAAGGGTACTAGAATATTTTAGTCAGGTAAAACTTCCCCCTCCCTCCCCGAGAACTTTTGTTTTGAGGATTGGATTAATTCTAAAATGAAATCTGACCAATTTGGTTTAAATACCATGCCTGATTTCGCTCATTTGGCAGCACGTTTCCGGTATTTCTCAAGTTCAACTCTTGAAGGTTATCAACTCACACCTATTTCTCCCCTGTTGTGCTAGATGCAGTTCTTAATTTTGATTTTTCTGAAGACTGGAAGCAATTCAAGGGTTATTCCGGTTTTCAAGAAATCGTATCCCAAATCTCATTCGGATTTCAGACCCATATCAATATGCATTCCATTTTAAGAACTGTTTGAAGTTAATATTAACCCTCCCTCGTCTCAGTATTTTCAGCTTGAACCTCATTCCATTCACTATGGCATTCCTAGAGGCTCTAAGGAGTCTTCTTTGGCTCATTCAACTTCTTTTCTCTGCATTAAACTGATTCTTCATTTTGTGTTACTGAATATTTCTGCTGCACTTGGCTCTCAGTTTCTCCTTCGGTGTTATTAAATCGCCTACAGTGTGGTTTTGGTCTACTTGAATCCCTTCCGAAGCTAATCTGCTTCAAGCAGGATATTTTTTCTGTGGACTTTTTATTCTGTCGTGGCTGAATTTCCAATGAAAGGACCGCCTCTCTACTCAAGACATCAATTTTATCAGAATTTATATCCACAGCATTTATCTATTAGACTGAATATCAAGCTCACAGACTAATTTGTACATCACTTCACTGGATTATTGGGATATCTTCCCTTTTTGAGATTTTGTAAATTGGAGTTCTCGAATGAAATTTCACACTGAAGCCCTGTTCTCAACAGGATTAAAAAACGGAATTTTTTAATCCTGTTGAGAATTGCTCTATTGCTAATCACAATCAATATGGAATAAATATTGTTTTATAGTTCTTGGGAAAAGACCACCGGAAGATATGTTAACTTTTTTGGGTCATTATGTAAAAATGTTTCAAGAATTTCTTTGCTATTGTACCCCCAACCCAGAACTGTTTGTACTGGGGTTTGGCAATAAAGGATTACATATGGACAACTACCACAAATCAAATTTTGCGTGACAGACTCGCAAGTTTCTCCTATAACCCATTTAATAAGATTGGTATTTAACATATCGTAACTTACATATGATATTCACTTAGCAACATAGCATTGTCCATATAACGATTTTACCCCTAAATACTTAATTAAAAATCAAACCACTAACTATCGTATTTTATACAATTATATAATCATTAAATAAGATTACCTAAAATGGTTTAAAAAATTGGTAGTCTCTCACAAAGTTCGATATGCGGTGGATGTCAGTAATGACACTTTGATTGACAACAGTTATCTGTCGTGAACAATCGTATGAAGTTACAGGAAAGTTGCCGATAAGTTGTCCGCTTTCCTCTGCTGCTTTTTCCTTGTGATTTACCCAGAATTCGCAGAAAGACTCCTTAATTCCAAGAATTATACAATCATAACATGACTACACTTAGCTTCTTAAATTACAAATTTCAAATTACATCTCAGCACGGATGTTTATAAAGTCCGACTTATCTCCAGACAAGGAAAGGGAAATTGCAAGTGAATATCTCTCTGGCTTGTTTCCAGATGAATTATTAGAAATACAGTTGCTCAAAAACTTATTTTGACTACTAAAGAATTGACACTGGCTTCAAATTTTATGGTTCACCTAAAGTGTCTTGCTTATATATACGCATTTGTGTGAAGGCGTATGCGAGATGATGGCCACGGCTGCTGTTTGGTCTACAGGTCAAACTGAATCTATGGTAATAAGCCAAAATATAAAGTTCGCGGTTATTTTCTGACACCATTCCAAACATGCTTTTTGCAGAATTTTTAATAAAGATTGAAATGGTGAATGTATATAATTATAGTTGATATATTGAAAAGTCAGTTTATTTCGTAATAAACAGAACAATAACATACAAAAGAACAATTATCGCATAAATACATTCGAATCTGCTTTTGTTCGTCTGTCAACATACGTGGCGTCCATCTTCTTGCAAGACACCTTCACATAAATGCCTGTAAAAGAAAGGTACATTAGGTAAAACACAAAATTTGCCACACAGTCCTAGGCTCTATATAATAACTACACATAAAATTTAAAGCCAATATCTTAATTCCTTAGTAGTCAAATACGAACTTTATCAACAGCCCTCGTTATGTGGCAGACCAGTGAAAAAAAAAAAAAACAATAAAAGCAGAAGTAACCGAATGAACTGCAACTTAGTAAAATCTATATTTTAATAAACGTGAATAAACATTTCAGCCTGTGTCGAGCTTATTTGGACTAAAGAATCCTCTCAAAAGAGGATCTGATTCGACCCAGGGAGTTCAGTGGCGGATTTAAGAGTTTTTAAGGGCCAATCATTTAGGAAGAAGGCCTGAATCATGATATCTGAGACACTCATTAAAACAGATCCCGGATAGTTGGTAGACACCACTTGATCTATTACAAATATTATGGAAAAACAGTGATTAAGTCTTAATGAATTAATTTTTTAAATTTTAAATATAAAATAATAATAATAAAGAAATGGATATAGTATAACGTGCGACACTAATTTCAACAGCTGCACTTATTATCATAGCCAAATTTGAAATGTGAACACAACACAAAGTTAATTTTAGAAACATATCATAAATAAATGTGGCCAGCCTGTAATGTCACTTTATCTTCTTAAAAAAAAAAAAAAAAAGAGAAAGAAAGAAAGAAGTGAACAGGCCTCCAATCCCTGGCACGTCAATCTCAAATAACGGTGTACTTTATCTATAACGTACTTCTTAACTTTACTGTACTACATTTATTATCTACTGTTGTTCGACGTTTGAATTTACTTTCGAATTGAGTTAGGAGACTCCCAGGGAGGAGCCAGGGTGGTTTGGAACTACCCTGCGACAGCTTGTCCCAAGGTGTCTCATAACCATTCACTTTTATTCATGTATGAAAGAGATTTTAAGTATCTCACGCCATAAACTCAAGTGACTGCGTCCTCCTTGGTACACTACAGGCTTTGTATATATTACCGGTAGAACTGCAATAAACTTCGTAAGGGCGGTTTTTGAAGTTCTGGAGAGGTTATCGCCTGGAATGTGTTATATTCTATAACAGGAAACTCACCTGGGTAAATTGCATAAAGAAATAATTGGTCTGGGTGCAGATTGAACAGTTTTTCCTGCCACGTATCAACTCTTAACAATTTAACTTCTAATATCTTCGAAATTTAACAAGAAATGAGATGGATACTGGTGTACACCAATTATCGCATATCCGTTATAAGACACTTCGTTGGAGACGTTGAATAAACTTTTTTTTTTTTTTTTAAACCAAATGGACCCAAAAAAATGTTAAATCCTGCACTGTCCTGGAGTGGCATGTAGCCATACATACATTAAAGAAAAAATCATTTCCATAATTAAATAATAATGAAGTTTATGTAAAAGTATTAGCATGTAATATTAAACACTGCATAGGATGTAAATTTATATTTTTAATTATTTATCTTAAGATTCATCTGTCCATTCATTTGTTTTAATTGAAAAGCTCAATTAAATTCTAAAGATTGCAATGAACGAAGGATTAAAAATTAAAAGAAAAAAAGGAATCAGAACATTAAAGCCATTGCATTCAATAGAGACTTACCCCAATGATGGCGTTCAGCTCTGTCATCGTGACCTGCTTGGCCCTTTCCACTGCCGCTGCCACTTGCTGTTGATGCTGACAAGAGAGACAAAAACACAACTCCAGTCGATGGCTGTTAAAGGATGTCAAACAAGACACTAAGATAACCAACATTATAAACATGGCTCAGCGTGAGACATCGTTTCGTGTGTAACCTTTCTCTGTTGTGTCACACTGCACTCCTTGGGCTTGTTTGCTGTTTTTGTGTGCGTGTTCTTTAAGGCCTAGTTCGGAAACACCCGGTAATTCGGATATTACGAGAAAACTAATTCCAACGCATCGATGTGTGCGCATGCGTGCATAAACTAACACCGAAATCCAAGAGATTATGGTCAGAAATTAATCTTGTGTTGTTGCACTTTTAAGTTTCCGATTTGAAGTTAATGTAGTGTGAAATGAGGTTAGTTCAAAATAATTTACTTAAGCATCCAAAAGCTTTTCTAGATAAGTTGATCTTTTAATCCCTCGTTCTATAATTCTGAAAATAGTAATTCTTTGGAGTGCATGCTACAGAATGCAGTTGTAAACGAATGTAGTCCTAATTCTAGGATTCAAATAAAAACAAGCAATGTGTATCTTTAGTGGAAATAAATAAAGTGGCCTCTGCATGCCCTTCACACTCTCAATGTCTCACTTCATTAATTTATCGATAGTAAATGTTATGTGCATTTAATACAGATCAAATTCTATTGTTTTCTTCAATGTGACTTTCTTTTATATTGAACTTTGTGTGGAGGATATCAGCGGATCACGAGGATGAATACAGTCAGACAATGATGCTGTAGCCGAGTTGTCAAGCGCGAGGGTGGATAAGTACACGTGACTTGAATTACTGGAGTTCAAGCTCGTGATTGCTAAATACGATGCTGTTTCTTGTATTCTCTCTATCTTGTGAACTTCCCGGAGTATAAACAGAAAATTTATTTATTTAAATAACGCCAAATTCGATTGCAACAGTCAAGGAAATGAGTAAATAAAGAACTCTTCATCATGGTTTATCACTTCGGATGAAACGTGTATCTATTTGGCAAGAGGAGTGCACAATCACGTCATCTCTGATTGATTTTAACTCTCTGAGGAAAAACTATTCCTTAAATAAGGCAAAATGGCCAAACAATAAAAACACCACAATCAGAAAATCTTGAGAAAATCATCGAAGTTGAAGGTTTGCTCTGGTTCTTATCACTGCTGAAGTTCTTCTACTGTAAGCCCAGGTGGCTTGGGGAGGGAAGGGGGTTAAGATGTAAGCTTAACCCCCTTCTTGGTTGCTTCTTTTTTTTTTTTCATTGTAAAAATGTTGCAACATGTTACGCAATGACTATTTTCATTATTAGATATAGTGACAAGTTAGGTAATGCATGAGTGCGTTACATTTCAGGCGCGTTAGCAAATAGTAATAATCCATGATTTGTAATTTAAAAAAAAAAAGAGCAAAAAAGCAAAGACTTTTATGCACGAACCCGGAAAATTTTGTTACTGCGCATCTGCCAGAATTCATTCCTTGACCCACCGCATGGCATCAAACATATCCAGTGTTTAAGCTGCAATATACGGTATATGGATAGCCTATGTGATATGTATAAAAAGTAAATAAAATAAAATAAAATGACTGCCGGATTTCCATTGGTCCGAATCTAATGAAATTTGAGGAGGCTCTAAAAAGAACGATATATAAAATTTCATGAAAATCCATCTACTGGGGGTCAAGTTATTACATGCGGACGGTCAGAGAAATAATAACTGCCTATTTATATTGTTCTGATTTTAATGAAATTTGGGACAGCTCGACAATTTTTTTTTTAAAATGCCCAAATCACTGGGTGTTGAGTTGTTACATGCAAGCGAATGAAGGGACATGGTGGAGTCAACAGGCCCATTATGTATATATGCTTACGCGCCTGAAAATGAATGCCTGTATTGTACAGACATAAGACTAATATGGTTTAAGTCACTGATGCATCTAAATCGAATTCGCAATCTCTGGGCTGGTAAACTTTCGCTTTAAATTCTAGACCACGAGGGCTCATACCAGCAGGTGAACTTCAAGCATTGGTAAGACTAAAGCAAACCAATTTTCGGTCAAACTGAAAATCGGTTTGCTTTGCTTTTCAAAATGACCTAGCAGCAAGACCCCACATTCAGAAATCCATGATTTCCCTCAGTGACTTGGTCGTACTGCTTGGCCTTGCATCATTTAAAGAATACTTTTTTATCTGAAAATTTAAAATAAATCGGAGATGGCATGATCGCGCATTCTGCTTGTAAAACCCAGAGACTAAACGACAAATCACAGCGTATCGAATATAAATGTCATATAATTTTTCGTGATCAAAAATGCGAACTTTTGAAGGACCCTCGTATACCCTTCTGTATCACTTCCCATCTTTTCTCTTATGGTTTCTTTTTTCTTTAACTTTGGGTTACTATTTCGGCTTTACAATCCTATCCCTCTATTTTAATCTATTCTTCCTGCTTTTTAAATCGTATTCACCCTATTTATTTATACTCCGTCTGGTCTGTCACAAAGTATAAATAAATACAATAAACTGTTTTCATTTCTTTTCTTCTCAACTATTTTCTCTCTTTCACTCTTGGCATCTAGCTTTCTACTTCATACACTTATTAGTTCTAATTACTGTCTTGTTCACCACAGGTTTTATTTTTCTCCTGCCTTCTCTACGCTTTTATGCGGGTTCTTAATAGAGGAATTACATGCGATTTATTCCCGCTAGCTTAGTAAATATATTACCCAACGACACGACAGTTTTTATGTAACTCAACCTGCTGGTAGCAGGTGATCAGTTCCACTAGCTTTATGCAAAAGGCAAATCTTTGCCAATCATAGGTTCGAAACTCTGCGTATCTCCATTATACCTGAAGTAAAGCTAGAAGCTGACACTAGAATAATCAGGGATTTCAAAATAGAGAGAAAAGCATATATGTAATTTATAAGGAAATTAAAATTCAAACGGTATTCAATATTTAGAAAAAAGACACGAATTTAAATTAAAATAAAATTAAATCGTCTTTTACGCTTCCGTCACATTTATATTCTTAAACTACAATTCAAATTGATTAAAAATATATTACTTTTATAAAATATGATGAGAGGAAAAGAGAAGGGGAGAATGGACCCCTAAAGATATCACCTTTTCACTTGAAGTGTTCTTAAGCTCCAGTAAACCTGCCCGAATGTCCCCTATCCCTATAACTTTTAAACACCAAAGAGCAAAAATGGGCGATATCATTAGCTTCAATTCTGGATGAAGAAGACCTTCACCAGGTTTCACCAATAGCTATAATCCTATTATACAAAAGTGTTTCCCTTTATGTCGTATATTTCGAAATGATAGATTCGATCGCAGCTACCATTAACTAACTAGTCATCTGTTCAACTTAATGATAGAACTCTGTTCAAGAAAAGTTTCAAATTTACTTTCGCTTGCAGATACATAATTATATTTTTCCAATACCATACATCCAGAGTTGTTCTATAATAGGCTAAGCAAAAAAAAAGAGGTTTGCTGAAGATAATACAGCTGGATCTTTGCTGCTTCTCCCTTCGGAAAAACGCAGTGAATTCTCACATTAGAGAAAAATCGCTGTAAAATCAGAGGAACCAACCAACTTCCTTTTATTTTGCCACGAATAAAGACGCTTATCTTTAACAAAAAAAAAAAAAACTCATTCATGAAGAGACTTTGCTCATATACGTCCCGTTCTTGCTAATTTCTTGTCGTGTAGACAAAATTATGCTGTAAAATACCAATCATATGCAACGAATAGATGTGGAAGGCAGGTTGGCTGAGCTAATCAGCAGAGAATTCTGCAAGTAGCTTGTTAAAATCTGCATGTCTCTGATCCTTAGGCCGCATGCGACCCACTGATGTTTTCAGTTTATAATTGCGGAATAAAGTTATACTTTTAATAATATTATTAAGAAAAGGGTTGCTACCTCCTTAACGCAAGTTAATGCAAAAATTGAAATAGCCTCATGATCCCTCAAGATTAGAAGAATTTTAGAAATTCCTCCAATCGTCAAATGGAATCGAACACAGAAAATCCTTTTCATTCGAGGCTGTAATTAGCGGCTCTCAGGTGGAGAGAGTGTAGAGCGTTTCTAAGCGAGTTATTCCGGGATTTTCGGCCTGCGAAGGTACATTTCTAACATGAGCGGAAAGCTGCGGAATAATAATTTTGCCCATTACAGAACAAAAAGTTCGGCTTTTTGTTCTGTAATGGGCTTTTTGTTCTCTTTTGTTTAAAAAACAAAAAGTTTTTGTTTTTTAAACTTTTATTTTATATTTTACTGTAAAAAAAAAATTCAAGTGAATGCAAGGTGGACATACTGTAATCAGATTCATCCTTATATACAAGTATATATAATGTACACTTGAACATTAAACTATGTACAATCCGGCACTCGCATCAACGATCGCATTTGTCTTTAAGAATCGATGAATGAAAATTTTCTTTTCTCTTGTCCTTTAATCAGTTTATGAGGCCAGTAAGAATTGCATAGATAATGCAATGGTCTTAATTCTCAGAACAGAACAGGCGTGCCTTTGAAATGAGATGCACTACCAGACGCTGGAATTGATTACTGGACATCTGTTAGCATAGATGGAATTCTACAGAAAAAGGAGCCATCACCAAAAAAATTGTTCCAGTGTAACCATACTTCCATTATCCACCAGAAAATGGTTTTCGCCGGCACTGTTTACCTCCTATATACTAACTAAACACGGTTCACTTAATGCGAAACTTTACCAATTTAGACTTTCTAAATTGGTAAATTGTCTCCTGTAGATGGTATTTATGAGTACCTAACTTAGGTACTCATAAATACCATCTTTATGAGTACCTAAGATAGGCTCTAAAAGCAGCAGTTCCAAACTTGTAGTCTGGATGTGAGAAGCTATTAAGCTAGAAAACAACTCGCATCCAGCCCCTTCTGCAATTTTGTTTTTAATCATAAAAAGACTTTCAACCCCAATGATACTGCAAGTAATCAAATTGTAAACACATCATAAATGTAAGTTTATCCTGTTGCCTCGTCTGTAGTATTGATGACCTCATGAACAAAACTTTTGCTGGTTTTTCAAGAACATACCAAGCAGATTTTTTAAAAGACGTTTTATTTCTCTAGATCTTCCTTTATTAAGAGTCTCCGCAAGTCAATCCTTCCTCTGCACAATAATATCGTCAACTAGTGACTTCTGATACCACTTTGGACTAACAGATTTACACATTGAACTTGTTCCTGCCAACACTGTACAGTACAGTACTTGTTTTCGGATATAAATTTACTGCTGTTGTTTAATTAAAGCATTTTTACCCTTTGTGGACGGCTTTGGGCTTCACTGGATAAAGACGTGTAGGTTCGTGCAGTATCCAAAGCAGTGAACAAAGGGTAAATGTCTTCAATTAAACAACGGCGGTAAAGCTATATCCAAAAGGCGCCTCCGTAGCCAGGTGGGAAGGAGCAGCAGTGCGTAGCACACGCTTCTTGATTAGACCGGGGTTCGAGCCCGTCACCACCAATTACGGAGGATGCGGAAAGGTCAGGGAATGACCACCGCATATCCCGGAGCAATATGGCCTTAGTTGCTAATGCTCCTAAAAACCAAATAACAAAACTATATCCAAAAACAAGTTGAGTATGGTAGGACAGTGTATATGTGTTGTTTAGTTGTTTCTGGACACTTTGCCACCAGGAAGGCAATCACCTGGAAAGCCTGCTCACTGCACGAGGCGCAACAAAACTATGCATGTACCGTGGCCAACATCGACTATCGCGTACTGAATGCCCAAAAGAAGTTTGGGCATTCAGTGCGCGATAGTAGAGGTTGGTCACGGTACATGCATAGTTGTTGCCCACCTTCTCGTGGCTTAGACGGGCAATGAGCAAGCTTTCCAGGTAATCGCCTTCCTGGTGGCAAAGTGGCCAGAAACACATATACACTGCATAAAAATAACAAACATTGCGCACATTTCTGGCCTTTTACCAAGGCTAGAAATGTTGAGTTGAAGTTTAGATGTCGCCCTACATAAGATACTATACCTGTCTACACATTGTGGTATCGCACTACATTCAAAGAGATGGCTCGCCAGTAGGTCGACTGGCCATCTGTTTAAAACATGAGACTGTTATGATAGCCTGTTTCAGAACTAACTGGACCTTCATCAGATGGTTGGTGGTCTGTAGTGACGACATGCATAAAAAAAAAAAACAACGTTGTAAAAAACATAGTTAGATGAGAGCTACCATGCGGTATACTAAATCAGTTTCTAAAGTTGTAATATAGCTAAAGCTATCTGTTGAAAGAAGCGTAACGCTAGGGCAACTCATTACAAAGGCAAGTGTGTTCTGTTGTGAGAATTAGGTCCACTGAATTTAAACTGAATAGATAATACAGTTTAAATACAATGTTCCAAAAACTGATGAAAGGCAAAGACATTCATTATAAACTGTTTTGTTCGCTATTTTAAAATTGGCACCTCCAAACCCTAGATAGTGCCGGATCTCAAAGAGTTTATTCAAATGTTGTCCCAAACAAAATTGATGAGCCAACTTTGACCGAAACAGCACGAGGTTTCCAATGTAATAACGCTAGAGAATGAAACCCCGCTAAAAATCCGAGGTGATAATACAATACGAAATACAATAAAAATCCCGTTACAACGAATTTCTTTATTTGTGCAAAAGTTCGGATGCACTTTTCTAAAATACAGAGGTAGTAATTTTATTTATCGTAATTAAATATTGACGTTAAAATCAATAAATAAAATGACAATACACGAAATGTGGTTCCCGGACTGGTGCAGTCGTGTTCGATGAGTGAAAAATAAACGGAAGCAGTATGTATGCTGGAGTTCAAACTTCCAACAACAGATGGTGGTGCAGAGATTGTCCAGTACGCTGAGAGGTTGCAGGTAACAACCAATTTCGTTAGTGGCGTTAACTTTCCGTGTCACGATCTTGCAATGGATTTGAGCAACGAACAAATATCAAATTTTGCTTTAAACTGGGAAAATCTGCAACAGATATGTATGAAACGTTAAAAACTGTTTATGGTGATGAAATTTTAAGTCGTACCAGTGTGTCTGAGCGGTATAAGTGATTCAAAGATGGACGTGAGGATGATCGCAATGACCCAAGAAGTGAGCATCGGTCAACTTCTCGAAATGAGGACGGAGTTGCAGAAGTTTGGGAAATTGTAGCAAGTGATCGTCGTTTGACCTTCAGAATGATGGCCGATGAGTTGGATATGAATAAGGAGTCGATTCGTCTAATTCTGCGTGAAGATTTAGGGAAAAGGAAGGCCTGTGTAAAATTTGTGCCGCACAACCTCACAGAAACACTCACTGGAGATCAGTGTTAGGTGTTTCTGTAACGACCTACAGAAGAAGCGCCAGAACATGCAGTGGACCTGAAATCATCACCAAGGCCAAAAAAGTTTCATTTGAGAAGTTCAAAATCAAGACGATGTTGATCGTGTATTTCGACAAACAGGGTGCTATTCACAAGGAATCTGTACCTGAAGGTGAGAGAGAGAGTCAATGCTGCGTTCTACGTATACTGGTGCTTCAAAGACTATTGAAGAGCATTTCCCGGACGAGGCTGCAATTACGAGAGAGAGAGTTCTTGTTGCACAATAATGCCCGTTCCCATTCTGCACTTGTTGTGAAGGCATTTCTGACGAAACATGACATTGTACAGAAAAACCATCCATCCTATTCTTCCGATCCAATGCTAGCGGATTTCTTCCTCTTTCCCAAGATGAAAACTGCCAAACTGAACCTCATCTCTTTGGACGCCTTCGTTGACTCTTTTCAACGAAGGCGTCCTTTGTCCACCAGCCAATGTGAAGCCCCTGGCATTCCTGCCGTGAAGAGTATATTGTATACATCCTTTTGTACACAATAAAGATTATATATATAAAAAATAAAACAATTTTGAGCTCCTTCACTTTGTCTTCTTTGTATTGTACCAGTCCGGGAACTTTATTCCTACACTTCGTATATACCAAAACATTAAATATATTTTTAGTACGTATTTTAAAAATATCCGCACCTTGGTACAGCATGTTTTGTATTCTAAAATTTCATAAATTCTACACAATGCAGTATTTCTAATAAATACTGCACCGTATAAAGTTTTAATAAACAAACGTTCGGGGTTAAAGTATAGTATTGTTCTGTAATTTCGAACGTAACTTATGGATATAACGTATCGTTAATTTTTACTGTTTATTATTGCTCTTTTATTTTTTGCGTATTAAAACGAAGATTCAATTTAAATGCAATTCGGTTTTCAGATTGCACTACAGTTCAATAAGATTATTATTAAATCTGTTTATTAAATCAAGCTGGTTTTGGCTTCACAGAGATTGACTAGTACAGCAAAATAAGTTTTCCGATTTTTATATTTCAGAGTGGCCACATAAGGTCAGAGCAATTTACCAGATAAAGAGAGAATACAAGCAGAGCATATTTAGCAGTTACTAAAGCTAGAACAGCGGTCAACTCAAATGCGTGTATTGTGGTACCTTCGCGTTTGACCATCGGCTACAACAAAAGGGGAAAAAATGAACAAAAATAAAGAAAATAAATGTTACCATTTTTAACTCCTTCCTTAACTGTATTTAGGAAGGTGAGTCAAATGAAAACGAAAAATTTTATTTTATTCTAGAATTAATATTTTTCAAAAAAAACCAAAAAAACTCCAAGTTCAGACACTTCCCCCGTCTGTACATTACATCTGTATGTGTATGGAGGAAGCGGGGGGGGGGGGGGAACACCCAACTCTGTTTTGGTTGCTGTTCGCACTGTTTGAATCGCACATCATTTTTCAGTCTTCACATGAAACCCTCAATGCGACAAATCCGACATATAAGGATGACATTCAATCACTTCCCAGTGCAATTTATAGTGGTTGCCAAAGTATGATGAACCATGTATGTTGCACGTCGCAGAGAAACTTGGAGAATTCGTGCGTAACGTTGCGAGTTGACTGTCGTACCACTACATATGGAATGGCAGAACAGCATGAGCCTAACCTTCCCAGTGCTTTCGAAAATCTAATTTCTTCGGTCATGGTCATAACTGCTGCTTCTATTTCATGCTGTGCTGGTTGCTCTGATTCAAAGACCATAATCCAAGAAGAAGTCATGAAATGACTTCTTGGATCACATGGTGCATTTCTTTCCAATTGACATCGTGTTGATGATAAACAGAAACGTGTCTACCAAAAGTTTCTGTTTTTCGTTGAACCAGTGTGGGAATACACTTTTCACAGACCTTCATATATTACAATTTGTCAATAGCATAGGCGGACCCATGATATCTAGCTTCCCCGTCACATAAACTGACACACACCAATCCTCCTTAATGGCGCTCGATATATGCCAAAATATTTTTTCTGTGATCCCATGTCAAGGTCTCCTTGCCCTACAAGACAATTTATTCTTTCATGGTAACGATTTACTCACTCGTACACTCTAAAAGCCAGTGAATGTCTGCTGGAGAGTAGCTCTCCACTGCAAAAAAAAAAAAAAAAAAAAAACCACTGAATAACACTACGCTTCACCAGCTTGGATGTAGCAGTCACCGTGAACGCCATACTATCTCGTCCTCATTTGACTCACATTCCTATAATATACACTTCAGATAAAGAACAGTGTTCCAAGGTAAGGTAACTGTGGACACGACTGGCGAAACCAAACTGGAGTCGATTCCAGATTTTCATATACAATTTCTTTCTTTGTATGCTCATATTTCGTGCATAGAGGTCTTTATAAAAATATTCATTGCATTAAATTTATTTTTAGACTTATTTCGTCCAAAGACTTACAAAACTAATAATAATAAGGGAAGTCCTCGAGGTTCTGAAAATATTTTCTTTATTGTCAAGTATTCATTAAAAGGGTATTCGTTGTAACGGAATTTTAATGTAATCTTATTACAGTGAAAAAATCATATTTATTTATAAATGATTTAAGGACTCACCTCTTGTGATAGGAAAGGCAAAATCTGAGCTATAATTGCATTAAGCCTCTTGGCAATTTCTGTCTGCAAAGAGAAAAATTTATTTTTCACTAAAACACTTCAGATAAACGCGAACTCAAGAGATAATCAACAACCAGATGTTACAAAATCTGCAAATTTCATTATAATATTTACAATAAGCCGACCGAATTATTTACCCATAAAAAAAAAAAAAAAAGACGCACATAAAAAGAAGAAACGATTTTTAAAAAAAAAAACTTGGTATCATCACTATGGCAATTATATCTTCGAAGGTACTTAAAGTCAACAGTTATAAAGATAAACATACAAAAGTAACATACGCAATCTCCCAACTGCACACAATGTTATCTTCGATTGAAAGTAAAACATTTTAAGAGTGCAGCTACCAAGTGATAAAGTGCGTATTTTTCAAAAAATATACCAAAGAAATTAATAACAAAGTGTGGAATCAGTAAGATTGTAGAATGTTGACACCATATCGAGTAAAACTGAATCTACTGCTAAAAAAAAAAAGACACTTTTTAGGAGTATTAGCATATACTGTATACATGACGTAGCCCAGTGGTCAGGAGCGAGAGTGCATAGCACGCGTTCATTGAGTGGACCGGGGTTCAAGCCCGTGACCACTAAATACGATAAATATTTGTATTGACGATTTATTGTAAACTCTACTGACTTGGTGGTCGTGCCGGAGTATAAACAGAAAATTTATTTTATTTATTTATTTTATAATGCGCCTACTGTCTTCATGTCCGTCCGTCTGTCTGTCGGCATGCAACAACACGATTTCCGGTGGGTGGATTTTCAGTTTTATATGTGGGGCTTTGTAGAAAGCTTTGTCGAAAAAAAACATGTCTTTGCCGTGCCCGTCCACCCGCCTGCATGTAATTTGTTATTATTATTTTTTTTTTTTTTTAGGAACATTGGCAACTAAGGCCACATTGCTCCGGGGATATGCGGTGGTCATTCCCTGATTTTTCCGCACCCTCCGTATTTGGTGGTCACAGGCTCGAACCCCGGTCTAATCAAGAAGTGTGTACTACGCACTGCCCCTCCTGCCCACTCGGCTACGGAGGCACCCCCGCATGTAATAACTCGACTCCCAGTGGAAAAATTTTCGTGAATTTTTTGGTTTCGAAAACGAAATTTTCTCAATTCGCACATAAAAGTAGTCATATTTTTATTTTTAATGTTGAATAACTGAAGTTATTATTTCTTAATTAGCATCAACAAACCGAGTTGAGTCAGTCTCATAGTACGAATATTGCAGAATACCTGTAATGCAGCGTTTACAGAATGTTTAATTTAAAAATAAAAAATCAAACTTCATTCTAGAAAATTTGCATGATTATCGAAAAGTGCCTTCGCCTACAGTAGGCTGATAAAATCACTAACCTATCAATATTAATAGCTAAATCTCCATACTGCCAGGGCCACTGCTGCGGGGGGGAGGGGGGGATGGCTTATAAGCTGATTTTTGATCACGTGGATCCTTACAGAGGAGAGCCACAAATTCAGTTTTGTCGCTGTTTATTAGTAAATTAAGCTTTTTATATCACCCCCTTCCTCATTAAATTAATCTCGACTCGTGTAATCCCTGTTCTTGCCGATTTCATGACAGTTAATATATATTGGTAATTAATATATTAAGATCGCTTAATATCTGATGAGGATCTAGTATATCCAGAAAAAGCCATACTATATTCATCTATTTGAATTAGTTCAATACCCAGGCAACTCGTGGTACAGGCGTTTTTTTTTTTTTTTTTGTGGAAATTAAATTTTTAAATGTTTTCCTTGTTTGAGTTGACTATGATCTTGGGTTAACCTGAGTGGACGCAAGTTAACAGATGGAGCTTTCAAAAAACTGCACAAAAACATTGTCAACCGTAGCACTGGTGTTGACCGCGTTCTGATTACCAAAACCAGTTACGATGAAGTTGTATACTTCTAACCACTTTAGAGATGTATTGGTATAAAAGAATTTCTAAAAATAAAAAAAATATAATAATAATATATATATTTCATTTTTTTTATATGAGCAGAGTGGAATTTATTTATTTATTTATTACAGAAACCGAAGACAAGTGTGCACAGATTTCTATACACATTGTTTGCAAGTGTTATATTACTTTTATTTCTGTTAAAAGTTTCAAAAAATCACGAATTTATAAAATTTATTTCAGGATATATGAAAGACACCTTTTCTAATCCCACATGAATCACTTTGAATTGCTACACTGACAACTTGCTCCTTACACTCACTAACAAACTTTTCTAATATATAGAAATTTACAGCGTCCTATCAGATGCTGCACAAAAAAGAAAAAATAATTTAAAAAACAGATATTTGTCTCTATTTTTTTTGAAAAATTGTACAAAAATAGTTTCAAAAAAAACTGAAAAATGCTTTTGCAAACATTCCACGTGATTTTTCTATTTCTGCATGAGTTATTTTCAAACCGCCATATTGATAATTCTGCGTCTCTACAAGCTGGCTTCACTCTACTAACTTTTTCTAACATTGAGTTAAAAAAAAAAAAAAGTTGGGTGCTCTTAATTCGAAAAATAAAAAATATATAAGACAAATTTCTATATATATGTTTTGCAAACATTATATTATTACTATTTCTGCTAAAATTGCTACAAAAACATAAACCTTCTAAATGTATTACGAAATATAGTGTAAACACCTTTTGTATTTCTATATAAGTTACCTACACTTGCCTTACTGATAATGTATTTGCACAACTTCAAACTCACTCAACTAACTTTTCTAATATGTTGAAATGCGCAGCGTCTTATCAGACGCTGCTTTTTAAATAAATTAAAGAAAGTATGGTTACTAAGAATGCTGCGTACGTCAAACTTACTTTACTAATACGCTGCGTATTACGTCAAATTTACTCTTTCTTTTCTAATATGGTGATGCGTATTACGTCAATTTTACTTGGTTAGCTATTCTAATAGTCAGTTCTGCTATAACGCGGTGTATGTGTTCCTAAAGATCTCCTCGTTATGGTATTTCTCATTAAAAACAACAGGGCTTATGGGAAAAATGAGGACAGGAGCAGGGCACTAAAAAAAAAAGTTCAGTCTGGAAAGTAAAACACTAAAAATTGCTAACACAGGATTGTGTTATCACTTTTATTATTATTAATATTTTTTTTTTTTTTTTTTTTTTTTTTTTTGTATTTGGATTGTAAAATTTAAAACAGCAAAAAAGGTAAGCAATCAATAACGACGAACACATGACGCATAAATTTCAGAAGTAAGACAAGTTTACGAAGCTTAAAAAATAGGAATGAAGAGAAGATTCTGAAAATTTATTTGGTTTTTTTATATGATTGAAGAGGAAGGGGCAAGACATTTCACCATAACAACGTAAAAACCCACAGAATTCCAGCTATCGGTATTATCGCAAATGTAATAAGATCGATTGCACTAACTGAAACGCCAATTTGTTTTATGGTGGTAACCTCCAGAAATGTGTTCACGCCTCACCAAATTTCTATTCGAACAGAAAAATGTGAGCTTCTGAAAACATGGGTCGACCTACAATATCACGTGTCATCTTGTGAATACAGCGAATGACAACAGTGTCTCCGACCAATACAACTACAGTAAATGGGAAACATAGCTCTCATATATTTGACATTTTTTAAGATCGTAAACTTTTAAATATTGCTGCACAGGTCGCCACGTTCAGCTTGGTGCCGGGTTTTGCGTTCACCTAGTGCTACTCTCAGACGAAATCGCGCTATACTAGCATTGTTCCCTAATATATCAGTCGCGTTGGAGCAAATTCGTGTTCCAAAAATGCGCGTTATAGGAGAACAGACTGTATGTGGCGTATTAGACGCTGCTCTCAAAACGAAATAAAAAGAGGTGTACGGTGATTTATAAAATTGCATACAATGACTTTCCGTGCTCCGGAGTTTGACGTAATAAAAGTACACTGGAATAAGAATATTCCAATATAAGAAGCTATACACCCTTGCTGGTATTGCCCCACCAGATGTGAGAAGGGAGACAGAGGCAAGCACCAAACTACAAAAAGTTAATGAGAATCCATTACACCCAATGTTTGAACAGCAACCTTCTGTTCAGAGACTGAAATCAAGAAGAGAATTTCTCGCGACGAATGAACTGTTTACTACACTATGCTTGGCCCGCATTGTCATATGGAGAGCCAGAAGAGTACAAATTGAAGACTGGATGACCCCCCCCCCCCAAGAAAAATTACTCCCCGGGACACCTGTACGGATGGCAAGTTTTGCGGCCACTCAACCGTCTTAGAACTGGTGTAGGTAGATCCAGGGACAACTTGAAGAAATTGGGTATCCAACCCCAAATTTCAACTCTGTGAATGTGCAGAACAAACAACAAAACGTCTTATCAGCTGTCCCCCTGCACCTACAACTTGCAACATGCTTGACCTCTTGGAGGCAACAGAGAACGCTATTGAAGCAGCCCGTTTATGGGCAAAAATTGTGTAAAGAACCTTATCAAGACATTTTATTTTAAATGTTTATGATATTTAGCAATTTTGTTTATTGTTTTCCCCCCTTAGCTTTGATTATATATGTTACCTAATCTTTTTCTTCTTGGATTTCTCCGTTGTATCAACAGTTATCCTCGACCTAACTTATATATATATATATATATATATATATATATATATATATAGTATATATAATTTAATTTTGTTCCTCTTCTTTTCTGTCCCAGTCTTCAATTTCCTCTTTTCCATAGCCGCCCCCACTCTCTCCATCCATGGTCTTCTAGTCTTCCTCTTTTCCTTCTGGGGGGGGGGGTCTATTCCATTGCTTTCTTAGGTAATCTCTCTTCCCCCATTCTCATAACATGTCCATACCATTCTAATATTTTTTGTTCTATTTTGTCAATGATGTTTATTTGAGCGTCCATTGCTTTTCTTATGTCTTCATTCCTAATTCTTTCTAGTTTAGATCTTCGGGTTGATTTTCCCCAAAAATCCATCTCGACAGCTAGCAATTTCTTCTTTTCCTTTCCTTTCTAGTCCAAATTTCAGATCCATAATATGATATTCTGAAAAATTGCATTATATAGTAATCGTTTGGATTTTGGGAGAATGTTATTGCTCCATAAAATTGGATTCAACATTCCCAAGCCCTTTCTTCTTCCCTTATTAATTCTCCTTGTAATCTCATGTTCAATGAACCATCCATCTGCACAATAGCTCCTAGATATCTTACATAATATTGGAATATTTCTATATTTACTTTTGTATTTTTCCGACACGAAATAAATAAGAATATTGTCGGACATATATCGAAAACTTCCTAATCATTTAGATCTCGATGTCAAAATTATTACAAGTACTGGCATTAATCCTAATACTGTACTTTAATCGTTTAGAAGTCATGCCTCATATGATAGTCAAGAGTTCGTGCTTTAAAATTTTAAATATTTGTGGGAGAGGGGAGAAGCTGAACACCGAGGCAAACATTTCCGTAATCATATAAAGGTAACAGGTGGCGTAGCTAGTAAAACTAGCATAAAGTATAGGGAAATCTAATTTCGTATTTATCAGAGGGTAGTTGTTGTTGTTGGTTTAGGGATTTATTAGGCGTATCGGCAACTATGACTATAGTGCGCCAGCAGATGTAGTACAATATACCGAGTAGTACAAAAGTAGTGCAATACCGAGGCAACTCGCTGTGCAGGTTATGCATATGTGAGATCAATGGCATTACGGAAAAAAATAAAAATAAATAAATAATGAAATATATATATTTTTTTCAAATTTTGTATTGTTAAGTACAGGAGCAAAAGAAGGGTTAGGTTAATGTCTTGAAAAATTAACTAACACTTTCAACTTAACATTAGCTTAAGAACTCAGCAAATTCAGGGCATAGGATTTACGCTGCGAGGAACATTAACGTTAATTCAAATAAACAATATACTTCTCCCTCTGCTCTCTGAAGCAGTGCTTTTTACTTGAGGATAAATAATATAAATAATAATATAGAGTACAATGCCGGGGTAACTTGTGGTGAAGTTCCTCCAAAAAATACGAGATAATGCATTCTGATCATAACTATGTACAAAACTGAGACCCCCCCCCCCCCCGAAGGAAAAGAGGAAGACTAGAAGCACATGGATGGAGGGAATGGGGGTGGCTATGAAAAAGATGAGGAAGTAGAAATTACGTAGAAACTCTTCGCTAAGATGTTACACTGAGATTTGAGCGTGTGTGAGAGAGAGAGAGAGAGAGAGAGAGAGAGAGAGAGAGAGAGAGAGAGAGAGAAGGGGGGGGGGATTCTGGACACTGTCATTGGCCAATTTTTTCACTCCAAAGAAAAGTTCTCAAGAAGGACAAACAGAAGAAAACGAGTTTATCAGAATAATTCTTAAAGCTCGTTTACTAGCGACCTACTGTTTTTAAAGGAATTTCATCTATAGCACGGTTATTTATGCCAATAACACTTAAAGTAGAATAGAATTAAAATATGGAGAATTTTGGACTTTCAAGAACGAATTACATATTCATAGCATTGCGTTTAACAGATGACCCTCAATATACATTTTTTTGCTTAACGTCTAGGCTCCACGGAACCAATTAAGGATGTAAATCGAGGGAGGGATGAATTTCAGGGTGTTGTTAACTTGCGGTCCATGAAACGGGAGCAAAAAAATAAAATAAAATAAAAATTTTAAAAAATAATAAAAACCTTCGCTCACAGTAAAGTTACCTACATGAGGAGCTACACTGATATTGCACTACTTTCTAACAAATGGGCTCGCTAAAAGGTTAATCACCCATTTAGATACATTCCGTATGTAATGGTGTGTGCGGGTTCTGACATCACAAAAATATATTAAAAAATAACTATAGAAAATCTAAAAGCAAGTAAAACCGGAACTGCAGAAAAACGTAATTTTAAGTCTTCGTAATGCATGGTCTCATGCTCACAGCAAAAGAAACTTTGCCTTCACAACGAGTTGCACTGGTATTGCACTACTTTATAATAAATTAGATCTCCCAAAGGTTAATCTCAAGATTTAAAAGAAAGAAAAACTTGGATTACGAGCATGCAGATCCCCCCCCCCCCACCTTTATCTTCAACCATCAGTTAAAGCGGGTTCGTTATTTTCAAGAAGACCCTGGAGGGTCCTCTCCTTTTATGGCGGAATTAAAGTTTACTTTTGATTTTATTTTATTTATTTATTATTGTTATTTTTATTTATTTATTTATTATTTTCTTTGAATGGCCATTAATTTTTGCACGAAAAAAGCGAAAATTAGAAAGACATAATTCTCTGGAAAGATTGTTTTTATATTTTGTCTGTGTGAAGGGAATCAATTTCCAATGCAATAATATAAATTTTAAGCAAATTTTTGTGTGTCTATGTCTGTGTACATTTTTCTAGGGGAGAGGAGAGCTTTCTGATATTCAAAGGTGGCCGGCCCATGACCCAAAAAAGATTAAGAACCACTGCGAGCGAGTCAGTAGCCAGAAAGCAAAGGTGGGGATGAAGTTTCCGAGAAATTCAAGGAAAATGTCTACTGGAGCATTACAATGAAAACAAACACACCTGTGGTGGGTTCCAAGTATTTCTTTTTGTCATCTAACTTAGACTGATTTCCGCGGTCCGCAGAGACCCCGCCAATCCGCTCCCGAAAAATCGACAGTCTGATGCAGTAAGTTCAAAGACAGGCGGCTTGTTTCAAAAGGTCTTAGCAGGAAAAGGTCTGTTTATATGTGAATAATATAAATCTATTCAAATGGGTTTATGGCCAAAGTCACATGTCACACATATTGCCACAAGATTTATTTGATGTGGAGAAATCAAGCGATGAAAATGCTGAACCTCCACCAGACGAATCCAAAATTATATCCCATTGCAAATTCCAAAACCAATTTCTGACGATGAAAATCTAATTGTTGAAGTGGTAAAGATCCCTACCTCCTAACCTTGTAGCTTGATTCATTATTGCCATCCCTGTCAGTAGTGTAGCCAAATAAATATATTTCCATTTTTTTCTGTTTAATTATTAACATCGATTTTTGCCTTATTATTGATGTGTAAAATTCGGCAAAAAATCTATTGTGGAGGGCACTCTGCCACGCCAGACTAGGCATCTCACAGACAGTAGAGGAACGCTAAAAAAGTTGGTTTAAAGGAAACAGAGACCGACACGAGATGAGAAACAGAAGAGGCTACTACAAACCACCGAACTCTCAACTTAGCCTACAACTGACAAGTCTACCTAGAATCGAGTTTCGATACTTTCTGGGATTGCATGGGCAGGTAGACACAGGACCGAAAATATCTACAATATGTAGAATGCGAGGAGGTTCAGCTGAAACGAATCCGGATAGATTTATGGATAGTAACACACACTTTAAATAAAAAAATCAATATGCTCTTCTACTGGGTAGTGCGTTTTATTTAGAGTAGTGCAATATCAAAGCAACTCATGGCAGAGTGCCCCCACAATGAGATCGATGAACTATTTAAGCAAAAATACTTTGCTCAATGCTCTGTCCATCATGTACAACGATATATATGTATTTTAAAAAAAGTGTGATGTAAAGGATTCGAAAAACACAACAGTACTAATAATTTATTTAAGGAAGAACGAGAATGATGAACTGATATTTGGGCCTATTAATATCATCCCTCAAAAAATATAATGAGCAATCTTAAAACTATAGTTCTCATTGACATACGGCGGTGAATCTTCTCAACCACATATGGACGCGAATAATTTCCGTTAATTTGTCTACAAGCTAAAACCTGAACTACTTTGGGAGGGAAAGGGAAGATAAAAGATGGATTAAAATTTACAGGGCAGAGACTTTGCCACGGGGGAACGATATTCCCAGTGGGCCCCACCAGAGCGGAAGGAAGGAAGCTATCTTTCAGCTGCGAAACGGGCCAAGCTGTCATTAGTGAGGCTAACCTCCCACTGAGGTGGAGGGAGAGAGAGGGGATTCTGTCCTACGAACCCACAGTTCCGCCGGCTCGTTACAGGTCTCCTGGAAGGGAAACCTCGCCGGCAGGCACTTTTCACGGTCCAGTTATTTCCATACATCGAGTGAATAAGCCATGAACAACTGACCCACTCTCTCCCAACGTCGGTCTGCATGGCCAGGCAAGCGTGTACCACAGGAATGCGTCAAATACAGCCTCGTTAAGGGTGATTCCAATGTTCTGTAACGCACAGACATTCCCGCCCCCTCCCCACTTTCCTTTCCCAAAAGATTTCACATGACAGTCATTGCCATTGTAAGGAAACCCTCTCATTCCTCACACTTCCCCTCTCCCCAGGGGGAAAAAATACACAACAATAATGCAGGCTGGCCAGTACAAAATACGACCATCTGAATTTTAACCTCTTTAATTAGTTCGGATATTGTTGGCAGAACTATGAGGGATGAACATTATCCCCGCGGGCAACAGCAGACGAGATACGGAAGCGATTGGCTATCTAAACATACCAGCTAGAGGTGGGCGGCTTTTCGGTCCTCCCCATGCAGTGACAACCTGATTAGCGAGCAATCAATGGTGGGCAAACATGCTCTCCGTATTGATTCTTCTGCGATTACCGCGCCACGGGTGGGCTAGGCGGACGGCAAAATATGAAGAGCCAAGAATCAATTCCCCACTGAAAGTCTCTCCGAGCACTATAAGCTGGCCAACACGTGCACGGAACACACACACACAGGCCGATTTAGTAAAATCAATATTTACCGAATAAAAGCACGCGCGCCCGTGCACACATACACACGGGGAAGAGTTTCCCAAAGTAAGGACAAGGCCGTACTCAGTAGTACAAGCATGGAGCTAAGCCTGAAGTAATGAAAATGCGTGTTCAATTTACAGCCTTCGCTCGTCATCGATTTTTTCCCCCTTCATCTTCGTCTCCTTCCACCACCCCATCTATTGGCATATCATGCATACATTGCCTGTGTAATCCACGTATAGAACTTAATCATGGTCCCCAATCAATTGGCGCAGCCAGAGGACAAGAGCTGTTCACTTCGCTGCTCTTAGACAACAGATACTTAAAACACTGTTACACAGAGCGCTAACATTTCGCGCGCGCGCACACTACATCCACGTGCTACGGCTTGATTTAATCGATTCGCAACAATCACGCTATTCCACGACGGCCAAGTGTAACGCCAGCCAGGTCTGATACATCCGGCATCTGCGATACCCTTTCAGTTTTCTGAAGGTTTACCTGACACTGGACACGCGTAATCCCTCATATGCATAATGGTGATCCTTCTGCGCATCGGGTGCACATAACGGGGTGTGCGTGTATGTTCCATAATAGAGGCGATAACTAGTCGCACCTATTAACTTCACCGGCGTGAAATGCACCATTGTTCGGGATCAAAACTTTGCCCAATAATAATAATAAATTTTCTGTTTATACTCCGGGACGACCAAACGGTCAGAGGAGTTCACAAGATATACAGAATACAAGAAACAGCACCGTATTCAGCAGTCACGGGCTTGAACCCCGGTCACTCAAGGCACGTGTACTTATGCACCCGCGCGCCTGACCACTAGGCTACGGCGGCCTTAATATATATTATCCATTGGTCAATATGCCGTGAAGGTCGATTGCAACAGCAGTATACTGTAAACGAAAAAAAAAAAAAAAAAAAAAGATTTTCTATCATTCATACATTGCCAGTTGCCAAAAAGTGGTCTATTCCCATCCCCAACTTCTTGTTTCTCCTACCAGTGAAAATATCTAATTCCCTTCAGTGCCTCTAATCAGCACACCTTCCCCCGCCTTCCAGCCAAGATGTCTAGTTAGCAAGTTTGCAGTCGGAACTTCTAAGCCATTCTTCATATGGACAGCAATTGGCACTTCTCGCCAATTTCCTGCCATTCTTAGAACCTCTCCAGAAATCTTTCTTCAAGTTTGGCCTACAGAACTGAACACAATATTCTAAATGCCAACCTGGAAGATAGCCATAAGGCAATTAAAGAATTGATTAAGAGGACTAGTTGTAAGATTGAAGAAAATTTAGTGCGTGTTATGTGAATAAGTTCATATGCAGCCTCACCATTGTCTTATATAAAGAGACAGTGACATTTTCTCTACTTAAGGTTTCATGTTTACATATCATAAACAGGGCACCACGTACATTCGTGTCCCTTGCTGCACGGAAAACTTCGTCTTCCTGAATCGTAACCCTCGTCTTTTCCGTCCTGGACAACCGCTCCTTAGGTGCAAAACTTTACATTTAAAGCGTTAAAGGCCATCTCCTTTAAATCATCCGCAAACTCTGACAACTTTCCCTACACTCCCTCATCAAAGCCAATAAAGAAGATAAGAAACAGAGGTGGTCCCAACACATCCCTGAGGAACTCCACTTTTTAAACGGATCCACCCAAAATACGTCCATTTATGACTGCTTTGTCTCCTATCATTTAGCCAACCCTTGATCTAACGAAGGACCTTGCTATTAATCCAATTTGCGCCAGGTTATATAATAGCCTTTCGTGGGAAACCGTACAAAAATCTTCCTGAGATCAAAGTAATCGAAAGTGTAATTTTTTTTTTCTAAAATTAACTTTCGATGGAAGGGAGATTGAATTTGGAAAAACACGCCACTTGAAGACATGTCAAGATTGCTGTTTTGTAGCTGAAATAAATAAATTACACTCCTCAACGTTCAAACAAAGTCCTTTAAATGGTTACTGCCATTGCGGATACAATCATCTACTAATATTCTCACATTATCTGTTGCTTGTTCTGCGAAATACTTCTGGTGGTATCTAGGGATTTTTGTAATGACCACTCTTATATTTCGGGAACCTTAATGTATAGTGGTTAGTAGCTAAATACTAATTAACAGCTTAATAAACTATCTTGATATTCACGTGGTATAAGTGTCATTATAGACATCTAGGTTCCATATAAAACCACCAAGTAACGTCCTTCTCCAACTACATTGTTTCTGGTTGTATTCTTTCACTTTTATAAGCAATGTTTTGTTTCAGTTGATGAAGTGTCCGTGAATGGATTTCATAGACTCTGGATTTTAAGTAACTCCAAAAAAAAAAAAAAAAAAAAAAAGGAAATGAAAGAAATCACAAACAGATTGGTGATTGCGGTGGTCAATTTATGTTACCAAAATGAGAAAATCGTGATTTGGAAACATTTCCTTTAGTGTCCTTGCAAGTCGTGCTCCAGCACGCGCTCTCTGTTCGCCAGTTTCTGGTCAAAACACAAATCCATGTGTGTGAACATGCACCCTACACGCCAGACCTAACCAGTTGACTTTTTTTCTCTTCCCTAAACTGAAAAGTGTATAAGGGAACCCATTTTCGGTGAAATGAAGACATTAAAAAAAAAAAAAAAAAAAGACCGAAATGTTAAAGGGCTTACAGAAGATAACTTCCAGAATGTGCTTAGAGAAACGTTTGAAAATTATTTTAAACGGCATAACTTGTAAGGTACGAAATATTTCATAATATTAATTTTTTTGAAAGTCTCGTTATTTATGCCACACCTTGTATATCTTACCCCCAGAGGTCTCCAAAATTTTCAATATAGCTAGAAAAACGTTGTCTTTAGAACATCAAGCGAGCCAAGCTGTTTTCTGGACTATCAAAGTGAGCAGCACACTATGTTTTTGTAGCAATGAGAAATAATCAATGGAAAACAAATTGTCAACCCCATCATAAATATATTTTATGTGCAGTTGAGAAAGAACAATTTCAAAATGTAAATTCTTCTTATCAAACTTTAACAGTGCTCAAAGGCCCTTCGGACTGCCTAAGAGAACGGAGCTTGCGAGCAACAGGTCAGATACCCTTGCCCTAACCGGTGGAGGGTACACAGCATTGTCCTGCAGGAAATGGTCCGGACTGCCTGATATTGTACTCAAGAGGTAATTGTTTCCACTGTTGTATTGGCATGCACCGAACGCGTCATCCTTCTCTCATCTGTACATCCACTTTCCTTTTTTATCGCTACGCTGCCTGTGATGGATGGTTGGCTTATAACAAGAGAGAGACCTCTAACAGGTGATTAAAGTTACAACGTGCCGGAATTTACAACTAACCTTGTCGAGAGACTTGTTTATAAAAAAAAAAATAGCTTGCACACACGTTTTCTTTCTCGGATTTTTATAAACACGAGAATAGTCGGGATACAAAGTTATAAATACCTGAAGAAGCGCACATTTTTTCCCTCCCAATATTCTAATAATTAGCAATGATAGAACATTAACAGATTAATGACTGTTCGCGTACATTTTAAATATATTTTTAAGAAGAATTGAATGAGAATATAAAATAGTCATTAATCTGTTAAAAAAGTAGCGACTTTTCAGTAGTCACATGAACTAGGACCGCAACTGACACGAAAGTTAGGGCTGCATGAGGGTTTGTCGTACTGGTGTATTGAGGGGCAATGGAGTAGCCCCATCAACAATTCGTTGTCAACTTAGCTCATCATGCATGAAAAGCTACAAGCAGAAAAGAAACCATATCAAAATTCTAGGTTAAATGGTGGTCAAGTAATTTGGAGAGGAGTTGCATTTTTTGAATTAATTCATATTCAAAAACTAGCGTTGGAACACCGAATTAGAGTGTGGGGATACGTTAGGACTAATCGAGTGCTATTGCGTTCTACGAAAGTCGCCTAAAATGTTCTCAACTATACTGACATTAAGAAAATTCTGCCATCCTTTGCTGTCGCTAAACAAACACAAGCACAGCGATTGGTTGTTTCAGTAAGACAATGCACCTTACGTAGAACCGGTGCAAGGGTTTCATGCGCCCTAGACGAGACTTAAAATTTGCGACCCAGTTGTACCATCCATCACCCCAGTGGCGTATCCAGGTATCATCGTAACGAGGGGCATGGCGACCATGTCCAGGTGCCATCGTAAGGGGGTAGGGGCATGGTGACCAATGAGTTTTTTTAGAACGCAGGAGGCGTTCAAAAAAATTTAGGGTTAAGGAGGGGGCATATGCCCCCTCTGCCCACCCCTGTCATCACCATTACCTATTCCTACCCATTCATCTATAATATTATTTATCTGCTTGCTGTGTATTATTATGATGTTTTGTATGATGTAATAATAGCAATATATTTCTTTATTTAGAAATAATTATTACCTTATTTAATTTAAATAATTAATTTTTAACCAATAAAAAAAATTACATTTTGTTAAAATGCGCCCCTAGGACCTTTGCACCCTAGGCGACCGTCTATTGGAAGGGCCGGCTCTGGCCTATCCACCTTTACAGAAACTGTTATTAATTTGTTTTAAATAAATCAGCTTTAAAGGCCACAGTAATTATTAACTTTTTTTTTTCCTTTTTTTTTTTTTTTTTTTGGCTGTAAGTATTTTTATCTTCGCTCGTAATAAAATGGAATTTTAAGAATTTACAGTACAAACAGATGAGTATTTAAATAATAATCAAGAATTTTTGGTGCGCATTTGAATACTTAAAAGGATAAGAACGAAAGGAATTTTCAAAACATTCTCACTTTATCCTTGGAAAACTTGAAAGTCATGTTCTACAACTATCTAAACAGCTAATCATCAATATTAAAAAAATAACATTGTCATTTAATTAGATTAATAAACATCTTATGAGAAAGGTGCGGTATCACCATGGAGGATTAACTTTCTTCCTGTTTTCATAAAGAACCTGCTGGAATCTATTGTTTAGATTCCCTTCCACGATCGTGTCAAATGATGACGTCACTCTCTTGGAATGAAGACAAGCAAATTATTACTTTGTAACTACCTGCCACTCCCATACCAAATAAAACAACGAACACAATGAGAATTTGCTTATTTTCAAATCCGTGTAACAACAACCCTACCATACAAGGAACATCCAGGTGGCGTGTTTCTCCAATGTAAAGACATATTTATAAGGTCAGGAATTGCGAGAGAAAATGATTACGGGGAGCAGAGAAACAACAGACCTCCCCTAATTAGCATTTTGTAATGTGTGTCACAGGATCCATTCTCGTAGAAAATGACGTCCAGCTAAACCACAACATCTCGTGTTTTTCCCTAGCGGGTGAGTCACATTTAACAACCTCCGTAATTGGCAAGGAAACTCGCCGCGCAGGTAAGGTGACCTAGAAGCTACCTCCGACATATCCACTGTACATCATTTGTCCTTTATTGTTTGATAATGACCATTCTATCCGGCACCGCAGACACCAACCGAGTCATGCTGCTACCTTATCCCATCCTCCCTCGTAAACTGAAACCTGCCACATATACACACGACGTAAAAGAGAACAAAAAGGGGGGAAAAAAGGGCCTCGGTGGGTTTTAATTTCTCGCGCAATAGACCTTGCAAACATGCCACACTACTTTTGTTCTACAGATAAAATTACTATTCACGTGATAATTAATGCTCATTCAAAAGAAGGCCATTTTATAATTTTGTAGGGAGAAATCCCTGGATTCAACTGAAATTAAAAGAAGATTTGAAACAGAAAGATCGGCCTTTTGCAAAAACGAAAGTAATTTGCAATTGGATCTAAATCTTCGACTAAGAGTAATTGAGTACTACATCTGGTTCACACTACTTTTTTGGTTGCGAGACTTGGACATTATAAAGAAGGCAACAATTAAGAAATTGGAGGCATTCGAGATGTACATGTATAGAAGAATATTACGTATTCCATGAACAGCTAAAGTTACAAATGTGGAAACGTTGAGATCAGTCAGCAGAGAAAGGAAATTGCTGTCTCTAATCAAGAAACGAAAAACTTCTTTTTCGGTCACATTATGAGACACCAAGAAGAATATGCAGTGCCACAAATCATTCTGACTGGACGAATTAATGGTGAGAGGAGGAAGAATACCATGGCTGGATAATTTGAGGAATGGACAGGCAAAACTGTGGAATAAATTATTTCATGATGTGTATCGCCAACCCCAGATGGGACGGCAACTTATGATGATGGAGAAAGCATCCATTTGCCAAATTTTTGCTATTTAACAATTAAGGAAGAGGAAAATAATGTCCTGTTTGGTTGCCGAACGTGAGAAAATGCCACACCTGTTTTTTCCCTCCACCAAAGGGAGTAGGGGGAAATTAATCCACCTTACGTTTTTTATACTACAGGATGGGTAAAATTAAACAGAACCTATTGCTACACTTCCATATAGCAACCTGTACATAGGAAAATAAAATATTTAGAAGAAGATTGATTGATTGATTGATTTCCCATTACGCGAAAGAAAATTATTCAAATAGTTCTCAAACTCTCCACAAGGTGGCACAGCACAACGGGTAACTTGGTTTGACTCTTCTTGGTGCGTATTTCTAACAAATTAAGAATCGTTGCATTATCGTCAGTGTGTCCGCATCATTAAACCCCTTTTTTCAAAGTCGCAAGGGTTGTGATTCAGTGAAGGATAAACCAAACCTTTCTTGGGCAACTTCTTAACGACATGAAAGCATCATCTTGCATGAAGTGTTTTTCAGCTCCAACTTTTGCGTTCCCATTGGTTGCTCTTTTAAAATTCAACAAGTGACCACAATACAATAATATAGCACGAAACAATGTTCTTGTGGGGATGGGGACTTTGACCTCCTCAGTCACCCTCGTGGGTGAGCCTACGGTACCTGAAGAGCCAAGAATCCTGACAGCTGGTTTTGTGTGGTTGTTAAAGATCACGGGGATCTATCAGAAATATGACGAGGAGGGGAGGACACAGAATTTATAGTTTTGCCTCTGACTTTATCGTAATTAAAAATTCATATTTCAATGTTACAGCTATATTTTTTTTTATCGCTCTGACAACTTTAAAGTTTTTTTATCCACTGAGAGGTGATTCGTAACTTTTTCCTATGACTTACACATCCCCCTTTCTGATCTAAAATTCCTCCCTAAAATTTAATGTTTTTAAAGATTTTTTAAAATCATTAAAAATCATTAAAAATATAAATGAGCTTAATGTCAAATTTTACAATGAATAAAATACAAATCTGTACGTGTCAAAATATTTTGTTCTTTTGATTTATTTACTTTATTTTTTTTCCAAATAGGATTTTGATGACAACCATGATTTCTTACACAATGGAAGAGAGACTCATTGCGCCAGTCTTTGAGATCACAGAGAGAAGTGCGTGGCTAGCTGACTGGAAACTTGGTTCCCTGAAGAACTTCATGAAATTATTATTTTCTCTCTCTCGTCTTTTTTTTTTTTTTTTTTTTTTTTTTTGAGAAATACATGTTCCAGCGGCAGAAATGCAACGCCAACAAATTATATTGTTCACAATCACGGTCCGTCTATATGATTTCATGGATTATTAATCGAAGACATGAATCTGGAACGAAATGATGGCCTGCTTTACATTTCAGCAGAAATAAATGGTGTTAATTTTCAAAACAAACCCTGGCATTAAGTACAATAGCTGTCAAGTAACGATCGTTGGTGCAATTGTGTGATGGCGCTAGTGATTGACTGTCCCAATTCGATTTGAAGTCGCATGTATCATTACTGACGAATAAACATCAATGCCGTATACAAACCAGCAAAGCGTGTTTTTAGTGCAATCTCTCTTGGAAACGAAGTCTTACAGTCAATGCCAACAAAAATTGTTCGAAAGATTTCCTAACACTAACAGTCCATGCAAAACTAATTCAAGTTAAAGAAGTTTCATGACTGTTCTTAAAATGTAACACTTTAGACATTATGCCAACAATTTTGAAATGTACAAAATCCAAACAAATCTCTGCGGAAAGTCAGCATTCAACGGTTCAACTCATTTCGCATAACACTTTTATCCATACCGAATCCAGCAGGTATGAACTCCAAGATAATAATCCATAATTTCAGGATTACTGTACTGCCACTGGTTTAAAAGTTTCAATAAAATTTATTTCTCTAACGAAACGTAGTTTCATCTCAGTGGATACGTCAGTCAAAACTGGAGAATATGGAACGTTAAAAATCCGCACATTTTTTGCGGATTTTCACCCTCCCCCTACATACCCAAAA
Source organism: Mastigoproctus giganteus (assembly GCF_048544385.1). Lineage (NCBI taxonomy): Eukaryota > Metazoa > Arthropoda > Arachnida > Uropygi > Thelyphonidae > Mastigoproctus > Mastigoproctus giganteus. The sequence goes on along the minus strand of NC_143579.1, from coordinate 25,055,769 downwards.
AAATCGATGTTTAGTTGTGGCACATCTCGAAGAAGAATAGATGGGCCCACATTTTTTGAGCAAAGTGTCACCTTTGACGTTTATAATGCAGTCTACTGCGTTGAAAGTTGCTTTTTTTTTTTTTTTTTTTTTGAGATCGAATCATATCACAAGGATTTTGGACACTTGTCTCCTGACTTAACGTCCCCGGCTTTTTTATGGGGTTCAACAGAGCACTGAAAATACAATCACGAATGTGGTGACAAACTCTTTGTCGCGCGGTTTGCAACATGATCAAAAGAATGAATTCATGTATTGCTAACATCGGAGGTCCCTTCCAGCAGCATTGCTCAGAAACTATTATTTGTTAATTATTCCGATAATACGAGGGTTGTTCAATAAAGAATGATCATAATTTTTCATGAACAATGGTACTGCTTGCTATTTCTAGCTGCGCTGCCGTCACACCATGCGCACGAGTCAACTGCGCAGTTGACTCGTGCGCATGGTTGTGACCTTGGCAGTCGGTCAAGTTTATGCCTGTTCAGTTTCGCCAATGAAGCAATGGATATGACACGTGAGGAACAGTATGCTGCTGTCACATTTTGTTTCCGTATCAAGAAATCATCAACGAAGCGAATGAAATGTTAAAAGAGGCTTCTGGTGAATCTACACTTTCATATAACACAACTCGCCGGTGGTTTAGAATGTTTAAAGATGGACATGATTCAATCACAAAAATCGGCGGTTCTGGAGCTCCAACCACTTCTGTCGTCACAGAAACCATAAACACTGCTTAAGTAATCGCGAGAGAGAACATCGTCGTATAACAGTAAGGCAACTAGCAGAGATGTTGAGAATATCAGTAGGAACCACAACCACATGATATTCTCCATGACCATTTGCATATGACACACTTTGTTGATGCTGGGTTCCAAGATTGCTCACACCTGAGCAACAGCAAGTTCGCCTGAAAGTTTGTCAGAAGCTGCAGTGGATAGTTACTCAAGATCGTGAGTTTCTGCACAAGGTTCTAACGGCTGATGAGACATTTCTTCATCATTTTGACCCAAAGGTCAAGTAAGCAGCAGCCATTATCAATCCACTGCAGGATGCAACCCTCCTCAAAATCCATGTTGACGGGAAAATAGACCATAATCTACCACGCTAGTCCAGTGCGGGTTAGCAGATCGACCACATTTAGCAGTGCTAATGCACTCTCGTTCCTAACCACTCGGGCACGGAGGCTTTCGAGAGTAAACAACAAAGCTCTGTTTGGAAGTTGACGTCTTTGAAAAAAGCAAAAGCTGTGGCTTCAGCAGGCAAGGCTATGGTCATCGCCTTTTCTGACATTCAAGGAATGGTTTACCAGCAGGTTGTGGCACGTCATACCGGACCGTACTACAGAACTGTACTGCGGGATCACATTCGTCGCAAATAACCACAACTGCACGCAGGTGGGTAGATGCTGCATCACGACAATGCGAGACCTCATTTTGCTCATACTGTCATCGAGTACTTAGCCAGCATTATTGTCAAATGTGTTCCTCATCCGCCCTACAGCCCTGATCTTGCACTCTGCGATGTTTTATTTCAAAAGTTAAAGGAGCTGCGAGGAAAACGTTTCCAGTCGCCAGAAGAAGTTCTAAAGACATCGGTGGCAATTCTCAAACGCATGTCAAAAAATGCCTTCCACCATGTTTTTTTAAGAATGGCAGAAAAGTTGGAATAAGTGAATTTCATCAAATGGGGATTACTTTAAAAAAGAACTATGGATGACTAATAAAGGTATATTATTAAAAAATATATATGGTAATCTTTTATTGAACAGCCTTCGTAAATTGTATTTTCCTTTGTTCGTTTTTCGATTTACTTTTAAAATTAAAACACTATAGAAGAAAGTGATTCTGGAACAGCACCAATACAAAAGACTGAAACATGGGTGCACTACTTCACACCACAAAAGGGTCTAATGCAGTTTTAACAATAAGCCATCAGCAGCTAAAGATTCAAGTTGCTGGTCAAGGGAATCTGTCAAAAAAAAAAAAAAAAAAAAAAAACTTCACTTTCGAATGTCTTTAAAAACAGAAAATTTCATTTAACCCAAGAGCATTTTAATGTGTTTAATACAATGTACTGAGGCCTCGGAATGAAGAGTACCTGGAAATAGAACACCAAAAGTCGGCCCTGGGTGTATAGTTGCCCCCCTTAAGTTATTTAGGTTTTTCATCCCGCACAACATAAGAATAGGCACATGAACTTGCACTTCTACAGACACACTACACTTACAGTTATGAATGCACGCTCGGAGAGGGCTTCATACCAATATTTAATTTATATCTTAAGGATGAGGGAGGTTAATTTTTGTAGGAGGGGGTACAAAATAAAAATAATAGTTACGTTACTACAATATGAATAACACTAAAACAGTTTAAATTCGTGATTTTATCCCTTCTTTCTACTGCGGAGGGTTAGGGAATATGTTGAATTTTGTTCAGTAAGCTCATTTTAAAAATTTCATGGGGTGAGGGAGGGATGAATGGCTCTTAAGGACCGTTAAGAGCCATTCCGGACGGTTAATTACGTCTGTCACTTACTTCTGGTCTAACAGCCCTTGTATATAGCCATTAGAGAAACCAAGCAACACTAAATTCCAACACACAGCTAGCTGACAGTAGTTCCTGTCAACCAAGGAAATTCGTTCAAGCATTTGAGTAGGTGGGTGGTTTACAAACACGAGCTGTAACTGGAGTAGCAGTTTGCTTCTTTTTTTCTTTTTAAACGGTACAATGTTCTGTAGCGTCCACAAAACCAACAGAACATCCGTGAGTTACCTGTTAGGGACAATTATGTTGTCGTCCATGCAGACAAAGACTTATTATTAAAAGGGAAGGGATGGCTATACAGTACGACCTTCCGATTTCATTATGTGTGCACGTCCATGCATGCTAACAAGTAGCAAAGCACAAATGATTGTTAACTTTCGTGAAGCCACTAACAGAATAAAAGTTTTTGGCACCTGTGTTAGAGTGCAGAGGCAGCTGCTCGTCTGTCTCGAGATGAAAGTACCCTACATTGTTTAATTATCCTTTCCAAGTGCTTTCTCGGCTCCATCTCTACAAGTGTACACTTGATGTTCCGCAAAATTTCCCAGTAATTTATCACGCACCGTCCTTGGCAAAACAGATCACGCCCTTCCTCGCAGGTAGGCCAACAAGAATAATCATCAACAGTCGCAGTCTCTTCATATCCACTGAGTGACGTCAACGAAATCACGAAAACACTGCACGCGCGTCTTGGCACAAGAGTGTGCGTTCCAGTCTCGAGTGGGGATTTATACAAAAGTGATAAACTCCACTTCTCTCCCGGCTCACAATTATAACTTACACATATCTTGAGACGCTGCGGAGGAACGCCCGCAAGAGGGCTCGAGGGAAGTCAACGGGCTGCCACTAATTACTAGAAACTAGATAAATATAATCTCTTAATCGACTGCACGGAAACTTTTTATATGGCAATCAATGAAGACTCCATCGCACACACGATGGAGAAAAATGGCACTCGATCAAACAAATAAAAAAATAAATTAGACGGGACCGTAAACTAATGGGACTAATTTTGCAATAAATAAAACAGATATTAAAACCCGGCTGATATGTGGTCAAACAGCACGAAATAAATCATATGCCGAGTAGTAATGACTGACTGGCATTTTATATTTTGTCGCCGAATAAGGACTGGTCTGTAACGCTGGCAACTGCTGATATAAGATTATAGTTCGCAAACATGGCGATCACGTTTTTCCGATCTAACAATTCAAGCAGAAAGATAATGCCTCCTTGGTGATTTTAATGTTCATAACTCCAGCTGGCTTTACTTTTCAAAAACTTCATTCGCTTCAAAAATATGTGGCTTCAGTTCCAACCTCAGTGATATCCATTTCCACCTACAATCTGCCAAACCCCACTTATTCTTTTCTGACAGAATCTCAGTGATCGGTTGTCTCAACCATTGCTCATCTCAGTTGCCCTAATTATTTATGATTCATTCCTTTTGCTTCAAAAATTCTGTCAAATTCATCCCATACCACTATTCACAATTCTACTAATTACTCGGAACTCTGACCACCCCCTTTAAAATTCGATTTTCTCCAGCCCAACTTTCGTAACAGTGAGGTTATTTTAAATGTTCATAACTTGAACTAGCTTCATTATTCTAGTTACACAGACCAAGGTGGTAGCGGCTTTCGCAATTACTCCACCATGAAAAGGTACGACGAGTTCTGCATTCTCAAATACCTTTTTGGTTACCACGGTTTTAATGGATTGTTATTCGACTAACTGCAGTCTTTCTGTTATCCTGAACACGTCTTGTTGGATATTATTTGACTATTGGACAAATACACAGTCTACATGAAAATCGCAGCACGATTGGTTTCCGAGATACTCATCTGACACCAACTACCAAGTCACGTTCAAAATCACTTAAATCTTTTGTCTTGCCCATATACAGTATCCCTGCGTATCGGGTCACCTGCTTTATATCACATGATACGAACATGTGATGTTGTTACTGAATCCGCGTGTTATTTCATGAATGGGTTGAAATAACTAATAAAGTGGCCACTGAGTGTATTCTTTGTGTTATACAGCTTGCTGATCTCCTCTGCAAATATCGTCAGATATTAACCCCGTACCAAGCTGTGTTTTCAATAATCAATATTCAAACATCTTTATGGAGTTTATACACTGAGTGATCACCGAATCATGACCACTCCTATGAAAAATGAATGCGACCCGTTGACCACGTGGGGTACGAGAGTGGGGATAGTCGACCTATGTAGAATAGAAAAGGGTGTCAGTGATTCACTAGGTAGTAAAACTGCAACGTGATGGGTAAAAGGAAGGATTTATCGGACTTTGATAATGGACAGATTGTGGGTGCTCAACGAGCTGGTGCCTCGATTTCCCAAACTGCTGAACTGGTGAGGTGTTCGAGAGCCGCCGTAGTTAAAGTGTACCAGGACTGGCGTCAAAATGGTCAAACAACGACCAGACGGCAAAACTCAGCAAAAGGTTGATGTTAGAGGTGAGCGCCGGGTGCGACGACTCGTAAAGGCGAAGCACTGTTGAAGAGTTGACTACCCAATACAACATGAGCCAACCCGGAACAATATCTGGCATGACCATGCGTCGCACATATGGGCTATATTAGCAGGCGACCCCTACGGCATCCTCTCCTAACCAAGGTTCATCGGCTTAAAAGACTCGCCTGGTTCAAAGAGCATGCAAGTTGGACGTTAGAAGACTGAAAGAAGGTGTACTGGTCGGATGAGTCACTTTATTTACTCCACACTGTGGATGGTCGTGTACGGATTTGGCGTCAAAAACACGAGGCTCTTCATCCATCATGCATAGTATCAAAAGTGAAGGCCGGTGGAGGCGGCTGTATGGTGTGGGGTATGTTTCACTGGCAGGAACTTGGACCCCTGGTGCATGTGGAACAACGTATCAGTGGTCTCCGCTATCGTCAACTGCTTGCTGACTGTGTACACCCCGCTATGTTACATTTTTTCGTGAATGGCAGTGGTGTCTTCCAAAATGACGAGCCATCAGGCACTTGTTGTGCAGTAATGGTTTTAGGAACACAGTTCTGACTTCTAGCATATCGATTGGCCTCCGAACCCCACCGTTATCAATCCCATAGACTCCATAGAGCACTTGTGAGACACTATGGAAACGCATATCAGGCATCTAGATACACCAATCACCTCCAAAACACACAGCTTGGTTGGCCATACCTCCCGAACGCCTCCGACATCTTGTTGAATCAATGCCACGTCGGATAGCTGCTGTACTGAGGGCAAAAGAAGGACCTCCGAAGTATTAGGTAGGTGGTCACAATTCAGTGATCACTCAGTGTATACTGAGAACTACGCAGAGTTATGTAAAAACTATTGTGAGTTTTAAATTACCAAGACAACTTCAGTGAACTTTGTAAACTGAATACGTCCTAAGGTCGATTTGTCTGGTTATGAAATGGAAATCATTTTGGCATTAACTTCTTATTACTGAAATCAAAAAAAAAAAAAAAAAAAAAAAAAAAAAAAGAAAGAAAAGCTCCACCCTCCCACTAATCGCAAGGTTTTTTATATATGTTTCATTTAACAAAAAATTTGCTTACCTGTTTGTGCATTTCCACGTTAAGCCCGTAAGACATTTCATAATACTGAAAAAAAATGGGAAACAGGTTAGCAACGGTTATGTATAAAGTAATATTTCAATAATAACTATAAAAATGGTTAAAAGCTTTGTCTCCCTGCAATTTATTACAATTACGAGTATGTACACAATTCTAGTAAATAATAACAACAACAATATAAACTATGCAAATTATTTCCCACAACTGGATTTGCTGGACGAAAAACCAGTTTCCGGGAGAAAAAACCGCGCTACCCTCGCCTGAGAAACTCGACTAACGATTGCTGATGATTCTGCTCAGGTAGCTGACAAATTGAATGAGTATTTTGCATCTACATTTACACATGAGGAATTCTGTAGAGAAGTGGAGGCCAGAAACTTATCAAATTCTAACAGGGAGTTAAATGATTTTGTAATAACTGAGAGCAAAGTGGAAGAGAAATTGTTGACGTTAAACATAAAAAAGTCACCAGGGGTGGATGAGATTTATCCAGTTATATTAAAGGAGGCAGCAAAGGAAGTAAGCAGGCACTTAACCATGATTATGAGGACATCCTTGGACTCAGGGGAAGTCCCCACGGACTGGAGATGTGCAAATGTATCCCAAATTCACAAAGGGGATCGAAAGATGACACGAGTAATTACAGATCTGTTAGTTTAACTTCTGTTATGTTGAAAATAATGTAGTCACTGGTTAAAGAAGCACTGCAGGATCATCTAGACAAGACTGCAGTTACAGTTCAGACACAGCATGGGTTTTGTTAGTCTTGTCTGACCAAGTTGATTGGATACTATGATGTGGTTACAGTGGAACTGGATGCAAAAAAATAATTTTGATATAACATACTCGGATTTTAGGAAAGCTTTGCTCATGGAAGATCATTATACAAGTTCGAGCAATATAGCATTAAGGGCAAGTTGCTGCTATGGATAAAGGGATAGTTGAGTGGGAGAATACAGAGTGGTAATCAATGGACGCTGCTCTTCGGGGACTAATGTTATTAGTGGTGTCCTCGAGGGATCCGTGTTGGGCCCATTGCTGTTTCTCTATTTATCAGTGATACTAATGAAGGTATATCAGGCTTAATGTCCAAGTTTGCAGACGATACGAAGGTTGGTAGGGTTTTTAATAACAGTAACGACGGTACACTACTGGAAAAGTTGAGCAGATGGGCTGAGAGGTAGGAACTGAAGTTTAAGAAAGCCGAAGCAGCCTAGTGGTCAGGCGCACGGGTGCATAAGTACACGTGCCTTGAGTGACCGGGGTTCAAGCCCGTGACTGCTGAATTCGGTGCTGTTTCTTGTATTCTGTGTACCTTGTAAACTCCTCTGACCGTTTGGTCGTCCCGGAGTATAACAGAAAATTTTATTTTTAACATTGATAAATGCAAAGTGTTGCAATATGGGTAGCAGTAACTGTGCGGTACGACACTCAAGGTAGTGGAGAAGGCAAAAGACTTGGGGATAATTGTGCAGTCAGATATGAGGTTTTCTCAGCAGTGCAAACAGGCTGCGAGAATAGTTCATGGGGTCTTGTCAATGATATATAGAAATTTTGCTAATAGGGATGAGGTGATTCAATGGTCAGGCCACACCTTGTGTACTGCATACAGGTCTGGAGGCCTAAAGATGTAAGCTTCTGGAACGAGTATAGAGAACGGCGAGATTAGTGAGTGGAACAAAGCGTTGCTGTTACCAAGAAAGGCTTAAGTTAGGCAAATTGCAGAGTCTGGAGACTAGGCACCTGCGAGGTGATCTGATTGAGGTGTATAAGGCCTTGAATGGTTTGGGCAAGCTCAATGTGGTTGGCATTTTTCCTCTTGCTTGCTCAGATTTCGCACCTGAGAGAGCATAAATTCAAGTTGAGGAAAGAGTTGTAGCATAGATGTGCGGAAATTCGTCTTTAGCCAGCGGGTGGTTGATTGCTGGAACAATCTGTCGTTGTCGAAATTGACAACTTAAATAAATTAAAGGCTGAACGAGACAAACTTTTGGAGTGAATGGATGGGTGAAGCGGGAAGGGCTTTTTTTTTTTTTTTTTATTGGCTGATGCTTAAGCTTGCTTCCTTGCATCATATACTAATGCTAACTGAGCTACGTCGTGTAAAAGGTCCTTAAAAATTCCTCGCGTCACTGAAGGGATTCTAACTGAGGTCTTTTCCATCCAGTGTGGGGAGGGCTGCGATTCAACCAATTGTGCTTTCCCCCCGTAGAAGATGCATGGGTTGTTTAAGGCAGTAGCATATACTGTACTGATTTAAACAAAAATCATGCCCATCTTTCGTTTCTTTTGTCTGTATAACAATCCAACCACCTCACAAGGCTTGTTAGTTTGAGTCAATGCCTTAACCACTATGCTATAATAGAGAACTCCCTCCCCAGCTCCTTGGAGGAACTGCAGGCCCAACTGTATACAGTTACACATTAAACGCGTTTCTAATTAGCTTATACATTAACAAAAATAAATACATAACTATTTTATATCCTGATGCATTATGCTAAAATGCATAAGGACAAGTGCATTGAAATTAAAGTTTTTTACTTATTTATTTACTATTTTTTTTATTGTAGAAAATTTACCCAGTCTTGTTTTTATTCAATAGGTGGCATCCAGTACCGGAATACATACGCATTTCATGTATATTAAAGATATTAAAAGTTGAAAACTATTTTCTCATAATTTGTGGGGGAGAGGGGGAGGAGAGTAAAGAATGACGCTCGTGGTTTCACACAGGAACATTTAACAAGTGCACCAGCAATTCAGGATGCATTTACTGATCACAAAGGAACAAGCGAATAGATTTTACTGTTTCGTGGGGCACCATAATCACACGAAATCGTTGCGAAAATGATGGCCACGCCATAAACAATTTGGAAAGGTTCCAGAATGCTATTAGCAATGTAATAAGAAACTTATATGAGCCAATAAAAGCCGTGTAGAGAAGCGAAGAATTCGATTGCAAAGGGAAGGGGGGGGACAAAACAACAAAAATCCAATAATGTACTTGGAAGATTCTGTAATTCCTCCTCCCCAGAAAATCACTGAAGTCGTACACTTCATTACAAATATGACTGACAACACAGCTAAATAATCAACAGTAATAAATCATTACTGTTGATTATTTCAATCAATACAACAATAATAAATCAAAAAAAGAAAAATAAGTAATTACTGTGAAAAATAAGTAATTACAAAAATAGCGGCTAAAAATGTTTACGAAAGTACCGAGAGATAAAAACTGGGGGGAAAAAAACATTACATCACGCAAAAAATGTCGCGCACGCAACTGAGAACTGGTGTATTGAAAATGCTGAGTACGCCATATGTTTAAATATTTGAGTTGCGTGCAGGATTCGGGCGGTGTTTTTAGCAATATATTAATAATAATAAGGATTAGTTTTTGTTATTCAGTAAGCGGTGTTAAAAACCAGATTAATAACCGACATGTTAATCCATACGTTTAAATACTTACCATTACGTAATGCCTCTGCATTTCTGTCTTTTCACTGGCTAGCTTCTCGCATTCCAACTTTAAGCTGAAAAAAACGAAAAAAAAAAAAAAGTTATTCAATTATGCGTAAAAAAAAATATATAGACAGCTGTACTAAGTATATGTACACAGAGATTAGATTGAAGCCGGTTCACACTTGACCCTGACATCAACACAAATTCACTAGCATCTTCTCGTTTCTTCTGCCCAAGCAAATAAAACGATTTCATTAACCTAGTTAAAATAAAAGATGAGAATGAACTGCGCATGTGCCACTGTTCAATTACGCAGCTTCATTAAAAGTTCATGATTTTTTTTTTTTTTTTATGTTAAACATCCTTGGGGCGCCTACAACCGAGTAAATCTGATCGGCCACGAAAAATGCATCACGGAAGTTACGTCATCCACGGCTTCCGCCAGAGCCTCACGATTCAAGCTAATAGCCTAATTACCCATTTGATTGTAACCATTTGTTGAATAGTATGACGTCACAATCATTCCTGTAGGAAGTATAAATGCAACAATACAAGTATTTGTCATATGACTGCTACAATACACATATTTGTCAAAAAAATTTTTTTCGTCTCGCATTTTCGTTACATTACATTGTTATTTAGTAATTAATATACCTAAAATAAACGCGAAGACTATTTCACATAAACCCATCTACCGCGCGTGCTCGGTAGATGTGGGGAAAAAAAAATTTTTTTTTTTTTTTTTTTTTTTAATACATTTCACCTAACGAAAAATTCAAAAACGAATTACTTTGTTTTAGCTACACGTGTAGAAATTAAAAACTAGAAATATTTGAGAGTCAGACAATCCCCAATGTACGACGACTTAAGCTTTTATGAAAACATATCACTGTTCTCAAATCGTTCGCAATCCGAAAAAGAAAGAGTATCTCACGACAATAAGACATTCACCTCGTGCCGGGCTGTTTAACAGCCACATATTTTAAGAACAGTGATCTAATACTTCCAAAATTCCAGACTATTCTCAAACTTTGTGTTGGCAGTTTGCCAAGTTTCACGGAAACAGAGCGCAGAAGACAAGCCGATCGGTTGATTTCGAGGAAACTATTTAAAAAAATAAAAAATTCTGTTGAAACAATATCCACCATATGTCTTCTGCTCGACAATGGCCTTCATATGCTCTACCATTAATATTCGGACACCTGCACAAATAACTTTAATTTATAGGAAAACTAACATGTACTGAAATCTTTAGCCTTTTATGACAGCTCAGTCTCTGTGGAAAACTCCCAACCAGTTTTTTTTTTTTTTTTTAAGTAAATGACCTCCAATACTTCGCGCCAATTGGCCTTCAGAGCAGCCTCTCCTCACACAATAGCCGAACGATTCAATTCATCTCAAAGTTCCCTACAGGATTAAGGTCAAGTCCAACTTTCCGACGCTCTTGTTCTCAAACCAGTCCATCACAATGTGAACAGTATAATAATTATGGTGCGTTGTCCTGCTGATACAGGTATGGACCTTTCCCAATGTGCTGCCCCATCGTAGGTAACGGATTGTTATCCAGGAAGTGCACATAGAACTCAGAATTCATGGTTTTGTTCAAAGCAACCAATGGTCCCAAGCCAAACGTTGAAAAACAGCCCACATCATGACGCTTCTTCCGCCAAACTTCATTGTCATGACGATACATTCTGGCAGACGGCTTTCTCTCAGCATCCGTCACACCTAGATAAGGCCATCAAACAGAAAGACCATGTACCGTGACTTGTCACTCCAAAGTACAGTACAGCCTCCCACTGGTCTATGGTCAAACTAGATGGCGTCTGGCACTAGTCGAGGGTGATCAGTGGGTTGTGGACGTCCGCAAGACCGCAGTAACGCATAAAATAGAGCGTCCTGCGCACACTGTACTGACATGTCTCAATTGTCTCACTTAGGGCTTCTGTGTGCCGATAACACCAACCTACGTTCTGAGCGGACAATTCTTTGCAGGGCCCTCCTCTCACGTTCCATCAGCTTTGGAGGTTTCTTTCGGGTCGTTTCGTGGAATTTTCAGGACCAGTCCGCTTCTATTCGCAGATCACATTACCAATCATCCACATATAGATATTTAGTGCTGTAGAACTGTCGCGTACAGATCAACTGCTTGTGGTACACTATCATTATACTGGAAGTCTGTTAACTCCGTCGATCGCGGAATCTTGCATTCGCAATCCTACTTCTGTCTCCTCGAAGGCCTAGGAGCATATTTATAGATGCCTGACACGTGGTGCTTGGTAGAACATTAACTATCAATGAAGGTGTCCGGATAGTGATGATAGTACATACGACTCAAGCCACAAAACTATTGAGACTAAATTTAAAAACGCGACAGCACCGTGCACACATACTGCATATCATCGTGAGTTGAACACCTCCCCCCCCCACACACAACGAGGATATCATGTCATGTTGCGTTCATTGTGTGAGTCATTGTGAAGTAAGCAACCACATGTTTGTCGACATGGTCACGAAAAATGGAGCAGAAGCGTATTGAGGAACGTTACGCCATCAAACTCAACGAAAGCGCGACGAAAACGTATGAAAAGTTAAAAAGAGCTTATGAAGATCACTTCCGATTCCAAGCCCAAGTTTTCCGATGACACAAATTTCCCAAGTTTTCCTCTTCAACCTGCTGAAGAGGAACCATGCGCGGGGAAACCTGTCTCAGCAACAACAGAGTAGAAGTTGGACTGGGTAAGAGTTCTGAATGTGTCTGACTGGCGATTGATGGGAGGTGAGCTGAATATGAGCCATCACCGAGCCGTCCATGACATTTTAACAGAACACTGGACATGCGTAAAGTATTTGCTAAAGTGGTGCCAAAAACCGAAGAAAGATCGGAAGAAAATACGCCTCGCCCTTCTCAATTTGTTGAAATTGAGTTCGAGTTTCTTTAGTGAGTGAAAACGGATTTTTTAGTAGATTTGCCAGGCCGAAGAAAGTACGAATGAGCAAATTCTGAATCACATTGATGTTCATCAGTTTTCTAATCATCGTGGAGTGGTGCACAGAGTTTGCTCCTCAAGATAAAACTGTCAACCAAACTTTCTACTAAGAAGTCCTTGAACAGCTATGAAAAAGGTTATAAAATTGATTTTTCATCACAACAAATCGACTTCCACTCTGCTATGTCTGATACGGAGTTATTAACCTCCGAAAACATTCCAATGCTCCCATAGCCACCGATTTCCGGATCTGTCGCCGCGCGACTTTTTTTTCTTTTGTCCAATCAAGAATCGCCTGAAAGGTTATCATTTAGAACGAGCAGCAACATCCAGGGAGCAGTAACCGATGCACTGAAGGACCTCACAGGAAACTTCCAGCATTTCTTCCAGGAATGGAAGGAGCGCTGGAGGAGATGTGTAACTACAAGGAAGCTACTTTGAAGGAGAGAACCTTCAGCTTTAGAAATTTTACAATAATTTTTTTTTTTTTTTTTTTTTTATAAAATCAGTCTCATTAATTTTGTGACAGACTTCGTGGGTCGGGGTTTATAGCTAGGTACACAGTAACATCTACGGTGCCAAGTAAGTTCTCTATTGTACTTTTCGCAACTATGCTACAAGGGCTGTTCAATAAAGAATGATCATAGTTTTTCATGAACAACCATACTGCTTCCTATTTCTTGCTGAGCTGCGCAATTTAAGACCAAACTGTATCATATAGCAACTGCGCAGTTGCTATGTGATACAGTTTATGGTGAATCACTTCCATACAGCACAGTTAGTTTAGAATGTTTAACGATGGACGTGATTCAATCACAAAAATCGATGGTCCTAGAGCTTCAACCACTGCTGTCACCTCAGAAAACAAAAATACTGCTTCTGTAATCGTGAGAGAAGATCGTTGTATAACCGTAAGGCAACTAGCACAGGCATTGAGAATATCAGTGTTAGGAGGCACGCACGGTATTCTCCATGACCATTTGCATCTGACACGCGTTTGTACACACTGGGTTTCAAGTCAGGAGCTGCAAGGGATGGTTACTGAAGATGGTGAGGTTATGCACAAAGATGTGCCACGTCGTCATACGGGACCGTACTACAGAACTGTACAGCATACTTTGCAGGTTCACATTCGTCGCAAACGACCACAACTGCACACGGTTGGGTGGAAGCTGCATCATGACGATGCGAGGCCTCACATTGTTCATATTGTCATCGAGTACTTGTCCAGCATTATTGTCAAATGTGTTCCTCATCGGCACTAGTCCTGAATTCGTACTCTGCGTGTTTTTCTCTTTTTTTTATTTTTTTTTTATTTTATTTCCAAAGTTAAAGGAGCTGCGAGGAAACCGCTTCCAGTCGTTAGAAGTTCTAAAGACATCGGAGGCGATTCTCAAATGAATATCAAAAAATGGCTTCCCCATGTTTTTTGAAGAATGGCAGAAACGTTGGCGTAAGCGCATTTCATCAAATGGGGCCTACTTCGAGAAGGACCATCAAAATATTGATGATTAATAAAGGTATGCTGAAAAAAAATTATCATTCTTTATTGAACAGCCTCGTACATTCTCCATTATAGGTGTAAAAATCTTAAATCCACAGTTCAACATTCCAGAAAGAATCCTATTAATTTTAAATTCAGTCCTAATTATTCCTCATCTTTAGCTAAGATCATTTTCGTCCTCTTATCACTAGATAAATTAACTGTAGTTACAAAGCATTTATCCACTATAAACCTTTCCGAATATTATCAATTCCGTCACCAAGTATCCCTATAACGACATTGATAACTGGACCCATAATGGAGCCCAGTGTTTTATTGATTTTTATGACCTAAAAAAAAAATTCCGATTAAGCCCCTGCAAATAAAACTACGAGACGTATTCAGTTTCTTGTTTTTCAATGGTGAGAGCAGAGCAAGAGTATGGGAGCAACATGAATCAATGGCCCTGTCGTGCCAAGCATCAACACTATAGACTGGTAGTGGAAATGGGATAGTATGGGAAGTTTTCGTGACACACGTTAAGTCCACTAATACTGGGGGTCAACGTCTGAATGCGAATGCCACAATTTACTTGAACATATATGCCGATTAGTTGCCCTTCACACTCGCAATTTGTCTGGTAAAGGCCACTTCCAGCAGGAAAATGTGCCATATCACAAGACATGGATTAGTCTCGGGAGAATGAGGGCAATTTTACCATACTTCACTGGCTTGTTCAGTCAGGAAATCTCAACCTGACCAGGCATTTACAGGACGAGCTGTTCGCAGCACGGATCTGCCGCTATTCAACCTGAGGCAACTTTATTGAATGTTTTATAGCATTGTAATAAAATCGAACCATTACTAACACCACGACACAGAACCCTACGCCTCAACTGGGCGAAAGAACATCGGCACTGGAAATTAGATGTTTGGAGACGGGTCTCCTGGTCAATGAGACCCGTTTCCAGTTATTTCGAGTGGACTAGAGGATGCGTATCTGGCGAAAACCGCACGAAGCTATGCACCCATCATGTCAACAGGAAAACGTTCAGGCAGGTGGACGGTCGGTAATAGCCTGGGGCGTGTTCAACTGGCACACATTGGGACTTCTAGTACGCGTAGACACATCTCTGAACGGTTCAGGTTACGTGTAGACCATCTGCGTCCCTTGCAGACCATCTGCATCCCTTCATGGTAGTCGGGTACCCACAGAGCAGTGGTGACTAGAACATGGTTCGAGGGACATTCCGCAGATTTTACCACCATGGAATGGCCTCCCCATTTTCCTCGGACATGAACCATGTGGAGCATCTTTGGGACGCTGAGGAAAGGTCCGTTAGAGCTTTGTATTCTCCACCCAGGAATGCGACAGAATTATGGAGAGCAGTGCAGCAAGCATGGATGGAAATACCTGTGGAATGCTTTCACGAGCTAGTGGACTCAATTCCTCCTAGTGTGACTGCTTTATCCAAGCGAAAGGGGAGCCTACCCGTTACTAGGTAGGTATCCGATGATTTCTGTCCACTCAGTGTATATTCGATTTTTAAATTGTGTGTATTCTGTGATCCATTTGCTGGAAGAAAACCCGTTTCCGGAAGGAAAGTACAATGGAGGCCACGCCTGAGAACGATTAATTCAGCCACACTGCGAAAAAGGTCCATAAAAATTATTTGCATCATTGGTGGAATTCGAACCCAGATATTTTCCACCCGGTGTAGGGAGGATGATGATTATATCAACAGTATATAATCATCGTTCTCCCCTCGAGGGTAGAGTAACTTGAAACGATTACAGCTGTGGTCTCACCACACAAATATTGTTCGTTTGAGAACATCCAGAACTACTGCTGCACAGTTTATTACGGTGAAGTAAAAACTCTCCACTCTCGGTTATTATCAACTGATAAGAAACGCACCTAACGGTAAATCATGAAATCAATCTCGTAACTGCGGCAAATATAGTTTGGAATACGAGATTCTAAGATTAATTTGTCAGCTTGTGGGAATAAAAAAACTCTGAAAAAAATGCTGCCATTTCAAATGGGAGGCAAGTGACAACGCTCCTGTCTTCCAAGAAGTCCCTTATCTTGGCACTATTTTAAAAAAGAAAATAAATAAATAAAATATGATTCGTCAAGGAGGGTAAGATTCTCCCTCTTTTCCGACTAGACACTAGCGATATTCAGACCACCCCTTTAAAGGATCAGCTGTTTCTGGAACCTCCGATGAATTACTGCTACTGCTCTTACGATGTCCAATATTACCTTCGCTACTTCGTGCTCAGGGTAGATTTTTTATTGATTTATTAATAAGTAGCTTATAAACCACAGGAGTGCCAGGTGTTCAAAACACAGCGCCACGATATAGAAATACGCGAGTGGAGAAACAGGTGGTTCGCAAGCAATCTTCTCTTAAAGCATAAGGCTGAGCTTTCGTGTGGGATCTGATTAAGTACAGTTTCGTGGTTAAAAAAAAAAAAAAGGGGGGGGGGGTGAGAGAAGTACAGATTACTGAGCCTAACAGAATTTCAGTCACCTTACTAGTATACTTTGCAGTCCCAGGTGAGGCCCCGTGTCTCAAACGAAATAAAAAATAAAAAATAAATAAGCAAACAAAGCTAAATCGAGCTTGTATACTTTTGAGTATTTCTGCATGGTTTAGTAATCAGGATTTTTTTCTCGGCTACATAAATAAATAAAAACTTGTTTTCTAAGAGCTACTTGTAATTCTATCAGAAAATGAAGTACACAGTAAACAGTGTAGGCACCAATACCATGCATCATTCTTAAACACATTCTCGAAGTGCTTCTCAAAGTTATTCAAACATGTAAAAATCGCAAACAGATCAGTTCTGTGCAGGGAATTTTAGTCTAGAATTTTAACTCATAGAAACAAAACATTGCAGTGATGGTGTGGCAACATGGAAGTGAATATCGCAGGATAATTCCTGCCCTTACAGGAACTTGCCTTTTTCAGAGAAATTACTTGGTAAAGTTAGGTTTTATTACAAATTTCATCTGAAAGGATGCGCTAATTTTTCCGAATAAATTTGTGATGACAGTTTTAATGGCTGCAGAAAATTTCAAAATCCACTTCGATCAAGACTAAAGTAAGCCGATCTCAGGTGAGGGAGTAGGGCTTTGGAGTAGGGCTTTTTAGCCCATGAACGCACTTCTGCGATTTTTTTTAAAAATCATTATCAATACTAAGCACTGATTCTTCGGCAAGACTTACTTCATTTAATTCTTTCGGACAGTGAAAATCTTCCACCATTCAGTGTTGCCATCCGAAGGAGCTACTGCCATTTTGGAGCACCAAAACTGCCAACTTTATATTGCTGAAACTACTTGTGTTCTTATTTTGTGAATTTTCTGGCGACTCAAGGCAATTTGAAGTTCACGCTGTTAGTAATTTATGTACAAGTACGTTTTCGCGGGTGGAAAAATATACTCCTCCTTTATGAGATTGGCTAACCACAGCTCACTCACGATTGAAGAGGCTTTTTAAAATTCTAGGTTCCAACGGAACTCGAACCCCAACTTCTCAATGAGGACTACTGTAGCTACAAGTGCTTGTCATGATAAGCTGGAATGAATGCATAAAAAAAGGAAAATGGCAGATCCTTAAAAACGATAATTTTAGAAGTGTTTTTTTTTTTTCCCAGCAATTTAATTTAATTAACTCAATCTTAATTTGTTATTTTTAAAACTAAATACAGTAATTAACAAGCATAAAAGATTAAAGAAAGGAGAAATAAAGATGGGTGGGGGAAACGAAAGAAAAAAAACCCACCAAAGCCTTGAAACAGTACAAACTAATTATCCTCTAAAACCACAGCTTCCTTCCCCTCACAGGAGGATGGGGAGCAATAAGGACGTAATTTACATGCGCGTGCTTTTACGGAATACGGAATTTGTGGCGAACTGTTAGAAAGACTGGGGAGGAGAGGAAAAATGTGTTCGTGAAGAGCGACTTCCCCCTCCCAACGCCAGACGTGACACAGTTACAGGAAAATGATTTGGCACTGACATTTTGTCAAGGTAAACTGTGCCATGTAGCACGCTGAAAATATATCATCTCTGTCATGTACGTGTTCTATTTTATGGCAAACAGTCCAACGAAACCCTTGTAATGCATAACAAAGAAGGGCAGCTCACTTAAAGCTGTTATTATACAGTCGTAGCTGAGCAAACAATCCGGGGAGGGGAGGGGGAAGAGAGGGAAGGGGGGAGAGGGAGAGAGAGAGCAACATAATGCAAAAGATAAATATACGTTTTTTTCCCCCTATTTACACAAGCCAGTGCCAAGCCTACGAGATACATAAATGTAGATTTTATCAGATACAGTGACCCAAGAGGTCAAAGCACTTATGATAGAAGAAGGCAAGGTACAATTGCGTATCTCGCAAAAATTTGATTACATCTTGACTGCTGTCGACGGAAAAGACTTATAGCTACATAATGTTTATTAGAAAAGCATGATTACCAAGTACCTGTGATACTGGGCTTGTAGGAAACTAAATTCTTCTTTTATCCTGTCGCACGACTCTGTCACGGTAAATTTAAACGGCTGACCCGGTTGTGCGGCTGGACCCTGTAAGATAAAATAGCATCTATTAAGCATTTAAATTGATCTTTTGAATTTAATTGCTTTTTTTTTTTTAAATAATAATTAATACGTAAACTAATGCCACTTGATTTAATTAATATTTATCTTTATTACGCAGAGGTTCTAAAACAGGGGCCGGCAACACTTTCATTCATATGAGCTATTTTAAAAATAAACATGGTCTCCAAGAACGACTTATCTACCATTTTTTTTACAACTGTATCTCTGTGTTATATAAAATTCGCTGATTGTGGAATTATATATATTCGGTTATTCTCCAATGTATGGGTACACCTCCGGAGGAAGTGGCTTCTTTTGCTTCAATCCGTCCCGAATTTGGCCACGCCCACAACGCGGTGACAAGGTTTACCCATAATCTGGAGTTCGACCATATATTTAATTATAAAAACACATTAGATAGGTAAATAAATTTAAAGTAAACTTAAATACTAAATTAGTCAAGAAACTAATGCGACTTTGGCACCGGTGTTCTCCATAAAATTATATACAGTACTTTTTTTTCTATGTATCACGATCGACCATTAGCCATTTAGGGCGTATATACGCTGAAACAATTAACTGACCATGTCGGTCGGTCATGAACTTTCATACGTCTCTGTCTAGGAGGCTCACACACCCCATCAACAGGTAATCAATTGATGTTGATAAAATGTCCATTGAATTGAAATATTTAGCTCTTTATATTGTATTACCAAGAGAAAAAAGAGAAAGATCAATATACAGCAAGGAGTGGTTGCTTAAAAGGAATAAATTTTTTCACAATTATTTGTTGCGGGAATACAATTTAAAAAACGTGAGCCTCAGAAACACTAGAAATTTTATTAAGCATCTTTTAATGTAAGGCCACCTCTCAATTCTGAAAAGTTCAGAATGGTATTAGGTATTTTATAGTTTATAATAGGATTTTTTTTTTTTTTTTTTTTGCTAGGGCTATACAAAAACGGATTAACGAGGCTCGGATTATCGCGACTACTGCAGCAGTCAACGAGAATGTGGGCCTCAGACACACTAGACATTTTATTGAGTATCTTTTAAAGTAGGCCTTTCACAATTCTGAAAAGGTCAGAATGGTATTAGGTATTTTATAATTTCGTAATAGGATTTTTTTGATATGGCTAGATAAAAAAAAAAAAAAAACGGATTAACGAGACTCCGACTATCGCAGAAGCCAACGAAACGCATGTGAGGACAGGAAATAATTGAAATTTAAATGAACAGTACATATCTTTAAATGTCACAAAAAAGTGCTGTATATGATATGAAAAGTGTTTATATGATTTAGCACAATGCTAAGACAACTTGTGGTAAAGATGGTTGTGTTCTAGGAAATATATATAGAGTGGCCACTTTATTAAATACGCCAACCCTTTTCATGAAATGCAGAGCTCCTTCAGTAACAGCATCACACGTTCGTATCATGCGATACAAAGCAGGTGAGCAGACACAGAGATGCTGCATGTGTGCAAGTCAGTAAGAGAATGGACAAGACGAAAGATTTAAATTGACTTTGAACGTGGAATGGTAGTCCGCACCAGCCACGTATGAGTATCTCGGAAACTGCTACGGTACTGGTATTTTCACGTACGACAGTGCCTGGAATATATCGAGATTGAACCAATAACCAAACAACATCCAGCCAACGAAGGCTGACGAGTTTTTTTTTTTTTTTTATGTGAACCCCAAACACGAGAGGTATTAGAACCTATAGTACTTAGTACCGTGCTTGGGTTGGAGGTTGAGAAGACGAAAGAAGATATTTGTTGATATTGGACTTGAACTTCTGTAGATTGTAATTTTCAGGAAATACGTATGAAGGAAGGTTGTTCCAGAAAACGGCAGTTGAATGAATAAATGAGGAAGATGAAAAGTTGGTTCTGTGGGTTTGAAGTTGGACAGTAAATGGATGTTGGCTGGTGGCGGCACGTGTTCGGACTGTTTTGAAAGAGAGAGCGGGAATTATAGAAGCCAATTCAGAAGAACAGTGCCCATGGAAGTGTCTGTAGAAGAGGCATGCAGCAGAAACAGTGCGTCTATGAGAAAGCGAGTGGAGAGACTCTGTTGGAGATGAATCATTAATTAACCTAACTGCCCTCTTCTGAATGGAATCAAGAAGCCTGAGAAAGGTTTTGGGGGCACCACCCCAGATGTGGGAACAATATTCCATAGCAGGGCGGATTTGCGATTTATACAGAGTGAGCAGCTGTTTGGAAGAAAAGTAACGCCGAGAGCGAAAGAGAAAACCAAGTTTTTTAGATGCAGAGGAAGCAATATTTGTAATGTGCTTGTGCCAAGAGAGATTAGAAGTCAGGGTAATCCCCAAAAGAGATACATCATTTTGCCTAGAAATCGGAGTGTCAATAAAGATAAGCATAGGAGCAGAAGAATCCTTTTTGCGAGATATAAGACAAGATTGAGTTTTAGAAGGGTTGAAATCAACTAAGTTGTCTTTGCCCCACTGGAGAATTACCTGAAGATCGGCATTTAAGGAATTGGCAGCAGATTTTCGAGAACTTGAAGCTGATTGAGTAGGACAAGGTTTCTCAAAATGGAAAGTTGAATGCAATGTGCTATCATCGGCAAAACTATGGATAGGATTTCCAGTCAATGGAAAAAGGTCATTGATATACAAGAGGAAAAGAGTGGGGGAAAGAACTGAACCTTGGGGGACACCGGCATTAGTGGAGAAGTTAGAAGACAGAGAGCCATCTGACCATCACCCTCAGTGAGCGATCAGAGAGAAAACTGGATAACCAATTACTAAAAACAGTTGGCAAACCATACGATGGAAGCTTGTTTAGAAGACCTTTATGTCAAACACGATCGAAGGCCTTTGAGATGTCAAGAGCAACTACTTGTGTTTCACCGAACCTTTCCATTGAATTAGTCCATAAATGGGTAACATAAGCCAGAATATCACCAGTGGATCGACACTGACGAAATCCATACTGGCGTTCGTTGATCAGACGGAAGGTTTCTAGGTAGTTTAAGAGTTGGCGGTTAATTGATTTCTCCATTACTTTAGAAAGAGTAGAAGTAATTGCAATGGGACGATAATTGGATGGGAGGGATTTGTCACCCTTTTTAGGAACTGGCTGGATATGAGCAAATTTCCAAGCAGAAGGAAAAACACCTTTGGAATAAGAAAGTGAAAAAAGGCGGCAAAGAATAGGAGTAAGTTCAGGAGCACAGGTTTTGAGAACAACTGGAGAAATACCATCAGGACCTGGAGCTATCTTAGCATCAAGATTCATCAAAATCCTTCTGATATCCTTTTGACGGAAGACCACAGGAGGCATTGAATGGAGCGTGTTAGGAAT
Source organism: Mastigoproctus giganteus (assembly GCF_048544385.1). NCBI lineage: Eukaryota > Metazoa > Arthropoda > Arachnida > Uropygi > Thelyphonidae > Mastigoproctus > Mastigoproctus giganteus. The sequence goes on along the minus strand of NC_143579.1, from coordinate 25,033,703 downwards.
GGTGGAAGGTGTTTTACCAAGATCATTAATACAAGAGCTGGAATAAAAATGGGATGCTAGCAGGTCAGCTTTATCCTTGGCTGAAGTGACAACAGAACCATCTGGTTTGGACAGAGGTGGGAGCAGAGATGGGCAAAAGTTGCGGCCAATAGCTTTGGCAAGAGACCAGAATGTTCGGCTACCATTAGGGCAAGAAGCAAGTTTTCTACTCTTAGCCTGTTCAAACTCTAGTTTGGACTGATTAATAACTGCTTTACAATTGTTGCGAGCTTTGGTGTAGGCAGAAAATGAAACTGAAGAATTAGAAACAAGCCAATTACGATATGCAACATTCTTCTCTTGGACAGCCTTAGCACATTTATTGGAAAACCAAGGTTTAGATAAGGGACGAGATTTTAAAGTGGAGTGTGTGATAAAGGATTCCATTCCTGCAAGAATAATTTCACTGACACGATCTGAGCAAACGTTGACATCAGAAGTTTTGAAACAGTAATCAGACCAAGGAAAAGAAGAAAAGAAGTCTCGCAGGTCATCCCATTTTGCATTCTTGTAATGCCAAACAATACGAGGTTGGGAATAGCCATGAGATAAAGGTTCCATTGGAGAAGAGACAATCACCAAGTTGTGATCTGAAGTGCCTAAAGGACCTCTCACTTCAATCGCGTACTTAGAAGGGTTGTTTGTGAGAAAAAGGTCAAGAGTACTGGCTGTATGATTAGGATTGTCCGGTATTCTTGTAAGTAAATGAACAATCTGTGCTAGGTCATTAGTAATTGCAAAAGCCTCAGCATCTCGACCTGCTGGGTCGGTGTGACTAGAAAACGGAAGCCAGCTGGAGTTGTGAACGTTAAAATCACCAAGGAAAATTACCTCACTGTTAGGAAAGTTGGACTGGAGAAAGTCAAGTTGCAAAGAGAGGAAGTCAAAAGAGCTCCAAGTGATTAGTGGAGTTGGGAGAACGGTAGAGACAACAGATGAATTTGACACAATGAGGTAGAGAGATTTTGAGCCAGAGAAGATCAAAGAGAAGAGATTCCAAATTGCCAAGTCTCTGACAGGGAATATCACAACGGACATATGCACAAGTACCACCTTTGAGGCGAAAGGAATCATACAGCAAATAATTTGGACATCTGAGATGAGCAGTAGTTGAATCAACTGATAACTGAGATTCAGTCAGAAAAAGTACATGGGGTTTGGAAGACTGCAAGTGGAAATGGACATCGTTGAGATTGGAATTGAGACCACGTATATTTGTGAAATGAATTAGGAAGTCCTTGGGAGGTTTAGATCTTTTCGCAGATAAGCTTGCTCTATTATTTTCAGAATTCATGGTGTATTCAATAGTAAGAAAAAAGTGGGTGGGACATGCTGTATGAAGTAATGAAATTTTTGAATATGGCGTACATGTGGTAAGAATATACCCAGATCCTTGACATAACGTGGCCTCGACAATGCTCCCCGCATACCCACTACTCGGACTCCCTCCAGTCACTATCTAGCAGAGTAGAGGTAGCAAGATTATACACTAGCTGATCCGGAAGCCTCCTAGAGAGTTACCAATAAGGTTTGGTCCGGTGTACTATCTAGCGGCCGGCCTGCGAACACCGTTTTAGAGCTGTACCCTCGAAATGTAAGGAATATTGGATCTTGCCACGACATTCATCATAACCTCAAAAATCATCAATCATACTGCATGATGGAAGAGATAGGGAAGGGTTGGCCGGAACTTAGCTCTAGAGACTAAACATGGGTTCCACCACTTCAAGCCTCCAATAAGCAAAGTGGTGGTATTTCACCGGTTGATGAGAGTCATCTACTACCTAGTACTGCCTGGTGACATAGAGGGGCGGCGTTCCTCCATGTGGTGTGGGCGCCACACCTAGACCCCTGCTTACGTTGGTTCACACCTGGGTGGTCACCCACCATGTACTTGTGCATGGAGGTTATACCCAGGATTACTAACAGTCCCACCATCGTGAAGGTGCAAGCAGAGGATTTGGCTGTCATAGACCGCCCGGACTTCGCCGAAATTGGGTCCACTTGACTTGAGTGTCACCCGAATATCAGTTCCATCAGCGTTTTAGACTCATCTGTGACAACCTCAAGGACCAAAGTATTGTGTAGGCTACAATCTCGGAGAATTTAGTACAATAATGGTAACCGAAGAAGCATTTCAGAGAGCACAACTCATCATAGTTTTTCATGAATGGGATATCGTAGCTGAAAACCGAATCGGGTTCCATTCCTGTCAGCAAAAACCATGAAGGTAAGGTTACACAGGCTCAGGAACACCAATACTGGAAGATTGGAAAAAAACATTACCTGGTCTGCCAGGCAGCAACAATGCAGGCTGGTAGGGGCAGTGTTTTCGTGGTGTACAATGGTCCAGCATTTGGTCACCTCGAAATTGTTTCCGACTTGGCGCATTCTCTCATGGCTGCAGTGCATCCATCTGCAAATGGGTTCTTCCAAAAGGATAATACGACAGGTCCAGAGACCAGAATTGTAGAAAATTGGTTTCAGGAACATGAGAGAGAGAATTCAGCCTACTACTAGATCTCAGTCCAACTGCGCACTTATAGGAAGAGGCGAAACAAGCTCTTTATGATAGAGATTTTCAATTTGTACCCAATTTATAACAACTCTGAGAAGCAAACGAGTCAACATAGATCAGCACTCTTGTGGCGCACTTTCGACAGCTAGTTGAGTACATGTCACAACGAATCCAGCCTGTTCTGAGGGCTAAAAGAGAACTTACTCGCTATAAGGTAGATATACCAAATGAAATAGCCACTCAGAGTTTGTTATTATATACATTTGTATATTTGGGTTAGTGGCGCAAAAGCTAGTTGCCACAGGAGTTAGGCTTCAGCGTGTCATGTTTGTAAACTTGAATTGCATGTGTTCCAAGGTTCGTTTGTCTATACAACCCCTAAATTTAAAGCGATTTTTGAAACCAGACAAGGAAACCTAATTAAATACAACCAATTATTAGGAGTGACAAGCCGAAAGCCAAAAATAAAGAAATGGAAGAACAAAAGTAATGTTTTATTGCCCAAAGTTTCTGTAAAAATCTCCTAAAACCAAGATTATTTCAGGACTCCTGATTAGCAGCTCATATAACCAAATCACCGCAACCTTTAACAGGAGAGTTACCGTAGTTGTCACAGCATTCACCTGTTTTATTTCCTCCTGAGTAATAACCAGAAAATACCAGACCGATGGCGATTCATTGTGTTTTCACTGCAACAACAATACCTGGGAATTATGAGATTGTGTGAGTACAGAAAGATATCGACTCTTCTCATTTCATCTCAAACACTTCTCTGGACATTCTTGCCTTTTTTTTTTATTTCCGCCCCCTTACTGTTTCCCACTGTAGCAACACACCCATAAAAGAACGGCAATAAATTCTACCAAACTCGTCAGCCAACCGGGTTGTAGCTTTTCAAACTTCCTTCTTTTCTTCAACCCTGCACAACTCAATAATTCATAAAGTTTCATTCACATCTTCCCTTTCTTTATTCTGTTAGCCCAATTGTCCCCAGCCCTCATCTACACAGCGGGAACACCTTCGCCCTCATTTCCTTTCCTTCTTTTCTTAAGACACTTTGCCAACTAAGTGTTGATTCTTCCCTCCCTCCATTCTCGAACGCCAACGGTGGTTTCGCTTTGAGGTAGTTTAGGGGCATGGGAATCCCAAAACGGAAAATTTGATTAGCAGAAAGCGATCAACAAGAAAAACAAAAATAAATAAATAATATCTTAAATTTTTTTATTTATTATTATTTTTTTTTTCAGTTTGTCATTTTCGATTTGCACCCTTGGTGCAAATCGAAAAAAATCACTAAGATATTAAAGTGAGTCCATTAAACTACCTCTTGCGTACCTAATTTATCAGTAAAAATATTTCAATTGTGGAGTTGGTGATATTACGTATTCATTAAATTGAAACTGCTACTGCAGAGAAGGGTGGCTATTCTAACTGTGTGTTTTTTATGCCAAAGTAACTAAGGCTATGCGGCGTTAGTATATTGGTGTAACTTTCAGAATTCCACGGTGGCTTACCTCTTTTTCTGGATGAAAAATCCTCTTCTTGGGTTTCGAATCCAGTCTTTTCCTTTCCGTGTGGAAGAACAGTGATAATAACCATTGTACTATCTCAGGGGAGTCACCAGGTAGCGCGCGCACAGTCCACCACGCCGGAAGTACATACACACAAATTCATGCTGATAAATATTGGTTTATCTCTTGATAAACACAGATACTGTACCTGCATACGGTAGACTTTTTGCGGATTCCAGAGAGACTCCATTTGCTACACTGACGCACCCTGATGAATGTTTATTTATGATTACCGGCCGTTAATCTAACGAAGGTTCGTGCCAGTGATCTTAATTTTCAGCAGTTTATATAATAGCCTTTCATGGGAAACCGTACTTTTACTTAAACCAAGTTGAATAATGTCAAAGTTGTTCCTTGCATTTAACCGTTTTATGATTTCGTCATAATCATGACGAAATCATAAAACAAAGACGTTCCATCTTCACGAACCCATGCTGTGAACCATTACGGATCACCGACCTATTGAAATGGTCCAGTATTGTATTCTTAACTAAAGACTTCAGATGTGTCCCACCACTGAAGTCTGTAGTTGTCGACCGCACCACATTTGGGTATTGGGAGAAGGCTTTAGCTCTTCTATAGTTGGGGGATTGTACTGGAGCGCAATGATCTCATTAATATCCCCAGTTGGATGATTCAATTTAAGTCGCCAATCCGACCAAGAGGGCCAAACAAACATTTTCATACTGGGGATTCGACAGCAGAAGCTCATATATCTGCTGTGTATTGTGTCTGTAAATTGCGTGTGTTTTCTGATCGGTTTGTCTGTTTTTCTGAACGAAAAACAGTTACCGGTACTGGAACCCAAGGTACTCCGTAAATTTCGAAGAATAATCTTGTTAGCGGCAGCAACGTAAAAGGGTGCTGTGACACAGACACCATTTCGTGTTCATTGACGAGATGAAGTGTTTGTTCAATATAAATAACTTATATTGAACAAACGATGGATGGATGCACAAGGATGTAAAAAAAAAAAAAAAAAACTCTGAAAAAGAAATAGCATTAATTGTACAGTAGTAAAAATGAAAGATTATTAAAATATGACTAGGGTGAGCTAGTAAGCAAAAAGCAAAGGTGGAAGGGGAAGGAGGGAACTGCACAATATCTGAAAAATTCAAGGATTTTGCCTACAAGAACACTACAAAATGAAAATAAACATTTCCTATAACGGATTACGAGATTTTCTTCTATCCAACTTAGTCGTCCAAGTGTCGTAGAGGAACTGTTAAATCCCATCCGGATAAGCGAGAATCTTTTTGCATTTAGAAATCTATTCGTGTTTGTTTTCGTTAACTTTTTAGCACTAGCGTACATTCATAAAGCCTATCCAAATTTCATTAAAATTGGAAAAATAAAAAATATGCAAACTTATTCTAAAAAATAAATTTATGAATCCCGTGCTGGCAGAAAAAAAAAACATTCAGAGAAAAGGATCTTAAACACATTAGGCGTTATCTCAGCTCCACATGCTTTCCAATACTCTAATCCCTAAATCATCAATCCTTGAGCATTCTAGACACTCCTTTGTTAGGGCGAAACAAGAAATTCATATTGTATTATTAATAATAAAATATAGGATATTTTACTATTAAAGACTACTACTATAAATAAAACTAAATCGATAAAATAAAATAGATAAAAAATAGAAAAATGCTACTAATAATAATAAGCCGACGTTTATTATTATTACTACTACGAGTCAAGTTATTGCATGTGGACAGACAGGGAAGACATGTAAGCGCTTTACTTAAAAGCAGAAGTGCCTAAAAGACTCACTTGTTAAATTTTTTTGTTTAATTTTGCCATCTTTCAACAAGATCAACCTGTTCACAAGAGGAACACTTTCACATGGCAGGAGGCAGTTCAGCGTGCATGCGCAAAACGTTTCTCGCTCGAGAATCAGCAACATCGCTCTGTAGTTCGCTGGCAATGTGAAGGCCCTCATTCAAACCAACGAGAAGTAAAACATTGCTCTGGCGTTTGTACGCCAATGTGTAGGCACCCTACAACGCTACTTTATTAAAGCATCCAGTCAAAATTTGGGTGGTGCCAAACCCTCCTTTACATATATATTAATTATAAAATTTTCAAATATAGTTTCAAACAAATACATTTCAATTTGCCAAAGAATTCTTACTACCTATCTATCTTTTTATTTTTGTAGACTGTGGCCCAGTTGTCGTTGGATCAACGAACGGAAATACCCTGCAAACATTAGCTTAGCAAGTCAATTAAACCTAAACGAATTACAAACACATTGACAGGAAACCCGATCGCTTTCAACCATGCCATTTGACCTTGAATAAACAAAGACCTGTTAAACACACAAAAGCAAAGCTGAACGACCTCTCTCTCTCGCGCACGCACATACGCACGACGCACAAAATTTAGAGGGGGGAAAGGAAGGGAATGCTACGTGCTATCTTCCTTCCTGAGGGGCTGAATACCAATACATCTTTTAACAGCTATTCTAGCATTCTTAACATGCCCAAGCAGTCCTTTCAAATTCGAATCCACAAATGAAACCTTACGTCACACAGAAATTGGCAAAGTTATGCAGACCTTTAACATTTGTTTGTCCAAAACTGTTGGCGTTACTCAAGAAATCGGATCTCACAGAGCAAGTACAATAGTTCTCTAATGATTCCTTTTCAGGTAAAGATTAAGGACGGAAAACGAACACCAACGAATTTAAGGAAATTAAACTTCGTAAGACAATTCCTTAGAGAGCCGTCAGCATTATGCTGACTGACAAACAACCACCTTCCGAGACCAAACACGTTAGTGTAGTGCAAACTATCTTTCGGGAAGCGATAACTGAGTATTTATTTGAAAATGGACCATAATCTGCCACTAGCGTGGCAGATTATGGTCCATTTTGCCTCAACATGAATTGTTGAAGAGGCTTCCATCCTGCAGTGGATTGATAATGGCTGCAGTTTCCCATTTTTTACCTTTTCTGTTATAACAATGTGAAAGAAACGTTTTGGGAGCCCCCTTTCTGTGTGGGGCACGAGTGCATCTCATTCAGTCCCCCATCTCCTCCCACAAATGCACGGCCCTGCCTTTTGGAAATATGCTCGTAGGGACGGTCAATCTATTGATTCTCGCCCTTGTCAGCCTAAATTAGTCCCTAAAAATGCTACGTTAAACACATAAAGTGTTTAAAATTCAAGTTGAACTTCTCAACTCTCTCAGCCTGAAGTTCAATAAGAGGAGTGATTGCCCGCAAGGAAAAAATAAACGAACAGCAAGCAAATACGAAATTTTGTATCCTATACGCCAACAAAAGCGTTTTTTGTAAGAAGCCTATGGGGAATCAGATGCATCCAGGTCCACTGGATACACCTGATTCAAAGAAATGGAGCCACCAGAACATTACCCTATCCCGACGTCAATAACTGATGTGACTAACTGTTACAGCATTTGTTATATAATTATTGAAGAACAGTTGAAAAGCTTGCAAGCGAACAAAGCATTTTGAAAATAATATTTTAGGAATGGTACGTGTCTGTTCATACTCTGTGGAGGCCATTTGGTGCTCAGCCTCTCACTACTGACGAAAGACGCGTTAGAGCTAATATCTGTTCACCCCATGTACCAACATCAAAAAAAAAAAAAAAAAAAGAGAAAGAAAGAAAGAAGCAGAATATTCCCTTGAGATGAATCCTCGATCCCCTACAATCCGGAATCAAAAAGTCCTCATGATACAATTGGTAGAATCGCCGTCCTCCCCACACCGGGTGGAAAAGACATTAGTTCGAGTTCAATAACGGAAGGAATTTTTACGGGCCTTTTTCACAGTGTGGCTGAGTCAGTCAGTCTCAGGCGAGGGTAGCATGGTTTTTTTCTCGTGGAAACTCGGGTTTTTCGTCCAGAAAACAGAAAATCGACCACAGAACACAAGCAATTTACAAACGGCATACACGGAGCACATCACAGTCCGCGAAGTCGGCTCTTATGCGTATGATCATTACTTTTTTCGATATGAAAGGCATTGTACTAGAAAACAACTACCCTGTGTCTGAAAAATACGGAGGGTTGATTCAGTCTGTTGATAACGATTTTGAAGCTCCTTTAAAACTACGAAATTCCGAGCTTCCGCCACCGGTTTTGTTCTATTTGTTTTCCCTGCTCATGGACTATCGCACGGCATCGCAATTTCCATTGAGGTAATGGCGCGCTGCAAAACTGCCAAGTCGATCTTGTCCCATTCCTGTTGGCGGACTTTCCACACACCTTCAACAGTTCAGGGGCGGCAGTTTTCGAGAGCTCTTTTCAAAAGTCCGAATGAGCAAAAATCTATGGGTGCGGCGTCAGGTGATTTAACAGATATATCTTCAAACGGGATCGAACGAATACCTGTCGCCGCTTCCATTCTCCGCAGGAAAGCTCCGGTGGAACGTGACGTGTGGCTGGACGCCTTATCCTGGTGCACCCAAACCTTTTCAGCGTCAGAACAGTACAATGTGGGTATTTCAATTTCAAACAACGGCTGTAGAACTTTGTGCTTCTTCTCCAGTTGCAAATTTTCGTTGATTATGCGACAAAAAATCAACCCTTCCCTATCTCTTCAATCATGCACTATGATTGATGACTTTTGAGGTTATGATGAACGTCGTGGCGAGATCCAATATTCCTTACATTTCGAGGGTACAGCTCTAAAACGGTTTTCGCAGGCCGGCCGCTAGTTAGTACACCGGACCGAACCTATTGGTAACTCTCTAGGAGGCTTCCGGATCAGCTAGTGTATAATCTTGCTACCTCTACTCTGCCAGATAGTGACTGGAGGGAGTGCGAGTAGTGTGTATGCGGGGAGCATTGTCGAGGCCACGTTATGTCAAGGATCTGGGTATATTCTTACCACATGTACGCCATATCCAAAAATTTCATTACTTCATACAGCATGTCCCACCCATTTTTTCTTACTATTGAATTCACCATGAATTGTCAAACTAATAGAACAAGCTTATCTGCAAAAAGATCTAAACCTCCCAAGGACTTCCTAATTCATTTCACAAATATACGTGGTCTAAATTCTAATCTCAACGATGCCCATTTCCACTTGCAGTCTGCCAAACCCCATGTACTTTTTCTGACTGAATCTCAGTTATCGGTTGATTCAACTACTGCTCATCTCAGATGCCCAAATTATTAGCTGTATGATTCCTTTCGCCTCAAAGGTGGTACTTGTGCATATGTCCGTTCTGATATTCCCTGTCAGAGACTTGGCAATTTGGAATCTCCTCTCTTTGATCTTCTCTGGCTTAAAATCTCTCTACCTCATTGTGTCAAATTCATCTGTTGTCTCTACCGTTCTCCCAACTCCACTAATCACTTGGAGCTCTTTGACTTCCTCTCGTTGCAACTTGACTTTCTCCGGTCCAACTTTCCTAACAGTGAGGTAATTTTCCTTGGTGATTTTAATGTTCACAACTCCAGCTGGCTTCCGTTTTCTAGTCACACCGACCCAGCAGGTCGAGATGCTGAGGCTTTTGCAATTACTAATGACCTAGCACAGATTGTTCATTTACCTACAAGAATACCGGACAATCCGAATCATACAGCCAATACACTTGATCTTTTTCTCACAAACAACCCTTCTAAGTACACGGTCGAAGTGAGAGGTCCTTTAGGCACTTCAGATCACAACTTGGTGATTGTCTCTTCTCCAATGGAACCTTTATCTCATGGCTATTCCCAACCTCGTGTTGTTTGGCATTACAAGAATGCAAAATGGGATGACCTGCGAGACTTCTTTTCTTCTTTTCCTTGGTCGGATTACTGTTTCAAAACTACTGATGTCAACGTTTGCTCAGATCGTGTCAGTGAAATTATTCTTGCAGGAATGGAATCCTTTATCCCACACTCCACTTTAAAATCTCGTCCTTTATCTAAACCTTGGTTTTCCAATAAATGTGCTAAGGCTGTTCAAGAGAAGAATGTTGCATATCGTAATTGGCTTGTTTCTAATTCTTCAGTTTCATTTTCTGCCTACACCAAAGCTCGCAACAATTGTAAAGCAGTTATTAATCAGTCCAAACTAGAGTTCGAACAGGCTAAGAGTAGAAAACTTGCTTCTTGCCCTAATGGTAGCCGAGCATCCTGGTCTCTTGCCAAAGCTATTGGCCGCAACTTTTGCCCATCTCTGCTTCCACCTCTGTCCAAACCAGATGGTTCTGTTGTCACTTCAGCCAAGGATAAAGCTGACCTGCTAGCATCCCATTTTTCTTCCAGCTCGTGTATTAATGAACTTGGTAAAACACCTCCCACCATTCCCAACACGCTCCATTCAATGCCTCCTGTGGTCTTCCGTCAAAAGGATATCAGAAGGATTTTGATGAATCTTGATGCTAAGAAAGCTCCAGGTCCTGATGGTATTTCTCCACTTGTTCTCAAAATCTGTGCTCCTGAACTTACTCCTATTCTTTGCCGCCTTTTTTCACTTTCTTATTCCAAAGGTGTTTTTCCTTCTGCTTGGAAATTTGCTCATATCCAGCCAGTTCCTAAAAAGGGTGACAAATCCCTCCCATCCAATTATCGTCCCATTGCAATTATTTCTACTCTTTCTAAAGTAATGGAGAAATCAATTAACTGCCAACTCTTAAACTACCTAGAAACCTTCCGTCTGATCAACGATCACCAGTATGGATTCCGTCAGTGTCGATCTACTGGTGATATTCTGGCTTATGTTACCCATTTATGGACTACTTCAATGGAAAGGTTCAGTGAAACACAAGTAGTTGCTCTTGACATCTCAAAGGCTTTCGATCGTGTTTGGCATAAAGGTCTTCTAAACAAGCTTCCATCTTATGGTTTGCCAAATGTTTTTAGTAATTGGTTATCCAGTTTTCTCTCTGATCGCTCACTGAGGGTGATGGTCAGATGGCTCTCTGTCTTCTAACTTCTCCACTAATGCCGGTGTCCCCCCAAGGTTCAGTTCTTTCCCCCACTCTTTTCCTCTTGTATATCAATGACCTTCTTCCATTGACTGGAAATCCTATCCATAGTTTTGCCGATGATAGCACGTTGCATTCAACTTTCCATTTTGAGAAACCTTGCCCTGCTCAATCAGCTTCAACTTCTCGAAAATCTGCTACCAATTCCTTAAATGCCGATCTTCAAGTAATTCTCCAGTGGGGCCAAGACAACTTAGTTGATTTCAACCCTTCTAAAACTCAGTCTTGTCTTATATCACGCAAAAAGGATTCTTCTGCTCCTATGCTTATCTTTAGTGACACTCCAATTTCTAGGCAAAAGGATATATCTCTTTTCTGGATTACCCTGACTTCTAATCTCTCTTGGCACAAGCACATTACAAATATTGCTTCCTCTGCATCTAAAAAACTTGGTTTTCTCTTTCGCTCTCGGCGTTACTTTTCTTCCAAACAGCTGCTCACTCTGTATAAATCGCAAATCCGCCCTGCCATGGAATATTGTTCCCACATTTGGGGTGGTGCCCCCAAAACCTCTCTCAGGCTTCTTGATTCCATTCAGAAGAGGGCAGTTAGGTTAATTAACGATTCATCTCTAACAGAGTCTCTCCACTCGCTTTCTCATAGACGTACTGTTTCTGCTGCATGCCTCTTCTACAGATATTTCCATGGGCACTGTTCTTCTGAATTGGCTTCTATAATTCCCGCTCTCTCTTTCAAAACAGTCCGAACACGTGCCGCCACCAGCCAACATCCATTTACTGTCCAACTTCAAACCCACAGAACCAACTTTTCATCTTCCTCATTTATTCATTCAACTGCCGTTTTCTGGAACAACCTTCCTTCATACGTATTTCCTGAAAATTACAATCTACAGAAGTTCAAGTCCAATGTCAACAAATATCTTCTTTCGTCTTCTCAACCTCCAACCCAAGCACGGTACTAAGTACTATAGGTTCTAATACCTCTCGTGTTTGGGGTTCACATAAAAAAAAACAAAAAAAAAAAAACGGTTGAATTGGAGGTTCCCACACGTGACACTATAGCTCTTTTGGTTTTTGGATTTTCACCCTCAACAAGCGACTGCACTTTCGTACTACCTCCCTCGTTCGACTTGGAGCAGGTTGCAGTTTCTTCGGTGTTTTCCGCCCACTTGCAGCAGCTTCGCGGAATTTTTCTTTGCCATTCAAAACCTTATGGATACCAAACTTCGATACACTAAAATTTTTCGACTTGCGCCTATCAATAATTTTCGCATAACTATACCCTTCTTCGGAAAGCGTGGTTATGTAACCTTCCAACCATGGGTCCCATTTCCGAGGCATGTCGACATTAAAACAACCCATTGCTGCCCTACGTCACAAGCAGGATTAATGTCAAACTCGTTATCAAAAGGCTGAATCAACCCTCCGTATTACATACAGTGCAGTTCGAGAGTGAACAAAAAAGATCAACGTTTTCAATGGACAGTGAGCTAATACATGTCAATCTTAAATCGTCTCTCAAACAACAGCTTCTCTGAAGTGTTTAGAAAATAGGTGGAGATGGAACAAGTGTATTGAACTAAAGGGGAATAATGTCGAAAAGGAATAACCATCCACATCTCCATAAAACGGAATAGCCATCAGAATCTCTATAGAACAACGTTTTATATTTTCACTCGATCTTTACTGATCTATCTCCACACCTAGTTCTAAATTTATACGGAGTTTAAATCATCTGCATGCTGTTTAATTACGTTTGTCTTAGGATAGTCATTATATTAATGACTATCCTAAGCAAGAACGCAAAGAAAGAAAGGTTGTGGAAATTGAATGCAAAGAAAAAGGTTGTGGATACTGTTTACACCTTGTCAACAGTTCTGTGTTGGGATCAATCACAAAGTCTTCACATACATGCCTTGTTATATAAACATTCTACACTTCAAAACACTTTAACGTACAACATAAAAACACTGTTTTTGTAAGGGAAATTGAAAATGCCGTGATATAAGGCTTGTCAGAAAAATATGGTCTACTTTCAAAAACAGATGCTTTTACCAGCAGAGGCCCATGCAATTTCTCAATGCAAGTGACGAATCGACAAATGTTTTCAAATGTATATTAAGAACTGTCAAGAATCCGTGATGAGTTCCAGCAACATCCCATAAATATATGTTTACTTATGGACAGTGTCAATGTGCCACGTGAAGAGCAATGAGAATAAAATGAAAACAGAACCTGAAATCGTAAAACAATAAAGTGTTTTTTGTAATGGTGGCAGCTATCGAGAAAAACACAGTACTGTTTCTGATATTGGTTCCTTGTATCTGCTTTAACGAAATAAAGCTGCAAGTGTAACAGGCACGAATGGTTTTGTAATAGCAATACTACTGATATTACAAAAGGTAACCCTATCTGAATCCTTTTCTAAACGGACACAAAATTGTCAACACCTATGTTACGCGTTCTGCTTTCTTGAAATAAAAATTTCCAAAGCTAAAATATTCGATGCAAATATTAAACAAGTTGAAGTAATGGTGTCTACTTTCAATACAGTAAAATAAGAGCATTTCTTCAAAATGACAGTTCAAACATAAAAATATCTGTCAAAATATTCAGCCTCCAATCTCTCTCTGTATAACTGTGCTGCAAATTTTATTTGGATCGGACTAAATGAATACGTATTTTAAACACAACCCACAAAATTCATAAGATCGATTATAATCGAAGGCCGATCAAACTTGGGATCAGTGCACCTACAAGTAGCCCTTAGTAACAATATAACTGTTTGATAATTGTCACTGGCCCTACTTCCTTCGCCTGGTTCAAATCCCATGCGAAGGGAGTAGGGCATTCTCCTACCTTGAGTAATTCCAGGTTTTTCGACCCGCACAACATTCAAATCTGCCAACGAATACACGCTTGTACTGATACGAGAACGACGTAAAACCGCAAACAACCTGGAACATCCATCTTACCAAATCTCGTAACATGTAATTTCCTAATTTCCTCCATCTTTCTCTGAAGGAAAAATAATTGTTGAAAGTTTGCTGTTTAAAGAATACAAGTTGCTGTCAAAAAGGTTAAAGCCGATGGAGCAAAAGGACTTCCCGGACTGTCTCCAACAACTTCACTGCCGCTCATACAAGGACACTAATTTGAAAGAAATGTTTTTAAGATTCCGCACATTCACTCACTGGGGGAAGAGAGGGAAATCATTCTGGAAACTTTTTGATTCTAGTGAGATTCCAAACTAGTCTGTCAAATTTCGAAAGCGTTTTGGAAGGGGAAAAAAATTTTCGATAAGGGTTCGAAAAGGCTTTCTTTCTGAGTCAGAACTTCCTATAAAACAATCTCAGAAGATTTTACTTAAGTTCAGAGAGTCCAGGTGCATAAGCGCGGTCCTCCTTGCCCGAAACGAGGAGAGTGCCCTTTATAATCGAGGACCCAAGTATATTATTTTTACTTGGCGACATCACTTTCGGTATATCTCAAAGTAAAAACAGTGTTTAAAGAAAGTGCGAATGTTAAAAACATCGAAGTAACTGATTTAAAAAGCTTTGGAGAGGGAAGTAAAGCAGAGTTAAATAAGAAATGGAGATTTAAGAGTGACAAGGTACAAGGAATAGAAATTACGGTGTATAACACAAGAAGGATCAACATATTCAAATAAAACAGGTTATTAATGTAGTAAGCACGGACCGTATCACAAATGAAGAATATAAAAAATTCAGTCGCAAATAAAGGAGGAAAAGCAAGACAGCGATGAAACCAACAGCGAATTTCAAGAAACCTCTTCCTCATACAAAGCAATTTGGATGGCAATTTCTATTAGTGATGGCAAGCACTAATCTGAAAATAAATTACATGTTCCCGTCATCTTTATTCTTAAATGGCTTGATCCGGTTTTTCTTTAGGGACTGAAAGAGGACAACTATAGGACAGGCCAAACAAGTTTCCTCTGTAATGGGAAAATTCGCTGTGTGACTGCTGTTTACCATCTTCAACTTCAAGCAGCCACGTACGTAATAATGATAGCATGTAGGTCATATAAATGTGTGTATATCGATGCGTCTACATTTATCGTAACTTATAAGTAATGGAGAACTTCCGCGCACGATTCGGCTAGAAAGTAGTTATTAATTAAATCAACCATCACAAGACCCCTGATCCATCCAGGATGGATGCGGCCTCTATCACTCCGTGAGGAGAATTATCTTGTTCTCTTACCTGCTTCAGTACACTCCAGTATATCTAGACCTCAACTGCTTCTCACTCTTCTTACAATTGCTTATTGCCTGGATGCCAATCCATGCGTGTTCTGAGGTCACTTTGCTAGCAAGGCAAAGAGAGGTGAAGAATCTTCAAGGAAACCTAGCAATTGGCCCCAAAGGTACATTCGTGTAAGGGTCATTTCGTTTCAGAAGGCAGGTTCCCGCTAATCCAACCTTTCGCTTTAACCACTGCTAAAATTACTTGTACCGATACATTTTATTTCTCATGAAAACATTTCCCCAAGCAGAATCCTGTCCGCGGAAAAAGGGAAAATTGGAACCATTTGAAAAAGTTAATAAACAATCCTCATAAAAATAAATTTTGTTGTCTAGGGATTTCCCTCCACAAGTATCAGGATTTGAATTATTGACCTTTCGAATGCGGAAGCATAAATTTCTTTCTTTTGAGATATTACTTTGTATCGCGTTAGATGGGCCGTAATATCTGACACTTAGAGCGATTTACATACCAAGAAAGAAAATTATTATTCCAAAACTAGTTTTAAAACCCATGGCTAGGTGGTGTGGAACTGCAAGTTACCGATTGAACTACTCCATGGCATATAGTTGGTGCGGCAAAAGATGAAACCAAATCACTGCATAATGCTCATTACCTGACAATCACTTCTTTACAAGCTCTTCATGGTTAATGACCATTTAAGGATAATGACCACTCCATCATCCTCACTGTTTTTACAAGAATAAGTTTTCCACCTATGCAACAGCTTATTATTTTGACCGAGGCGTGACATGATCTTTTAATGTGGAGGCCACGACAAATTCAGTTTTCTCAGTGACAAATCTAATCCAATAATTTGGAAAGGATGCAAAAACTGATGACGTTTAACGAAAAATCTGGAACAAAATAATTAAGTCGTTCCATTTCAAATTATTTTGTTTGTTAATGTAGCCTGCATGTCATTTAGAATAAAATCAGAGTGGGTCAAGAAAATGAACTAGTGAACAACCTCTTTGAGACCTTTACGATAAATAATTATTTTTAGTGCAACAAGGTAACACGTGGAGATTGTTTCGTAAAATCATATAATAGTATATTTAAAAATATACTCTTTAGTATATTTAAAAAAAAAAAAATGTAGGGATTACGATGATTATATCCACTGTACTACACGCGAGGACCAGCAAGTTGTGATATCGATTAATATAAAGATATTGTGAGAGGCAATGATGCAAGGGTTTTGATTAATCAGAATTAGAATCAGAATGCGAGTACCCGTTAAGTCTATACATACGTACCAGCAACAGCTTTTTTTTTTTTTTTTTAAGGCATGGAGATCTTAAAAAGAAAGTATTTTTTTAAAAAAAGCTTTCCAAGCTGTGAAAATATACCATGCAAACACCAAAAGGTGTCATGGATAATTGTAACTTAAAGTAGATGGAGGGGGAAAAAAACCAAAAGAGGTTAAAAAGAAGTTCTAGCACTGCAAGAAAACATTTAATTTTTTTCTTTTGTTTTATTTTGCTTTCCTAATGGCTTTTCCTGTAAGGATAACAACAAAACTGACAGCATTTCTAATTACTTCGAGTTTCCTCTCGAGAGATTACAATTATTAGCCTGACATTCATGAGATGATGTTCAGTAAGATAAAATGAGACGAGTGTTTCAAATGTCGCACAGTTGGAAACCACTGATTACTAAGAAAAATTAAAGCACGAAATATTTAATTTGACCCAGTAATATTCCAAGAATAATAACCGTCATAGCGACAACACCATTCAAGTTGCTACAGGAAATAAAGAAAACTGTCTTGCTCACTAATTCACACGTGGTGAGTACAACGTCATTAATGGCCGCTGGGGAGGAGATTAGCTGGGGAACAGTTAACCAAGTTTGTCAGCAGAAATGACTTGACCCGATTTCGAGTGTGCCTTTTATTACGAGGAAACTACAGCTAATTACATTTTTACTAAGAGGCTGCTTTGCCCTTTGGTTCCAGCGGTAAGCAGATTCTCGTACCTCGAGGCATACAACAGGAGCTCGCTTCTACTAAGTGCATTCTAAGAAGTCCTGAGCCAATCTTCGCCAAGTAGTTACCATTCGTGTCGTCAGATTACACCTACAAATTATATTCACATTATCGTAATGCCATTTTCCAGTAAGCCTAATAAGGAAGTTACTTATTAAATAATTAAACATAACATCTTTATATTCGACTTCATTCAACCCAACAGAACCCGTACTTCAATTTCTCATCCGCAGTTGGGACTGCAAAGAACATCTACACATAACGCGCTTTGAATACAGATTATGGCAAATATTCAAGAAAACATGAAACAACTACATATAGCAATTAGACTTAATGTAAACAATACTCTGGGAATCAGGATATTCACCATGGCATAGATTCTTGTATACCATTAATCCTTTATAAACGGAGCTGTTATGAGGCATGTGGAGGCCACTTCCTGGCGCTGCAGTTCATCTCCATAGCTGGTTTCTGGGCCGTTCTCGTGTCAACCCCAATAATAATTTCTTCACAAATAACAACAACAAAAAGAACTTAAAGAAAATTTCATTCTTGTTTTGTAATAATCAAAAGGTCCGTACTTGGAATTACAAATAATGCACACAAAACATAAGAAAAAAGCCTCCACAGCATAAAGAACTATACTCTATTTCAATCTAAGTTTGTTGTGAGGGTCTCCTAACAACAAATAGCGTAATGTATTAATACGCCCTGCTTCTATATGGCCACGCAGAGTATGTCTGTACTGTGTTTTTTTCTCCCCCCTCCAATATAATAAAATATATCAGTATATATACTATTTTAAAAAAAATTAAATATTAACGTTAATCACCGGCAATTTCTGGCCTGTCATTAAATAAATAAATAAATAAAAAATAGCAGGTGCATTTGCAGTGATGTCACTTTTATATAAGGACAGATACAAAATAAAATTAACAGAAAAAATGTAATTTTTATTATGCCAGTTCTTCCATTAAAATACAAAGATATATAACGTTAAATCAATCCCCCCCCCCCGCAAACCTCCATAGTCTTAATAAAATGGTCACAGTGATCGTTATAAGCAACAGGTGATAAAGATACTATTCTATTTTTACCCATTTTCCATAGTAAAATTTGAAAAAGAAACTCCCAATACAATTACTGAGTAAAAATTAGTTTTCAGAATGAGTTAATATATGTTATATTTGCAAGGTTAAGTCAGTGTTACTGAAAAATCTCTCGCGCAGGTGGACTAAGTAAAAACTAGAAGCTTATTTCTGAATAGTGTATATTACTGTAAAGTCTGATGCCTAGCTTATTACCTTAATGTTAATGAGATAAACTTGTAAATTCAAAGGACAAGACACACCTACCTTGTGAGCCGTTAAATTAGGTGATTATAATGTAAATTATGGAAGGGAGTATAATAAAAACTTAATTAGCAAGAAAAAACATCCGAGACCTTTTAAATCTCACTGAAATACTTGCATCGAATCTAGAACAGACACGATGAAACAACCAAAGTAAATAAAACGTAGGTCAAAAACCGTAACAGAAGTATTTTAGTGGTTACAACTAATGTTGGCGGCGAGCCTAAAGTAGGAACAGCGTGTATAAAAGGAGAGATACAGTAATAGCAACTTTAATGGATAAAGAAGTAGTGATACTTGGCACTGAAACTGGAGATAGACATTAATATCACATGGGATAGCAATTAGAGTAATAGAAGAAAGACATTTACGATTTACCAAAAAAAAACAAAACACTGAAAATGAATCTTTACTCAGATTCCAAATGCTTGTACAGGATTAGAAATATGTGATCAGGTATTGTTATGATTTTAAAGAATTACTAATGAAAGGATTTTTGAAAATCCTTTCATCAATAATTATTTTCCTTTAAATACATGAACTACGAATGGCCGAATTGTGGATCAGTCTTATAGCTCAGAAAGGCACTTCGAATCCCCTACTTCTTGTTTTAACAAAAAAGTAGGGGACATTTTTGTATTGTTTAGGGGCCTACCGAAACTAACCACATTGCTGCAATTTAACAAATGTTTATTCAACCCCTTTTTAAAGCCTTTAAAATGTCTGAGATACCCAAGTCAGATACCTATATAGTTTCCTTTGAAATTCAAAAAACTGGAGTCTCTGCGGGCAATAGTATTTTAACCTTGCTGGCCCCTTTTCAATAAGTCCACATCCTTCTGAATTGGGAGGCCTGCATACAATACTCTAGATCAGGGGTGGGCAACAGCCGGCTCGCGGGCCACATCCGACCCGCGACGATGTTGAATCCGGCCCCCTCGGTAAATGCATAAATATAGAAAATCCATACCTGACTACACTTGCCGTAAACGTTCGGCTTAATTCGGTTCAATCGGGAATCGCGGCCAGTACAACAGTAACCAAGTGATTCTACGCAGCGTCAAAGAGTTATTTCCTAATTATTATTGTAGCATCGATCGAACAAGTTCCTTTGGGTTTGACTTCTTATTGAAAAAAATAATATTGGTGCGAGATATTTTATGTTTTATGCCTTTTCTAATTATTACAATTTTTAATTTAATATAATTTATAGCCCATAAAATGAGCCAATTAAAAAAAAAAAAGAAAAATTGATGCCGAATGCCGCATTTTCAATGATAATTGGACATTTAGATATTTTTTTTAAAAATACATTAATAATTTGGTAATTCAAGTAATATAACATTTTTTAGGTTCTGATTTTTTTTTATTAAATCGTTCAATCTATTCCGGCCCGCATCATGATGCGAAAATTTCATTCGGCCCGCTGACGAAAAAAGTTGCCCACCCCTGCTCTAGATGCATAACCTTCATCACTTTATACGGCTCGCTTCTTTACTCCTACCAGAAAAAAATTCGCGTAGATAAAACTAACAACCACAGCCCCCCCAAACTAAATTATCTCCCTAACGATTGATAAACACTGGATTTCATCGCTTATGTTCATAAGCATGGTGTAGTTACTAATTAATGGACTCTGTAATCAACACATTAGCTAAGATTTTATTAGGTTCCCTTTTGTTGAGGTAAGGGTTCGAGTCCCATAATAGGCCAGAGAATTTTCTAAAGATCTCTTCAATCGGAGCTGTTGTAGTTAGCCGATCTCAGGCGGAAAGGGGAGAGCGGAGTATGGTCCCCCTGAGTTATTCCAATTTTTTCCATTACGTGCAACATGCGCCTAAAACCCAACAACATTAACTAAGATTAAATCAGTTCTTTAAAAAAAACTAACAGTAATAGTTTTAGAACCTCCGTAGCCTTGGGGCCCCGAAGCAACCGCGCCAATGCAACTTGGTAAGTCCGGCTTGTAGCTGATCCACCACGATGTTCGGATCTGCTATGGCGTTTATGGTACCCTTCAGTGAGATCAAGGGACGAGAGTATGCCACGAAAATATTCTCTGCACCATTATACCTCCTGTACTATTGGAACACAAGATGACGGTTCTAGTGCCTTGTGCAGTTTCCTCCACTTGTACATCCTTTCATCGGTACTGAAAAGGGCAAACCAGGACTCATCGGACAGATATAAGGCTTGTCTCTACTCCTCTTGCATCCGTCCTTTGCGTTTTTGGAATCAACGCAGCCGTATGTCCAAGATCAATGACTTCTGCTGTTTTCTACTCCCTTAATGCTTTTTTTGTAGGATTCTTCTCTTGGCGTGGGTATTGATGCCTTAATGTTCCCGAGTTCAATGCAGAGATTAACTATTCTGACATTTTTGCAACAATTACATTTGATAATCCGCTCCAGACGACAAACACCTTGCTCCATAACCTTACATTTTCGGCCTCAATTGCGCCTGTTTCCAAATGTTTTCTAGCAGTTTTTTCCATTCGTTAAAAACTCTCACGACTAGTCTCCGAACGCTCGACAGGTGTATTCCGGCTTTTCTGCTAAGACTTGCAAAACGCGCACGGACAAGCATACCTCTTTGGAAAACCATCAGATTCTGTCCGTTCCCCCATTGCCAGTAAACTGATTTGGGCTCAAGTCAGGTTACACGCTTTACAGCACTGTCCTACACATGTCACACACTCGTAACTTCTTAGATTTACACAATGTACTTTTGTCTAGTTGTTGTACATAGCAACGTGGTCCTAATAAAGTGGACAAGCAGTGTAATATTTTCAAGTTGGGAATTCGTTTGTTTATAAGCGCAGAGGTAACACAGGCCATGAAGAGTTAATAATAATGCAATAACTGACACGGTCAAAAAAAAAAAAAAAAAAAACCTCTTCTACTGTCAACCGAGTTTGACTAACTAGAACACGATGTGAAAAAAGTTAATATGCGTAGTTTAGTGTTACAGGCCAAGCGACATCGGAGTTTCCTCACAAATCCACACTTCATATACGCAGTGCATTACAACTTAGGTGCGTCAGCAAGTAGTAGTAATTCATGATTAATAACAAAAAAAAAAAAAAAAAAAGAGAGAGAGAGAAAAAGCAACAAGTTTTATGCGCGAACCAAGAACTTTTCGTTTCTGCGCATCCGACATATTGCTCATTCATTCATCCAATCATCACCAGGCAACAAATAATATCCAGTGCTTCAGCTATAATATATGGTATGTGATGTGTATGGAAAAAAAAAAAAAAAAAAAATTCTATTTGTCCTATTTTAATTAAATTTGGAAAAGCTCTTCAAATCATCCTAATAGAGCCATATATTGAATTTCATTAAAATCAAACAACTGAGAGTCGATTTTTTTAGAAACACGAACAGGGAAAAAAAAATATATATATATAGTAATAAAAAAAATAGTGCTCGACAAATCTTTCTAAAATAGCCATTTATAAAATTTTATGAAAATCCATTCACTACGAATCGAGCTGAAGGAGTTTACTTATGCATGGATGATGCACACAGATCATTTGTACTACCAAGGTAGTTTTAATGCATCGTTTTAATTATATCTCATATTGTGAATATCTTCGCAACGAGTTGCCACGGTATTGCACTACCTCGAATAAGTAACGCTTCACTTCTGGAGAAGACAATGTTACTTATTCTTGGCGCATACCACCACCCAGACGGCATCGGTTCGAAGCTTATTGGCATCTCATCGGTGGGTGGGCAGGTACCCTGTTGTTGCAATAGTGACAACCCAGTTATGAGGTATAACTCCACAATATGAGAGATGCCTGACAGTTAAACCACGCACACCATCCCGTGGAAGTTATACTTCATAATTGTATATTAATGGGCAGCAATTTTCATGTTGTGGTGCTTGAAAAAATTCATTTATTAAAAAAAAAAAAAGAAATAAAAAAACTTGCAAAACCCAAGCAGATAAACTATTATAGTGGTAACATTACACAAGGATGCATATGTTTTAAATGGCAATTCCAACACAAAATATCCACTTCCATTTCGCAGTCATTAATCCCCTAGGCCTAATCCGTACACGTTTTTCTGGATTGACGAGTGATTATGAGGGGCGGATTACATGAGTGTCCTAATGTCTGACAAGTCATGAACTATTTTTAAACATTCAGAATAGAAAAGTTTAAAATTTTATTTAAATAACCTCGTAATTAAAAAGAACAGAAATATGAAATATATCAAATTACACATTTTTAAAATTTCATTTTTTCCTGAAAATTTTTAAAAAGTACAGTTCGGAATCGTGCATAATTTTAAACGTTGGAAGTTTAAATTTAGTTTATCCATCAAGCTGAAATTATATCATGTGGAAATCTTAATTTCCAATTCTATCTACAACTGTTATTGAATTCCTGGGGTCTATATCCGATTCGTTGCATTACTCTATCATTCCTATTTCCTCTTACGTGATAATCAGAAAATGCCAGGGGAGAAGACTTGGTTTTCTAGTTGGTTTTCCAGAATTTAGTCTGAGAACTAAATGTAGTGTTTCTCCTACACACACACACAAACTTGGAAACTGACTGTTTCTTATATCACCATGCTTTGCCATATTGGAACTTACAGCCTTTCATTTTTATCAGTCAACACCGTTTTCTCGTTGTGAAAACATGTTTACCAAAAATTTTCACATTTCAATATTGCAGTGTTTTTTAAGGGCAGTACGCATGCTGCAAGAGGCAAATAACCGTTGCCATAGGCGTATATGATGTAATGTTGGAAGAAGTGTTTCGTACATCAAGCAAATATTTCATTCGTCAAATATTCCTCTTAGATCCTGTCTCTGTGTTCCACGCTGTCCTGAAAATGCCCAGTCTTATTTGCACCGGTTAGCATTATTATTCTCCTATCAGTTACTCTTTTTAAGCGCCTTAGCATATATGCGCAATAAGCCCATTGTCTTCACCATGTCCATCTGCATGTGATAACTAGACCTACTAGATTTATTTCTCATGAAATTTTATATTTGGGCCTTTTAGAAACGATTTGTCAATCGGATCAATAAGAAATCCGGCAATTCTTCTTCACTTGTTTCTTTCTTCTTCTTCTTTTTTTTTTTTTTGTAATATCTTTAATTCTCTATCACTTAAACAATTACTCCAGTTAGGAAATCCACCTGACAAAAACGAGACAGAAATATTAATAAGATGTAACTGCCTCTATGTCAGTCCTGGTGTGTGTTCCCGGTGGTGTGTAACCCTTTACACTCCCTTCTACCCAGCCTGTAAATGTGTTCAATTTTGGGTTGTGTTTATTGACTTCGTTTGCAGTTTTCCTTTATAAAAGTGTGGTTTTGGGCGAATTCCCAATCAAGGATGTAAATCAATATTTCACTAAATATTGCACTACTTAAAGTTATCAAGGGTTTAAATTGCTCAGATCTTGTACTCCTCGCCGAAAGCTGTTAAACTCGAAAACCACTGTTTATTCGAAGAGAACATTTCTCACTTCTGTACTTAACTTGTTGAACGTTACTTAATTAAACATTACTGTGGCTACGCAACCAGAATTTTCTACCGAGAAGCCAGAAATTTCCTTAAGTCCAGCAAAACTTATGTATTATTGAGGAATCGTGTTTACTTATTTACAATTACACACACCAATCGTCTCCATGTTTATAACATACATTCCAGAATTAGCCTCTATCCTAATTGGTTTGAATCAACAGCCTTGAAGCGGTATTAAACAACAGAAAGTAAATGAAAATCAGCTGGTGATATTAGATTGCGTGAATTGTTCAAAGCCGCATCAATATGCAAAATCGATGGATTGGATAATTATAAACAGTATCTGTAGAGGCCCAAGATGATTTTAGTTTAAAAAATTCTCTTACATGAACAAAGCAAATAAATTTTATACAATACAAACAGCCTTTTTATTTTTGGTAACGTTTTACTTTTCTGTAACTAAATCCAGAAAACTTCCAATTCTGTGGGTGTAATTCTGTTGTGCTCTTCCAATTGTGTGGGTATAACTCTAATTATTTTTCTACACATTCTAGTTTTAAATCCATCTAAATAAGAGATATCAGAAAGTTGTCCACGGACCATTATTAAAAGCAGACCTCTTGATGTCTGAAAACAAGGATCTTCTTTCAACAGTTGCGTAATCTCACAACTGGCCAGAGCACATAAAATACTGGGAGACAGCAAATCCGGTGTCAGTCTTTAAAACCGCACTACTATTTCAACAAAATTTCACAATAAAGGAGTTTGGGTTAGAAAGGAAAATACTTCTACAATCTCTATCACGGGTTGAGAACCCCAAATCAACCTTTATTTTTATTGCAATTTATCCATGTTCATCTAAAATCCCATAACGGAAGATCGAAATCAGGCGCATTAATACAATTGTTTTACTACATGCCAACTTCCAATTCAATCACTGAAAGGAGGATTTCTATAGTCTTTTCACATTAAGGTGCAGTTCGCCGGTCTCTGATGCAAGCACAAGTTGTTCACCAGTAAAGAAATCATACTACGCACGCCTGAGGTACACAAAGTCACAGATTCTTCTTCTTCTCCTCCCGGTTAATATTCCATACGCATTATTACTGCGTTTGTTCTAAGGCCAGTTTATTTATTTGCGAAAGATAGGAAATCCCATTCCATGCAACACCAGCTAATTGAGCCCAAAGGGAATATAAAATAATCTGGAGAGTAAATAATTAGAATCCGGAACTTTCCAAGTAGACAGAAAGTGACGTAGCAACCGCACTGTAGCAGATGTATCGAGTATAACACAAGTGATGTTCAAATGAAAACTGAAAAACTTTGTTCGGTCCAAGCTGAAAATATCCAACGTGAGCCGAACAAAGCGATTGCATGTGTCATCACACGCGATCGTATGTATACACAAGTTGTTTTATACTGAATTTTCAGCATAAAACGGCTCCCCTGACCGAATTTGAAATTCATTTTTATTGATTTCTCCAAAGGAAACAAGTCTGCCGATACCTACCACCAGATGAAGCAGGTTTATAGGGAATAAATGTGGCACGAAGAACCAAATAGCGTGTCGAATTGTCATAAACTTGCAAGATCTTACTGTTTCCATAGGATGGTGAATACTTTCTTAACCGAATTATTAGGGTTCTGGTACCGTCACTACAATCCCGAAACAAAAGCATAATCATGCGCTAAAATCATCCCTTTCCTTCCTTACCACAAAGGAAGAATCAGTATATAGTCAACCGCAGCCAAAGTGATGTCCTTTAAGTCACGCAACGCTGTTGGAGCTTCTTCGGCATAGTACGATTCATGTTTGTGTTTCTAGTGGACAAAAGAACACGGGCAAATTCTCGTCCCTACACTGCCATCCCTAAGCTGGAACTCTTATACCAATATCGACAGGAGGTAACTGAAATACTCCCCTTGTACCTTCCGCATCTTTGAGCCTTTTTTTTTTTTTAAGGCCATGAAAAGACAGCTGTTCCACTCAGAGGGTCAATGCATTTTTTTTTCGGCAGCTATCATTAAGTGATAAACACTTCCTCTAGGTTTTTGTCTTTGTCTACTTTTCACTTGAACATTCTCCTCCTTTGCAACATCTTAAACAATGGGTCTATTACCAAAAGAGAACTCGTTTTTCTTCAAGTTGCAAACCTCCCTTCAGACCTAATTCTAAGCATATTTCAATTGCACGAATGTAGGAAAACAGCTCTACAATACTTCGCACGTTACTGCCACAAAATCATTAATTACTTTCATTCTTCAGGGAAATTAAATTTTACTTCTGCAACTTTCTATGCAACACACGTTCTATTTATCATTCGACTTAATCCAGAACTGATATTACATCACTGCACTTCGTTTGTCTGTATGTCAACCAAAACAGTTAAGTTTTTCTTTTATTTCATTAACAGTTTTCCCCCTATTGAAATAAAACAGGGTCAGCAGGTACTGCTTCGCTCCTACTGTCCCTAGAGGACACTGTAGACGCGCTGCTAAGACAGGTGTGACATTGCCTGCTATCAAACCGATTGCAACAACAACCCCTGAAGAAATGAGTATAAAACTCTTAATGAAAAATAATTAGAAACTCAAGAAGAAAGGCAGTAATTTTGCCAACATCAGAATACCACACAGAGCAAAGAAGTCCTACCTTAATTAAATTGGGTAGTAGGTTTGAGCTCAAGGTAGTGTACTGTATGTTTACTATTATACTGCAAGATATAAACGCATGTCATTGTCTAGCCATCCTTGTTGCGCAGTATTTATCTTAATTAATCGCAAGGAAATGCTGAAAGCAGCACTAATGAAT
Organism: Mastigoproctus giganteus; assembly: GCF_048544385.1. Lineage (NCBI taxonomy): Eukaryota > Metazoa > Arthropoda > Arachnida > Uropygi > Thelyphonidae > Mastigoproctus > Mastigoproctus giganteus. Next base: position 25,006,736 of record NC_143579.1, on the reverse strand, counting down.
GAAAGAATTAACGGTGGATGGAGACCGTGAGGAACTTGCCGCTACTTCTTTTATTGGGGTGAAAGGTGTGCGGCAATGTTTTTCATTCTAAGAGGCTGCGTGAAAGCAAGATAAGCGACAATTAAGGCGGTGAGCGGCCTCAGCCGAAAAATGAAGATAAAAGCTTATGCACGGCAGCAAGCTATAATCAACAGTCCTCACAAGTGACAATGATCTTAAAAATGCTTTGCAGTATTAGATGCAGACAAATGTTGACTTCACTTGTGTATTCACATCTCATTTATTGCAAGCAATTTCGTAAGCTAAAAATACAAGCGCTATTCAAGACATTAGAGAAGTAATTTATCTGAATCCAGCGAGCAAGGTAGAGATTTGGACGTACAGTAACATGTTGTCGAACATGTTTAAACATGTACAGTGGAACGGCCAGCCAATGCAATAATGATGTATTTATTTTATAAAAATTTTAATCGTCTTCATACGTTATAATAAATAAAATAAATTAATTTTCTGTTTATACTCCGCGACGACCACACGGTCAGAGAAGTTCACAATATAGAGAATACAAGAAACAGCACAGTATTTAGTGGTCATGGGCTTGAACTCCAGTCACTCAAGGCACGTGTACTTATGCACCTTCGTGCCTGAGCACTCGGCTAATGCTTATAACGGATGAGTACAATGAAAATTTTCATGAAATAAATCCTTATTGAACTGGATGATAAGGAGAGTATGTCCTGGTTATTTGTCATGTATAATGTCAGTTCAAATTGGATGTCCAGAAGTTGACATCGATGTAAAAGCAAAGTAGAGTTGAAATTTCCAAAGAGAATTTAAGCATGAAGCAAATTATTTACCCAATTATATATGCAAATTATATACACCAGCACAGTATTTAGTGGTGACGTGGGCTTGAACTACGGTCACTGAAACGCATGTACTTCTCTTTGTGAGAGAACTTCGAGCCAAGTGCTCATGACCACTCGGCTACAGCGACAGTGTTTCTAAACTATGGAAATACCTGCGTGGGCGGCTTATTTATTTATTTATTTATTTATTTTCCTTTAAGTGATGTTGATGTGCTATGAGCATGACTGAAGATGAAAGGGAGTTGCTACAGCTTTATGTAGAATGGCTACACCTCAGTACAAATTGTTCAATTAATAAATGAGCCATATTTTATGTGGAGGACCCACGGATTCGCAACAGTAACTGCAAACATTACCTATGGGCGTATACCCACAGAAAAGCAAATAATATTTTGTATAATAGACATCTGAGACTACTGATTACTTATTAGTAACCCCAAAAGGAAAAGTCAGTAGCAGGAGCAACTATTGAGATTTTATCAGCTACCTAGCTTTGGGAGAACCAGCATGTTTGGTAATTAAAGGATGAAACAGGGAACACAATGAACCCTGCCATTTCCAACAAAATAACAGCAATTACCGAATTCATCTGTTCAATTTCTCCAAACAGAGATTCTTGATAGCTGTTTTCCAGGAAAATAATGTTCGACCTGCCAAAGATGTTCATTCTTTCTTCGCCCCAGTCAGGCCACCTGCGAAAACATCCCATTAAAATATCATAAAATAACAGGCAGACAATTCCAAGCCTAAAGCAGAACAGTACCAAACAACTAGATTCTTCAGATATTGCGTCATAGGAAGAGGCCATACATGCAACGTCTACGCAATATCGTAACAATCTATTGCCTAATAAAAGTATAATCTGGAGATTTTAAAGAACCTCATTAGAAACATTCTCTCACCAAGAATTAGTATTCAAACTTAATGCGTACCGGGGAGTTAATTTTCGACTTATTTTTCATGCATATTCTAGACTTAATTGAGTTCAAAATAAAATGGCACGCTTATATAAAATTATACAACATAATTTTGACTGTTTAATGTATCTTTTGATCGGTTACTTCAAACACTGAAACAGCCTCTAGAATCTCTGCAACATCATCTTCCGACCGGTAATTACTAATTATCTTATTACGATCAGACCCAAGCAAGTTTGAAAGGTTTTGGTAGTGGTAATTAGAACACACATTAACCCTTCGTAAGAACACTCCCAAACATGCTGCGGAAATTGTTACAGGTATTAAAGCAGATAAGCTTTCCCGTATTGTCTGCACAATGTGAAGAAAAATTTCGCTGGCAAATATGCACTATTATTAATCCAGTGTTCGAACAAAACACTGAACAGAGATTTTCATAAGTATCATTCAAATTAAGGCTGCGTAGCTACTTTATTAAAATCGAATAAACCGACTTTAGACTTTCTATACAATTGAACATATTCGCGTCTGAAGCAATTAGTTTTAGGAGCGAATTGAGAACGTTTCGTTTCTGCACAAACCACATTATCCATCATTCCTCCAACCAACGCACAACAAACATAATATCCAGTGCTTCACCTACAATAAAATACATGGTATTTGGAGAGCCTGTGTGATATTACTGATATGTATGAAAAAAATAAATAATAATTGCCGGATTCTACGGGTGCGATTTTAATGAAATTTGGGAAATCGGGGCAACTCATTTTAAAAGAGCGAAATATAAAATTTCATTAAAATCCATTCACTGGAAGTTGAGTTATTACACGCGGACGGACAAACAGTTAGACGTATAAAGAATATATGCTAACGCGCCTAGCTAGATCTACCTTATTTGAAACAGTTACAGTAGACAGCGCAGTTCAATATTTATTTAAATATTACCTATTTAAAGGTTCTCGTGGATAGAACAATTGGTAGAATTGCCGTCCTTCCCACACCAGGTGGAAAAGACCAGAATTCGAGTCCTATCGATGATGTGAGGAATCTTATGGGCCTTTTTCTAAATGTGGCTGAGTTAGTCGGTCTCAGGCGAGGTAGTATGGTTTTTTCTCCTGTAAACCGGGTTTTTCTCCAGAAAACAGAAAATCGACTACAGAACACACGCAATTTACAGACAGTATACACAGAGCAATATGGCCTTGGTCGCTGAAGTTTCTAACAACAACCTATTTAAATAAATAATCAAAGCGAGACATGTTTTTCAACAATAAAACTTTATTTTTAAAATTCTAGATATTGGTACTTTGTTTCTCCAAAAAAAAAAAATAATAATAATAATAATAAATAAATCTCTACCATTACCATTTTAGGCACCTGTATACCTGTGTGTGTTTTTTTTTTTTTTTTTTTAAATATAGCGTGCTCATGCAAGTATTTTTGTTGCTGTTGGCAACATTTCTTTAATATCTGTCGACACTTCATTCCACATCAAATCGACTCCTTCCAGATAATTTTTCGCTCTTCCAAAAAGATGAGTATCATGGATGATAAATGCACTGATATCCAGCTCGCTGGACACATCAACTGTCGTACATCGATCCGCCCTGTGTTGCTAGGACATTTTCTTCTGTGGCCACTGTACGAGTTCGTCCTGAGCGACAGCCATCCTATATAGTTTTTCATCACAAACGGTAACGATCTGTACATTGGTGGACGTGACACGCTGTCTGTAAGAAACTGAATAACACTACACTGCGTTAGCTTCGGAGCACCAATCACTGTTAACGCCATATTATCTCTCTGTTGCGCATATACGACAGCCAATTTGTCCTATCGTTCAGCAAAGGCATTAATACCAATTCCTAAATTTACACACATAGCGGTACGTAATTTAAATTTTATCTATGATTGGTTTATTTTACTGATTGTGCATATGTTGTAATACTCCTGCAATCCTAATCACATCGAACGCCTAAGAATTTTGGTAGGAAATGGCGTGTCCTTTCTGAAGAGCATGAAGTTTTGTGGCCACATAATAAGTCAACATACACGAACGTGCATTTTAAAGTACAGAACTCACCACAACCTACATATGTCTAAGCAAAATTAAATTCGTTTATTAGGTAATATGTAATTTTAAACTACAGTATTAGCATTAAAAATTCTCTAGTATCTATACAAGCGAATTAGTATCCAAACTTAATTCATACTAACGAATCGATTTTCAGCTTCTTTTTGTTGAAGTCCGGACTTGAACTGATTTTAAATAAGAAGATGCATTTATCTAAAATTATTAAGGGAAATTTGACACAAGAATTATGTTTTTTCCCAAAATAACTTTATATTTCAAATACTTTATACTGGTACTTAACTACGTTCATTACTTTAAATTTGATTTAATGTAGAACGAGTGTAATTCTTTATCAAAATTTAGTTAATTCCCTATATGATGCCTCCCAGATTCAATTAAGTTAACTATACGCAAGAGAACTTTTAATTCAGATGCCCCACACTCAAAAGAAAAGCAGCTGGTAATTTCTCACTCTTTCAAAGCAGTAGCCAGCTGAATGGGAGTACTGTGTATCATTTTTGCCTCAATCTACTGTACTAGCTGGTTCCAAAGATATTCCATAGAATTGAGATCCGTACCAATTCCTCAATGATTCTGATCTGGCTCTGTTGCTAGAATGAGTATTTTTATTATGAAGGATCCAGTTACATAAAATAACGACTAATTCGAAACCACGAGAATCATTCTAACATCTCTTTCAACCTCATTATTGGAAGGATGCAATCCGGAAAAAGTATTCTGAGGGTTGTCTAAGTGGTTATTTTAGAATAAGCTGCAAGAAGGCGAAGGCCACGAGGCAATAGTATACACCCCTTAAATCTGCACGTAATCTATAATCGTTTTGCCTATTTCGCGAATGAAAATAGGCAAATCCTCGAGTTTCTAGGATTATGCCAATGCAACATCTTCCAACTAACTCATTTACAGTGTGAAAAAAAAAAAAAAGTAAAAAAATTCCTCCCATTTATACAGAAATGGAATCCTACGTTTCCCCTCCCCCTCTCCAAAGGCGTCGAAACAATTCTTGTTTGCACGCAAAAACTCGTCCTGAACAATGATTGATAGTCCAAAAAACAAATTTTCAAAGACTCGTGAACGCACCACGTGACGTTTGCCATAATTCCACTGGAAAATTGCAATATCATGAAAACTGGGATTTTCATACTACTACTACGTTAAGCCTGAGCCTCCGACTTCACCATTTGCAGAGATGACTTTCAAGATCATTTAACCACCTCTCAAAGATAATCAATCCCTATATGCTAGTGTCACTAGCATATCAGATCATTTCTCTAATGCTGTATTACTAATATAGGTTATTCTGAATTTGCAGTGATATGATTGTTACAAATTAGAGCACACAATTACAACTTTGCATGCAACCATATACTTTCAAAAGAAATTATAATTTATTCTATTTATTCAACTTGAATATGCTCTTGTTGATTATGATGCCAAAATTAAATGGTACCCTAATTATTAAGAGCACTATTATTTTTGAAATTTTCGTCAAGGCACACTTGAATATTGTAATGAGATTTTAGAATAAAGGAGTACGTTATTAGGAGGTGACCAATGTCCCATTTCTGAGGTGTCCAGTTGTCCCAACAAAGATGAAGCGGAAAACCAGTCCCTTTTTCCCCTTCTCTCTAAAAGTACCATTTTATTTAGAAAATGGTACTGTTACATGAAAATTAAGTTGCACACGAATTTCGTAAGTGGTACTTCCTAAAATTTTATTAGACGTTGTGATTAAACACTTAGTCTCATATGGATAATGTTTCTGGTTAATAGTATTTTAAAAAAATAATATTTACCGATTTAACATATGTTTTCAAAGACAAGTTTGCAACTCGCAACAGCAACGTAAGTCAAAGCACAGTCACCTATAGAGACACCTTTCTAAATTTATGTTGTTTGAGATGTAGATGCGCACTGCGCAGTGGGACATCCTGAAGATTTAGCAGGAGTCTTCCTCTTCTCCCCCCCCCCACACGATCTGATCAGCCTACATTATTACTGTTGTCTGTCCACGAAGCAAAGCAAAATAAAACATTGTATTATCCATACACCGATGGCTTCGCTATTTTAAAATATTTGGACAAGGTAGCTTTGACCATATGCGATTTTGTCTAGATTTCTGTGAATAATACAGATTCGTTTTCTGGCTGAGAAAAAGAGACATTCAAATATATCGGGAAAAAGTCTATACAATTATCACATACATTTAAATAAAATTTTCATGTTTTCCAACATTAAGGTGAAAACACTTGACAAGTCCTCTTCTATTTTATAAAAATGAATTTTCAGAAAAGAGATCTCCCACACAGAAGCAATGAGAATCGCTTTTCAGAAAATAACAGTAGTAGCAAAGAAAATAAAGGCGAGAGTTAAAATTCACTTCGCATCCTCAGAATAAAGTGCACGGTGATGTAAAAGCTTAGCAGCCATTATCGGGTCAAATTAGCCACTCTTGTTGAGCACACTTTAGATAATGATGGCGTATTCTGAATGCTTGGAAAAGCAATTCATTCAAATCCTGTGTTTTTATGGCGATTTAATCTTCAATTCACGTACGTTTGGCGGACATCCTCTTTTAAGAGTTCTGCCTTCTACAATGGTCTACTGGCTGAGCTGTAATGACTACCTTTGAGCTCTCCATAATGCAGATAATCCCAGCAATCATCCATCGCTGATCGGTCGTATACAGAATCATTCAAGAATGAAGACAAGGAAACAGCAAATGTCTCTATTGAAGGCTGTCGTCGTTTCTCCAAGAAATGCTTTTCGCAATGTTGCTGAGGCGTGATATCCTTCCCGATCCGCCCTTCTTCTATAGGTATGGAATTACGTGTTGTAGGTGAGCTCCTCAATTACCTCAACTGTTTCACGGTTTGGTAACCGTCCGAACTGGAATCAACCGAAGCAGGAACCAATTGGTTTACCCTACAATAATATTAACAGGGACTTTCAACATTCTGATCCGCTGCTCACTACCATTACTCGTATCGTCTTCTCTACATGTGTAGCTGTTGGTTTAGTTAGCACAGAACATTCATCATAACACAAAAAGAAATAATAAAAAAAAAAACCGTTACATTCCTGGTTCAGACTCGGTGTAGGTTATCCCAATTGGTAATTTTCTAAAATAAAATTTAATCAGTAGAGGTGACCTTACTATTCCTTAAAAATAACGTATTATTATTTTTTTTTAATTAATTTTTTCCTTTTTTATCTTTTCTTCTGTCCTGTAGTTTTCGTAACCTAGCCCTTTGACCATCTGTAAAGAATCTGCCATAACCACCCACCTGTCTTTTGTGATATACGAAATGAGTAATTAAAGCATTAGACAAGTGGTTATCGCACTTCCCTGTAGCGGACTTTTCTTTTAAATTTTCAGCGGAACCCAGTAATTAAATTGTATGGAAGCCTAATAATTAACCTCTTTAACAGAGATTAATTACGGGGAAGGCAGCTAGATGTAAAATTAATTGTAAAATGCAGATTTTATGTAAAAATTAAAGAAAGTTAACAATGATTTTTACATTTACATAATTTAAAGTTCACAATAAATTACATGCTATTAGATAAATTTTACTTATATTAATAAGGTAAACTGCTTTCTAAAAGTATTAAGATTAGTAGTACCTTCACTCTGTAAACTATTATATACAAGGGTCGTGCGGAAATTTTGGCACATCGGGTCACAGTACGCCATAATAAACAAGGACCAAATGTAGCTCCGTGTATATTTGATCCTGTTTAATCCAAGTTTTTAATAACATCATGTTTACCATTAGCATAGCATTCATCCATATAAGACATGCGGCATGGGCACCAAATTTTAAGCACGCTTAAGGGTTCGTAATGGATGGAAGAAGGGGGGGGGGGAATACAATGACACTGTTTTCACTCTACAAAAGTGAGAGTTGAAAAGAAATGTTCGTGCAGCAAAGGGATAAGCATGTCATAAACAAATCTCGTTGCCACTTGTCGGTAGCAACAAGATTTGTTTATGATTGTGATGATTTTTATGTAGATATTAATGTAATACAAAACTCAGCATGCGCATTTGCCAAATGAAAAAAAAATATATATAAATATATATACACATTAGAAAATTCATTGACACGTTCCTCACTTTTATTCACTGGTACTAAATTAATTCTGAAGTACCGCATAAAGAACTGAAGGCAAGCGTTTAATTTTCCCCCATGTTACATTCCTCTTTATTACCACTTTTCATCCAGGATATAAAATACTATTATGCATGAATCACGAATCAGGATTTTTACTATTAATTCGCTTGGTTTCATCGTCTGCCATAAGTCGAAATTATACGACTTAGAGCATCGTCTGCTCATTTCCTTCTTTTTATTTATTTTTGTATCTTTTGGTGCTTAGCGGTCTTTCGTCATTCCTATCATTATTAACCAATATGCGTATCTGTAAATGGTACAGCTTAATGATATTATGTACAACTCGCCTCATTCTGTAATTAGGTAGAGAAGAATGAGGTGTTTTGCATTATCATTTTTTTTAATCGCATGTGTATTTACTCATGTAGATTAAATACAAAAGAAAAGATATGGAAAAGAGGGATCTTTCAAGATGGAATTTATTTTTGAGTTAAGAGCTATAAGTAGGAAGGCATTTCAACATATTCTGATGAAAACGCGTTTTTCTTGATATTTCTCCCTTATTACGTTCACTTTTCTTGCGTTACCGGTTGAAGTAAATACAAATCGAGTTTTATTATTAATAATAGTAGTATGGTTTGCATTCACCGGGTTAATCATTAAGTAAAAATTTTACGTCCTTTTATTCGTACGGGTTCATATTATTAAAGACTGTTTCGCATAAACTGGGAATGAACTGGAATTTTCGATTATTATTTGACATTCTCTTATTCTGCGATTAAAATCGTAAAATAAGACCAACCGTAGCTACCAAGATGTTGTTGGTGATATCGCACTGAATAAACAATATATACATCCCGGAAGAAGAGTTCTGGTTACTGGTAGTGCAGTCCTAATCTGAAGTTCAATTTCGAATCTGTTCACTTACTTTTTATTTTAGTATTGACTGTATGGCGCAAGGAAGCTCTGGGCTTTTGCTGCAACAGAACGAATAATGCTGAAAATCACCCATTGACTCTCTTCTCAGGTAGGTATCTATCGAGCTGAGGTCTAAATTTCCCCAAGATGTCAGCCTCAACTACCCATGAAGATAACTTACTCTAATAATTAACAACCGGCCATTGGCAGTTGAGTTGGTTGACATTTTTCAACCAACCATTTTTCACCAATCTGAGTAAGGTGCCTCTTTTTTTTTTTTTTTTTTTTTTTTTCAGCGCGAATTTTACCCATGTAACCATGGGTAAAATATGATTATTTCATTATGACCCAGAGACCAGAGAATAGTCGAAGGCACAGTGGCTCCCCCGTCCAAAGAAGTTTCGTATCCATAAGTCTGTTGATCATGGCCTCTATCTTTTGAACAAACTGGAGGAGGAATTGAAGGTCAAACACAGGAGAAAGCTCACTCAAGGAGTGCTGTTTTTACGGGAGTGTTCCGTCATACACAGCACATCACGGAATGCCAAATTGGTAGAACTAGGCTTCTCACTTCTTCATCATCCCCCACATTCACTAGATCTTGCACCGTCTGACTACTACCTCTTCCCAAATCTCAAAAAAAAAAAAAAAAAAAAAAAACATTTAAAGAGTATCAAATTATTTACATCAAATGATGAAGTCATACGAGCAAACAGAAGCGTGGTTTGAGGGAGCAGCATTTTCATTTCTATTTGAGAGGTTTACAAATGCTGGAACATCCATGTAGAAAGTGTGTAGAGTTGAAAGGCGAATATGTTGAATAAACTGCATAATAATTGGATTATCTTGTTTCTTTCTATTATAAGCCGAGAACTTATCAGCAACCCCAACTAAAACAAAGGTTAAAAAAAAAAAAAATGGAATTAAGTCGACAAATTTTGATGGTGTAAAAACGTTAGCATCCCTAACAAAATGACTTAAGCGTTTCTATCCAGACCGATCCAATTGACCATTAGTCACGCAACATGGATCAAGAAAATGCACCAATCAGTAGTTAACGTCAATTCTCAGTCACTCGGATCACTGAGATGAAGGAATTTAACAAAATACAATAAACAAAACCATCCATAATGGCTTGTTTATTGTAGCATGCCAATTTTATACATCAAACAATTTAACAGGCAATGAAGGTCCACTGTTATAGAAAAAAAAAATAAATAAATATACAAGTAAAGATGTCTACAAGGAAATCCAGACCCATTTAAGGTTACAAAGAAGCTTTATTTAACATATTTAAAGCCATAAGCGTTCAGTTTCCTCGCTGGATGTAATTTATAACCTCATAAGGAAGCAGAACCATACATAACCCCATTGCGAATGCGATTTTTTCTTTAATAAGTCACTGACAACTTACTGTGATTATTTGGAACCTAACAGATGGCAGCTAAAAGGGGTCAATTACTGGGGGCCGAATACCGCAGATGCTAAAAAAATAAAACAGAACTTTGGCTCTTAGACTTATCTATTGTGACAGATTTTTTTTTCTTCTCTCTCTTTTTAAATTATACGACTGGCTTTTAACTTTGAATATTCGCACGGCTTTTAATATCAGACATTCCATGCTTGAGCACAGAGTGTTCGAAACATAACCACTATCATTAATAAATATATTTTTCCACGCGCTATTCAAAGGCACATCAACCTTGTTTGGGCAATAAGATAGCTTCAGTATTTCTGAATATGATATTACTGTCAATAGCAGCTCTTCGAAAAGCTAAACAGTGCTATGCTACAAAACCTGTTGATTATCCATCGAGCAACCTCCCACCGAGCCCATGTTCTACAAAAGAATAATAGCAGTGCAAGACCTCACGGTACTTATCGATGGGAGGAAATTAAAACCAAACAGAGATAATATGATGTTACTGCCTTTATAGTGTATCTGATTACTGTTCAGTCAGGTCATAGACCGAAGCCTTTATTCATTTTGGAACACTGACCACTAAGACAGTCAGAAAGCACCTGCTTAACTGTCAAAAATTAAACGAAAGTGGTTCACAACTTATCAAACTTGTGTACTGATAAAAATGAATAAAATGTACTGATAAAAAAAAAAAAAAACAAAAAAAAAAAAACCGAAAATAGTTCAAAATTAAACTGTTGTTGTTGTTTACTAAAGAAACTTATCAATCCTTTAGCTAAAAAAGCAGTTTATTTATAAGTTAACCCCACACACACAAACCACAAACATGAAAAGGTTACACCAACACAAGAACCTTTTTTTGTGAGTTCAAAAGATGTTGACTTTTTAATGTTGATCTTGAATTTCTGTAAGTAGCAATTTTCAGGAATTAATAAGAAAGAAGGCCGTTGTAAAGAACTAGAGACAGGCAAATTAAAATAAAAAATTAGTTTCACGAGTTTGGAGCTGAACTGTGAATGGAAATTAACTAGTTAAGAGAGGTGTTCGAACGGCTTGGAAGAAAGAGGTGGAACTTCATGTGCTAATTCAGAAGAACCATGGAAATATCTATACAAAAGGCTTACAGCATAAATCGAATGTCTGTGACAATAGCAGAATGAGTACGTAAGGAAGTGATCATTAATTAACTTGACTACTTTCTATTTTTATAGACTAGTAGTATAAGAGAGATTCTGGGGGGGGGGGGGGGTGATTGCCTTAACCGAACCGGGGAATTCGATTTTTTATCATACATGACATGATGCTCATCATATTCTCAAAAGGACCTGACTCATACCACATCACAGAACAGATTGTGAGAAACAAGAGTTCTGTTGTAGAGGCGAAACGAGTTTTTGCCATTTCTAGCTTCAACAGAATTAGTAGTCCCAAATGCTAGAAAGCAAGTTTATAAAGCATCAGCTAAAAAAAAAAAAAAATAAATAAACATAAAATTAATCCCACATTACTTGTCATCCCCTCCAATAGTTTGTCTAGTTTCTCCTTGAATCTATTAAAACTATATTTCCACAACAACTGGAAGTTTGTTCCAACACTCAACCACCCGCTGGCTGAAGGTAAACTTCCGTACATCTATTCTACAACCAACCTTCCTGATTTATGCCCACTCGTGTGTAGTCTGAACAACAAGAAAAATTCCATCAGCAATGATGCTTGTTCGTCCATTCAAAACCTTGAACACCTCAATCAGATCACCTCGCAGGAGCCTGTCTCCAGAAGCTGCAATTTGCAGAACTGAAGCCATTCTTGTTAAGCCCACCTTTTCGTTCCCTTCACCAATCTCATTGGCTTCTCTGCACCCGTTCCAGTAGATTCACATCTTTCCTAAAATGAGGCCCCCAGACATTTATGCAGTACTCATGCGGCTTAACCATTGCCATACCCTTGACACAAGTTACGTCTTTAAGTAAATTCCACATCAGTACAGGTTGGTTGATTTGGGATTTATTTGGCGCATCAGCATCTATGGCCATAGTGCGCCATCCACATCAATACACTGTGTTCATTGCTACCCAGTGGGTCTTTTACCTGCAGTGGCTTCAAGAGGTGCTACAGTCTTCATCGGGTGATGACAGTGATTGTCCACCTGGAAAGGGACCAACTCGCTGCCTAGATTCATAGAGGCTCGGCTGTTCCTCTGTGTGGTATGAGCGCCACACTGCTACCCTTGCTTACATTGGTTTATTTTTTCCAGAAGAGACTGAGACCCGTTCTGGCGCTCGATCTTCAAACCACCTCCTCCTCACTGTGATTACTAAAGTCGATGAAGGAGTTTATTCTAAAAAAAAAAAAAAAAAAAAAAAAATTGATATATATATATATATATATATATATATATATCAGGCGTCTAGTGATTCCAGCCATCCTCTTTATTAAACTGATTCCCTGCAATACCATTTTGTCTTGTATCCCAGGAAATTAAACCCAAACATAGTTACTTCTGTTTCCAGTAGAAGGTGAATCAGTGTTTCGTCTTAAAATAGCAGTAAATAAAAATAAAACGACAAAACGCAAACAGATGGAAATACTGTGATTTTGAGAAGGGAAGATTGCCGCGCCTATTCTTTCGCAGAATTAAATACAGTATGCCACTGTAAAAACTGTTTTTGGTCGTTTTGCGAGTCCTGATTCATATCTGGACATAGCGAAGAAATTGCATCAAACTGTTGCATGTTCCGGGTCTGACAGCGGATACAAGTATGTGATTAAGCAAACAAATCAAGATAGAGTCCGTGGTAAAAACTTTTCCAAGTAATGAAATTATGCTACTGTTTCTTGTGATGGTAGCAATTCCTTGGATATTTTATCGACTAAGACTGATTTCCAAAGAATGGAATGCAACTTTCATCACGCACTGTAGATCTGTAATAGCTTAAACGTTTTCAGAAAGAAAGAAAGAAAATTATACTGTATTTTCAATTTAAAACCAAGCAACAAAGAATGCGATTGATAAACTAAATCAAAAGGATTCAGATGTGATTCGAAAAGTTTTCCGAACTATCTTGCTAGGCACAAGAAACCACTACATCTCTGCTGCTGATGTTTCCGAAACAGCACCAGTGTTGTTTCGGGCATCATAAACACGTAAAACTGATTTTGTTTCTGCCAACAGCCAAACACATTGACTTGTCTTTGTTGAATAGACGACATTCTCAATACAACTACCAGAGCTGACTCCAGCAAGCTACATTACGTAAGGTGTTGCGTACACAAACAACTACTGGTTCGATGACCTCTGCATGGAGATGCGATTGTTTTCCGGATATACTGTGCCATAATTCGTTTTTCAATTTCTTTTCCTTTTCTTCTTTTCTTTTTTGTTGTTGTTTTTGTTACTTATTCCAACGGAGTAAACTAGTGTAAAATGCCACTCATTTTCAATGCATGAAAATATTAATAAAAAAAAGGGGGGGAGGATGCTGAGAGAAACTCCAAAAGTCTGAGCCCGAAATAGTAAAATAGTAATACTAACTAGACTATATTTAAAAACGTCTCGATAAGTTCTTACGACTTAACAGGATCGAACCCAGACATTTTGAACAGAGTAACAAGAGATACAGACACTACACTAACACAGACGTAAATTACATTCTGTTCACAATATTAATTAAGTTCTATATTATTTAGTAATAACCAGGAGCAATAACAGCAATTAGGCTATCAATACAGGGTAAATCAAAATAGATTTACACATTCGTTGCCTTATAATTTTGAATACATTTAGATAAAAGAAAGATCCCAATTTGTTTGGAACGTAAAATAATGAACCAATGTATACTTTCCACCATGACTTATGGAAGTGAAACTTGGGCACTCACGAAAAGAATGGAAGAATTACATTTCAGATGCATTCGATTTTTTTTTTTTTTTTTTCTTAAATTAATTGAATTTTTCTGTGATTAACAGAAGTGAAAAATAAATAATTCACTTGTTGCCAGTTAATTACTAATTAACTAATAAAAGTAGCTGCTTTCATTTCACTGCACATACCTCAACTTTTTGTAATGAACTTTATTTTCTTCTGGATTTTAAGAACTTCAAATATAACACTCATTTTACGCTCTGTAATTTAATAAATTAAAAGTGACATAACTCAGATCCAGTACGCTGTCACTTTCGTCAGAAGGGTAAATAGTAATTTTGACGTCTGTGGCCATCTTTATCATAAATATGTATTAATTAATTAAATTATAATCTAGTTAACTATTAGATGGTACTTTTGTAAAAAGAAAATAGGCTTCATAATAATTTATTTATATAATGGCAGCTGATAGAGTACTCTGGAGAGAATTGTTCCCATTCCTTGAGAAAACTGGATGCAAGAAAAAGATTATTGGACTGATCTGTGACATAGAGAAGACAAAACGCGAAGATAAAAGTGAGGGGAGAACTAACAGAAAAAGCTAAAGTTAAAAAAAAAAAAAAGGGAGTAAGACAGGGATGTTTACTTTCACCTGGATTGTTCAATGCTTTTGCAGAAGTGATAATAAAGGAGGCACTTGGGAGTAAGAAGTGGGGGTTAAAATAGGTGAAAAGTACGTACAGGCTATTAAGTAGCTCTGCTACGCTGCAAAAAATTATCAGAAGACTAAATAAGAAAACGCTGAAGAATGGGATGAAGATAAAGGTGATGAAAACAAAGGCAATGATGATTGGTAAAAGGTCAATTCCCTTCCGAATTGAGATCGATGGAGTAAGACTGAAACAGGCAGATCACTTTAGGTATCTGGGGCAGTTATTTGCACAGGACATTTCATGTCAAACTGATATTCAAACCAGAATTGCAATGGCAAAATAATCTTTCAAGAATAAACTGTTATTGATTACACAGAAGATGTCACAGAAATTTAGGAAGAAGATAATAATGACATACCTGGTCAGTAGAAGTATATGCAGCAGAGACAGATTCTTACAAAGAGAGACAAAAAGAGACTTGAGGCCATCGAGATGTGGTGCTGGCGCAGGATGAAAAAAATTAAATGGACTGAAAAATTGTCAAATGTGGACGTATTAAGACGTGTCCAAGAACAAAGGAAATTCTAGGTAGAATAAGATCAACTTGGCTCAAATGAGTGGGCAACGTGATTCGACATGGTGGTTTGCTTCTCGATGCCATAGATGAAGACCAAAAAATACCTTCATCGGGACGCTGCTGGATTTTTTTTTTTTTTTTTTTTTTTTATGAAAACCCCAAACACGAGAGGTATTAGAACTTATAGTACTTAGTACCGTGCTTGGGTTGGAGGTTGAGAAGACGAAAGAAGATATTTATTGACATTAGACTTGAACTGCTGTAGACTAATTTTCAGGAAATACGTAGGAAGCAGGACTTAGAAATTTTGAGGAACAAAAAACAAACGACACAGGAGAGACAGCTCATCAGATGAACTGACCAGTCACAAGACTGAATACTGATGATGATGAAAGGCAGCTGCTCAGTTATTCTAAGTCTTTAATTACATTCGTTGCCTATCACGAATCGATGTCTGTGACCCGGGTTACAGTCGCTATATCTTAGTTACGTCTCTACTTTCAAAAAATCTATATAATATTGGTGTAGTTACACCATAGATAACTCTTAAGAAAATACGATGGTAGTGTGTGTGTGTGTGTGTGTGTGTGGGGGGGAATCATTTGCCCTGTATCTCATATTGTGCTCTTCCTTCACAACGAGTTGCCATGGTATTGCACTACCTCGAATAAGTAACGCTTCACTAATAGAGAAGACTATTGTTACTTATTCTCAGTCTCTCACTTTCGTAATGTACTTCATTTCTTCTTGGATTTTATATCAGTTGAAATATAACCTATTTCACATTTCTGCTTTGATTAATATTATATCAGAAAATGGTAATAATTCATTGTTTATATTTTTAGTCAACTGATAAAATAAAAAAAGCTCCTCAAAGAAGTAACTAGTTTCATATTCGTGAACCATGAGAATTTATGCGAAAGTGCCCAAAAAAAAGGGGGTTTATCTATATTAGAGTAATGGGAAGAAAATTTTCCCCTTCCAGCAAAATTTTCTAGTTCACGAACAGAAAGTATGATAACTGTTAAAAAAAAAAAAAAAAAAAAAAAAAATTAATTCAATATCTTTAGTTAGGAAGAAGCCTATTTAAAAGCTTGACATGTCGAAAACTGCTGCAATGGAAGTCTACAGAGCCATTGAAAATATGAATTTTATCTTTTTGAATTCTTTATTTATTTATCAATATTAAATGCACATCTATTGGTATATGTTGCATCAGTGGCCTTGTATTTTGTAAATTATTTACACTTTTTTTATTTCTTATATAATTCAGCAGAAATTATACATTGCAAAATAAAATCTTTTATTATCATATTTAGGTTTTAAAAATGTTCACGAACTCATCTAGGATAACATATATATATTTTTACCAATGTATTGTATACGTTATGAATAAATTCCAATATTTTAAGGTATACGGATAGCCTATGTGATATGCATGAGAAAAAGAAAAATAACAATTACCGGATTTCGATGAAATTGAGGAAGGTTTGACAGCCCAAATATATAAAATTTCATGAAAATCTATCCACTGGTAGTCGAGTTGTTACATGCGGACGGACATCCATGAAGACAACATGCGCATTATACATATATGCTAATGAGCCTAAAAATGACATTCGTTTCCATTCTATTGGCCAAGTCTTTTTACGTACTGCAGTAGATTAATTGTCCCATCTTTATATTATAGCCTGTTTGGTTAAACTATAATCTTAAAGAGCCTCCTATGGTAGAATACTGCTAATTTTTTTTCCTTTGTTGATTCCACTTATTTTGGCTACATTTTCCGTTTGCATTTCAAGAATGTTTATAACGTCATGGTTAAAATCCCCATTGATTAATCCCACCATTCAGTAAATACCGAACGGTGAATGGAGAGTTTGGATCGACTTGAAAAGTGGAGATTCAAACATCCTCATGGAAATAAAGAGGCACGACTCTTATTAGAACACCACATTGCCGGGATCAGAGGATCAGCTAATTCTTCGACATGGAGAATAATCTGATCTGATGTACGCGACTGATGACTGTTTTTCTATGAAGAATGGGCCATACATATTTCTGAAACCTGCAGAACAAAGCACGTTAACATTGGGGTCGTTTCGGATGTCTTCCAAAATCATGTTGCTCTTTCATTTCGTTCCATTATCACGTTATGTTTGTTCCTGCTTGTAAAGTGAACTCGTGTTATGTTTGAACCTGCTTGTGAAGTAGTATAACCAACAGAATTTCTGACGTGATCATATCATCAGCATGGTTTGTACTTATCTGCAACTTCTATGGTTTCACGTTCTACGAGAAATACCAAGTTCTACGAGAAACTATTCACTTAGGGTAGGCCTACCTGTCTGCTTACTGCGAAACACAGAACATCCTATAAAAAGTCCTATGTATTTTAAATATAGCTATAAAAATCTGGAGCAAACTTTAGAAAGAAATGTTACTGGAAGGAGCTTTGCCGAAGCTCGTACGATATTTACGTTTACTCCCATCATAGACTTCGTTTCTTCATTCCAAAAAATGCATTGTGCTCTTTCTGCAGCAGCGCCATAGGTGGCAACTTTAGTAATCAATACCAAACGAATATGGAAGTCCGACTTCAACAAACTTTTTTGTGAACCTGTATATAATTCTACTAATGTCACTGAGTCTATTTTATGGTTATATGTTACTTTAAACATAGAGAAATACGAAATTTTTAGAAATCTTGACAATACGAAATTTTTAGAAATCTTCAAGTACCGTGTTAATGGACTAGAAAGGAATAGCGAAAGCTTAAAAAGCGGTACTCACCTTGAAATTAATCTGCGATGGTTTACTTAGGAAGCGTGGTTAATGTTTAAGTTGAATTGTTGAATTGAAAATTAAAAGGGAGGGAAGTAGATAAAAGTTGACTGAGTTAAATAGGCGCAAGGAAATAGAAGTGTACACATCCAATCCTTGGTTGTCATCGAAATAAAGAGAAGAAGGAATGATTAAAAACTATGTAAGTGAATCCGATGAAGCCAATAGTCTTTACGAGGACTTTCGTTAGTTAGAGAACGTCTTCAGTTGGCAATGTGTGGGGAGAGAACGCGCGTGATATTTTAAGAATAAAAAATTATACTCTCGTGATGCCTTTTTTGACATGTGGGAACTTTAATCTCGAGAGGTTCCAAATTGGGGAAAGATTGAAGGGGAGTTTAGAATTTAGAATTTTGAGGTTAGAGTGGTGCTTGTACCATTCAATAACTAGGGCTTCATATTGGAGTATTCTGTAACTGGATTTTAGTTTAATGATTGAAATGGCAGAGTCGATGAGCGGGTTGTGGTTGTGAATCTGGGCATGAGTTGTAAGTTCTGTGACAGATTGGTTGGACATGAGACTATGAAAATGGTAGTATGCACGGGTATTGGATGTTTTTGATGAGCCAAATTTAGTAGTGGTACTTCCGATATAACATGTGTTGCAGTTTGGTTGACAATTGATGAGGTATATAATATTATTAAGGTCGTTTGTAGGATATTTGTATGAGTCTTTATAGGTGCTGAAGAAGGATCCTAATTTGTTGTAGGTGGAAAAAACAAGGGAGATATCAGTGTTGTTAAATAGGCGTCGGAACTGTCCTGCTAGTTCATTGTGGTAAGGGAGGACTATGCGGATGTTTGTTTTATTTTTGTCTTTGGTTGGGGTGTTAGATTTAATTTTATTTTTAGCGTTAAGGATTGTATTTAAAATAAGTTGGTGGGGGTAACCTCTGGATATAAATTTGTCGGTGATATACTGTATTTCATTGTGAAGGTCAGTGGGTAAGGAACTGTACTTTAGTGCATTGTGAATTTGGTTATATAAGACTGCCTTTTTAGTGTTTAGAGGGTGATGAGAAGCAAAATGTAAGTATTTACCGGTGTTTGTATTTTTCCTGAAAATTTTCGTATTTAATTTTGTGCCTGTTATATAGATAGTAAGATTAAGGAAATTAATCTGATTATTTTGTCCAATTTCAAGGGTGAATTTAAGTCTATCGTGTACAGAGTTAAGTTTTATGAAGAGGTTATCAATAATGGATCTGTTGCCTATTACAAGAATGTCGTCGGCATAGCGAAATGCAATGTCGTCGACATAGAGAAATGCAATATAGAAAGGATTGAACAAATATTAGCTGCGGAAGGATATTACTTTTAAAATGTAAACTTTCCATTCATATGTAATTAACTTATTTAATAAATATCGCTAAAGATCTGGACAGTAATTTTCTCTTGTTTCAGTTATTCATTACTTATGCCAGTTTAACTACGCGTTTCTCAGAAAAAGCTTAACCTTACTTAACCCTATGAATTTAACTGTCTGTTATATCGAGGAAAATTTACTTCGCTCTTCTTACTCCTTTCAACTAGCCTGCCTAATTGGCTCATGGTTACAGAAATTCAAAAACAACCATTCAACTATCTAAACATGAAATTATCTTTCAGGAAGTGAATGCTTTCAAAAGCATTTATTCATTTAAACACACCCACACAATGTCAAGGAAGGGTACAGAAGCGTGAAAAAAAGAGACAAAGGATAAACATTTAAGCAGTTGCTCAAGTTAAAAGAATATTAGGAGAAACGCCTTTTAACATTCCTGAACTTCAAAATGAAGAAACTGGAAAAGAAGACTTTTCACACGGCCTGCGTCTCTCTCTCTCTCTCTCTCTCTCTCTCTCTCTCTCTCTCTCTCTCTCTCTCTCTCTCTCTCTCTCTCTCTCTCTCTCACACACACACACACACACACACACGACAAATTAAAAATGCAATTCTCTTTTGACAAATTATATTTATTGTAACCAAAAGTAGTCAAGCCATTCGTGACAACTATTTGTGAAAAGAGAAGTCAGAAGCATTTACGCCAAAGCAACTGTGCTATGAGGCACCAGAGTATTGTCTGTAAACTGCGTATAAATTTCTGTTGCCTGTTTTTCTGGATGAAAAAAGTTTATATGTGGGGGGGGGAAGAGACCGTGCCGCCCTTGGATGGATGGGAGGATGCGATTCACTTTTTTTATAAGCTTAAAAAGGATGAAAGTATTTGTCCTAATATTCCTTAATTAAATCTCATTCTAAAGCCTATAACTGAACCCTTAAAAGTTCCGAGCTGAAACCTTGAGTTGCTAGGGATTCGATTCGAAGTGGTAGCACAGTAAAGCCTCAGAGTGCATAATCGTGAAATTTCTGCGTATAAATTTCTGTAAAGAATTTAAATTAAAAAAAAAAAAAAAAAACCTCCAGGGCAGTAAGAATGAGACAATTGGTAAACATCGGAAAAATTTACCAGTGGAAACTAAACTTAAGGTTTCTTTTGCTGGAATTAGTTTGTAGAAAGACACTTATCTGGAATCTGGCGAATGCAACTGACAAAACTGATTCTGAATTTACAATTTTGGAAAGTTTGGTGACTGATTATAAGCTTCTTTTTGTTCCGTCCCCCTTCCCCACACGATTTCAAGCTATACACTCTGGGCCAGGATGGGCATCTACTCAGGTTGGACTGCTAAGAATGATTCTTTTTTCTTGGACACAGTGAAATTTGCCAGGGACGGAAACCAAAGGTCAACAGTTAGGAGGTTAATCATAATACCACATCACACTACAATACATGAAAAACAACACCGATTGGCTTTTACCAAGAATGATACTTTCACCTTTACAAGGCGGGGTTTCTCCGATGGGCAGGAACGGTGTACACTAGTGTTTCTCAAAGTGTGGTCCACGACCCGGTACCGGTCTTTGGGAGAGGAGAGCGCGCGCACACGCACACTGAACCAGATTTAAAGATAAAATTGCCTTATTTTGCTACTGACATAAAGTTGCTAAGTGATGCTAAATAACATTATTTAGCAAACACCCCCACCCCAAAAAAAAAAAAAGAATGAAGAAGCCGAGTCTCCAGGTATATATAAAGTTCGGGAAACACTAGCTACGCAACAGAAATAAATAATATAGCCTAGGTTATGATATCCATATATCACTCACGACTGGCTATGCAGCGCTTCCACAAAAGAGAGAAGGAAAAAAAAAAAAAAAAACCCATCTTGGCGGATAGCAAATGCAACCTCAAGAGCAGCCCAGACACAACAAACAATACAGTTTTAGGTTATATGCAACATGTCAATCATTTTCTACGTTTTTTAATAACATAATTTCCCAAATTTTTATACAAAAAAATTCGAATATGGTTTTAAACTGTAGAACATCCGAATGACAGGGCAGTAAAAGTATGTATTACAAAACGCACCACTCATTTTTAATCTAATGCGGCACAAACCACATCTGATTACGTTTTCATTTTCTGTAGGAATCAATGTAGACGTTTCGAAGATTCGGAGCGGAGCATGGTTACTAGCAGGAAATTTGCAAGCCGAGATGGTCAGAGCTTTAAATCTGTCAACAACGCAATTTCAAAGTTACCAAACAAACATCAAGGGATGTCACAGAATTGAAATCATTTCATATACTGTACTATATAGAGAGGTCTCACAAGAGTTGCAAGATCAAGCCCACAAAAAAAAAAAAAAAAGAGAAGAGAGGTGTCCTAAAGGGAGAGAAAGTTTAAGGTCGGTCAAGAGGTACATCCCAAAAGGACCGCTATTTGATCCTATAACCCTAAGAGGACCACACGAAGAGATGACAGGAATTTAACTGTAAATCTCATTTATTAACACTTACCTATTGAGATCTAACTTTAACAAAATTAGCTACATTTTTTTTGAAACCGTTCGCGCACAGCAGCTGCAGTGTTGTTCTCAACTGAAAATAACGTAGAATACGCACCCATCATTCTAACATCAGAGAAACGGGGCCGCTCTTGGGATGGCATCATTAGAAGTAGATAATTGATCTCCAACATCTTTGATGGAGTATCTTGAATTGTCCAAGAGAAGAGCTCCATAAATCCTATGTGAGGATTTTCACTTTTTGGTTAGTATTTTAGGCAGTCAGTTGGACAATGAATTCTTACAAAGTGAGGATATTTTTCTGATGGAATTATCTGACAGGTCTCCTTTGGGCATGTCTGGAATGCTTTAAGATTATTATTAAGATTGGGGGTGTCCACATGCTTCCAGAACCATCCATGCACTAAGATAATACAGCGGAGTGCAATTCATTATTAACAGCTTTCAAACAACATACCAGCTTGTTGCAAAAGTTGTTTGACTGTAGCAGTCATAGGTGATTACACTCCCTATTAAACGTTAACTGTTTTCGGGAAATCACCTCAAATTCAACATAACTGTTTCTTATACTCTTCCACACAAGATTTAATAAGATTCCACCAATATATACATATAAACTCAGTGATCACTGAATTATGACCACCCCATTCGTAATAGACTATGCCGCATAGCTCGGTATAAAAAACTGAACAGCTTCGTACGCTACGGCAGAGGTAATTTGCATCTGGTCGTGCAAGCCAAAGTGTAAAGTAGCAATTAGGAACGTAGTGGTATAAGATATCATGAAGTACCAAAAGGGCATGGTTGTGGGAGCTCGTAAGTTTGGTGCTTAACACCCGACATGCTATGGATTAATGGTAATCAGAAGATCCAGGGTATGCCATGAAAAGTCCCCAAGCCATAAAACACCACCAACCTGTCGTGCACAAACAGTGCATCCAAGTGCCATGGCCTCATGTTGCTTTCTCCAATGCGAATACGCCCATCAACATAAGTTGGAAACGGGATTTATCAGACCAGGCGATAGGATTTCCACATGTTGGTGCTTATGTGCCTATGCAAGGCGCAGGTTCTTGTGTCTTATGGTGAGATGGTCACCAGTGACGGCAATCCATTGCTGTAGCCTATGCTAGCTAATGTCCGGCGCACAGTCCACATGAATAGTAGTCCTGCTATTCCTACGTTGTAGTGGGTGCTTAACTGGCCCACTGTTGTTGTTGTTGTTGGTTTTTCAGGAGCATCGCGACTTTGTCCATATTGCTCCCTGTATAGTGTCTGTAAATTGCGTGTTCTGTGGTCGATTTTCTGTTTGCTGGACGAAAAACCCGAGTTTCCGGGAAAACAAACCATGCTACCCTCACCTGAGACTGGTTAACTCAGCCACGTTGTGAAAAAGGCCCATAAAAATTTCTCACGTCATCGAAGGTACTCGAACTCTGATCTTTTCTACCTGGTGTGGGGAGAACGACGATTCTACCAATTGTGCTACCCACGAGGGCCTGGGCCACTGTACTGCGTCGCTAATTTACGAGACAAGACACTCATCACGGCGTCGATCACACATAGCTGTGTCAAGTGTAACCTTTGGCCGGTTGCTCGACCTCAGTTGAGCCAATCGCGGCAGACTTGTGACAACACAGAACGGGAGCACTTAACCGTGTTAGCTATTGTCGAAATACTGGCACCTGCACGCCGACCAAATCAAAAACTGATCGCCACGTGTGCGAACCACACACGTGGCGATCAAAGTTCCTTACGTAATTTCAATTGTCAACACAATAAAGTGATTTAAGAAAAAACAAGAGACTCGATTATCCGGGATGGATTAACGGGTCTCCAGCCAGAGGAATTATGGAAGTCAATTCGGATAATTCCCGACTTTAGCTTTCACCAGCGTCACAAACAAGTCTATTGCTACACTGCATTAGCAACCCCCTTTAAAGTCAATCAATGTACAGAAGGTTCTTTGAAATATATAGATATCCGGTTACTTTTGGCAATATAGTGTATTTGAGCAGTGTTTATGTTGTCAGAATTTCAAATTCACTTTTAGAATGGCCTAATACAAAGAGCCGGCCCAGGCCAGTAAAAGCAACCAAACTGCATCAAGTAGCGACATTAACGAATATTAGGTTTCTGACTAAATGTTCCATGAAAGCGTTTCTGGATAGTTAGTATAGTAGATGCAGCTAACTCACTCCACTCATCAGTAGTCGAGACACAAAAACAAAAACTTTTTTTTACGGATGGATTGTTTCCCAGAAAACATAACACCAGCAAAGTCTATAGGTGAAACACTAGTAGATCGACAAGGGAGTTAAGAGATTTATACTACATAGAGCTTCTTTTACAACAGCAGTATCCATTTATTACCCCTCCTCCATTTCCTCCCCTCTTCCCTTTGGATCGCGAGAAACTACTATCCACTACTGAAGCCTTTAATGGTACGATGAACACCGCAAAGTGCGCATTCAGCTACCACTTAGCCGCGAAACGGCAACATTGAAGTGCGTTAATGTTCCCCAAGAGGATATTCAAACACAGACAAGATGGGATGTCAGGGTTAGAGAATACGCGATTTTCAACCAAAAGAAAAATATCGATTTGAGTTAAAGGTTTGCTACCTCACTTATTCTTAATCGAAAAGAGAAAAAAGCATACAAGAGACTGTAGTTATTCACCGTTCTTCCAATGACAACATACTCTTTTTCTCCTTTTTTTTTTTTATCTCCTGAAAAATTAATAATGAGAGCTCGATGTTTAAAGAGATAATTAAATTTAAGGTCTTCCAAATAATTAGCGCCCAGAGAACACAATATTTGGAGTAGGAGCAGAACAATCCGTGTGATATTTAAAAAAAAAAACAAGTGAAAGTACTCGGTGAAGACTAGTAAAGAAACAAATCTCAGACGACCAATTAAAAGAATGTCGATTATGTCTGTTATTTTGGAAGTGTGTCGATGAAAAATAACCAGCCAGAGAGGAAAAACATAAAAAGAGAATTGCCTTTTCAGCAAAGCAACAATCTTTGTACGCAGCGCCAGGCGGTAAACTTCATGTGCTCATAAGACTACAGCCAACTTACTTGGCCAATGTCTTGTGAGCGAAGATAGAGTGAGAAAATATCCATTGATGTACAGCAGGACCTCAATTATCAGAGCTTCTACTAACCGAAGTGTCTGTTAATCGAGTTGGTTGGCAAAAAAAAAAAAAAAAAAAGTACTGTACGAACTGAAGAATGTCAGATTAAGGAAAGTGAGAACTTGCGTTGTGGACAATAGCACATTACTACAGAAAATAAATATTTAATATATAAATACAGTAAAGTTCCTTACGTAATTTCAATTGTCAACACAATAAAGTGATTTAAGAAAAAACAAGAGACTCGATTATCCGGGATGGATTAACGGGTCTCCAGCCAGAGGAATTATGGAAGTCAATTCGGATAACACAATGAAATTACAATTATAAATTCAGCTAAGATTACATACAGTTTTACAAAATGTTTATACGGCATTTTCACCAACACCTCTTCTGAAAGCGTAATGGAAGATCGTGAGTTTAACATTGGTAGTCTGTCATGTGTATTCTAAGTTTTTATGAAAGGCTGGCCCTCACAATTAAGTGGAGCCTGTTCCACATTAGAGACAGGTGCAGTGCTATATATAAATATCAACGAACCGGTATCAGTTCTGGTATACATACCACTGAATTTTTCAAAAATCGTATCCCCAACTTCGCGCACTGCCAATAGCACTCTTTCTCCGTGTGCATCCATCTTGCTAAAAAGGAAAAGGACTGTTCTTTGTATTGAACAAAAACGTCATATAGTTGAGTAGAAAGCTTAATGAGTTTCTTCTCAACTATATGGAAGGACACACTGCACTTCTTGACAAGCTTACTTGCAAAAATACATGCGCAGGAAGGTAAATCAAAGGGAAAAGCAACTGAAATTTTTTCTTAATTTTCAAAGTTTTTTATTTATTTATTTTTAAATTAAAATTGGTCCAACTTGTTCACCATTTTTTTAAATATTTAAGAAATTTCCAGAATATTCGATAACATTCCAGAAAGGTGCAGAGACTTGTGAACATGGTAGAACATTGTAGATGATTCTAGTGTTTTGCAATAATCTAAATTGAGGAGTAAGAGCTGTAACTTATAAAATTGAACACCTGTCATTCAGGAAGAGTGCTTTGTGTAAGTTTTGTGATAAACATGGCAAAAATAAGGAACTGATCGTTGAAAAAAAAGAAGCGCTCTTTGAGTAAACCGGAGTTCAAGCCCATGACTGCTAAATACGGTCGATCTGCCAAATCGCACTGGACCGGCGTGGCATATTAGTTCATTTTCCTCAACATGACTGGAAGACCTCCATCCTGCAGTGGCTGCAGATTTATTTACTATCTCCACCTTTAAGAATATAATTGTTAGTTCACGATTCACGTGGTGTTTTTGCAAACCCTATCTAAGGTGTAATTGAGGACAGGTGTATTTCTTAACAACTCACAGAAAGATTTATACACAAACATGTATTTCTCAATTCACCTTATCACTTTCAGTGAACAGGTTCAGCCAACTGCAATGGGTCTTTCACAATTCCAGTTATTACTTCTATTTGCTCAGAAAATTCCAACTAACTAATCAACTTCGCAGATACTATGAAACTGCTTCGACATTTTGTCAAGCCCCAAGTACTACACACATTTTTACGGGGATAAAAAAAAAAAAAAGTAACAACACAACCAAATATATCACGGGCAGCATAACTTTTATAAATAGGGGCCTTTTACTTCAGTATTCGAAATCATACTAAGATCTCAATCCCACAGAATCTGAAACATTAAAAATATTAAGTCAACTCGCAGAGTCCTAAAGGATTAAATCGAAGAGTACAGAGAATCAGTCACTGTTAAAGGCAGATGTTTAATCACTTCGCGCAGTAACTTAAGGAAACAGATCAAATCGATCGTGGGTGATATACTCGATAAGGAAATAGGGTATCACCAGCTTCTACTTTCAACCGTTCCAAATGAACAGCCATTCAAATGTGACTTGCAATTACAGTACACGATAAAACTGTCTTCATTGTTTTTATCTCAAAGTAGAATCGAGTGACTCATTTTAGCTGTTTATTTTGGTATAAACAATACTATTTTTCCGGATTCGTGGAATATTGAGCAACACTAATTACACTTATGATCCAAAACATTACGACTATCCCTGTCTCCATGAGTGGACGCATTTCACAGCACCTAGGAGTGACGTCACCATATAGTGACAGCACTGTAGGGCCTGGAAGTTCGTCATACGAAGCTCGTGAAATGGGAAAAGGGAAGCACCTGATTTGAGTTTCAGCAGACAATGACTTGCAGCGCTAGGAAGGCGGGGGTAGCACCTCGGCAACCGCAGGCATTGTCGGCTGTTCGAGGGTCCGCCGTAGTGTGAAGGCGTGGCAGGAATGGTCAGAATGGGGAACACATAGCCACCGAACGTGCAGGCGCGGGGATACCACCACTGGTTGACAGTCGACGTGAACGGAGGTTGGCACGTGCTGTCCCGGACAACAGATGGCTCACGATCCCTCAAGTAACGGTAAACTACAAACAGGGCACATAGAGAATCACTTCCGAGTACACCATCCAGCGGACGCTATTACAGATAGGCCTAAGGAGTAAGCAACCTGTTCATGTGCTCAAGTTGACCGACTGTCATCGACACCTCCACCTTCAGTGGCAAAGAGAGAACCGTTCCTAGATAGTGGACGACTTGGTAAAAAGTCACATAATCTGACGAATCAGGGTTCCAGCGCCATCATGCCGATGGACGGGTGTGTATTTGACGGCGAGCAGGTGAAGAGCAGCAACCAGACTGCGCGGTTGGAAGAAAACAGGGCGGCGACGGTGGCATCATGGTTTGGGGGATGTTTTCATGGACATTAATCGGTCCTCACATCTCCACTGAACACACCCTCAATGCCAGATCCTACTTCGGCATTGTTTCGGACAAAGTTCTACCCTATATGGTAACAGTGCTGAACTCTTTCACCAAGACAACGCTCCATGTCACAAGGTCCGCATTGTGCAGGAATGGTTCGAGGAGCGTGTTCAAGCATTTCGTGTGCTCTCCTGGCCGCCAAATTCCCACGACATCCCTCGCACCGCTGCCAAATTCCAGGGCATCTTCTGTCCGGCTGCTCCAGGATACCTGCGGTCTCGTGGGGTCGATGCTAAGCCGGGTGCAATTGGTTATCACGGCAAAAGGTAGCTCAACTCCTATTACGTAGGTGGTCATAATGTTTAGGCTCATGAGTGTATATGACAAACTCATACTTGTATACACTTATATTATAAACAAACATTAATTTTAAACACGGAAGTCTAATATAAATTAGACTTCCGTGACATGAAAAATGAATTCATCGTTATGGATATAGCGCAAGTCCATTTCGATGGTAACAGAAATTAGAAATTGGATCTAGCCACTTTCAAGCTATTTTCAGGTTAACAAAATTGGAAAACAAAGTAATTCTAACAATTTATTTAAAATTTAGTAAAAGATGCTGATAAGTTCCACTTTTTGTATAGATAGGCGAACATGACACGAACACAATGTAGCAAAAGATGATTAAAGAAGATGGTGGTTAACGTTAAGCTCTTTGATTGGGTTCTCGTGGGGTCCAAGGTTAAGTCTAATTTATTTTATATTTATTACCGATACTGGTGAAAGTATAAATAAGTCTCATGTTCAAGATCATCAATTACAGGAGAACAGGTACGCAGTAATACTTAAAAACGATAAACGAAGTACGATACTTCCAAACCTAAATAAATTAGAATTCAGTGTTCAAGGTTTTTTTTTAATTCATTCCAATACTCAGACATTACTTCTACTTATGTTATTTTTACTTATACACACAAGTTTATAACACAGAATGTCGCAAACCAAATACTGGTGGTAATTGAAGTGTCGTTAAGCGAACTGTTGTTAAGGGAAGTAATGTATATCTATAGTTTAGGAATAAGAGCTGGGATTGTTATAAATAGTATCACCTTACAAGCGCCATCGCAGATCCATTAGTTAAGATCGTCCTTCTCTCACACACAGTATGGAAAAGGATTGGGTTCGAATCCGTGGGGCGGTTTCTCTCTCTCTCAAACTCGGGTTTTATATATATATATAAAATAAAGCAAACTGACCATTGAATACGCAATTAACACAACACAACACAACGACACCTCATGATCTCAGTTGCCTCACTACATAGTAAAACAATTTCCAAACTCTCACATGTTGAGAAACATTTCTAAAATGGTTATGAAATGACGATAGGTGTTTACTTTGGAAAGTTATTTGAATTTGGTTAATTTAGAAGTCACACTGGCTTCAACGTCCGCGTGACTCCCAAATAGAGTATAATGTACTTGTATTCTCTCTATCTTGTGAACTCTCACCTTATTTAGTCGGGTCCTAGTACCAACAGAATATTTATTTTTATTTCTTTCTTTTTTGGTTTCATATAGCTAACGGAGATTAATTTCAAAGTTTTCTTGAGAATAAAAATATGTATTACCATACTCTGCTTCACTTTAAAATTTATCTCGGCCTTGAGAAATACCGAAATTAAACTGTCTAAAAAATGGCAGTTAAGATACAAAGTTGGTAAATGCAAGGCCATCCATTTGGACGAGAGGGATCCTAAGTTAACTTATATTATCTGTAGTACGTCTTAGGTTCAGTTGAGCTAGACACGGTGACCGCATATGTAGTACCCATATTTTTCATTTTCGTCACTGCGAAGAAAATAATGAAAAAATAATGGAAATTAGCACATTAATTTCCCCCTTAAAGCTTTCACCTAATCAGTAAAACTCGTTGTGATGGTAAAGTATGTTAAGTTGAGTATTAAGACAATTGAATTAACTATCCAGCTGACCGCAAACCAAAAAAATATATAAATAAACAAATAAAATAAAAGTAGTAATAATAATAATAAAATAAAAAAGTGATGAGAGGACAGGGCCGTCCTCTGACTCCATACAATATTAACAGGACCAAAAATAACACTGGCTATTACTTAATCTACAGATACATATACACTCAAATTGCACTATCCCCGTTCGACAGTATCAAGGGTGAATCGGAAATACGCCATTTCCTGAATAACATCTCATCGTGGACAGCGCCGTGGGCGGAGAAAGGTGGTGGATGAAGGTGCCCGCCGATGTCTGTCTCGCATTGTTTCAGTCAACTGGAGAGCGACAGTGGCACAAATCACCGCCGACTTCAACGAGAGAGGTGCCAGAAACGTCTCAACCAAGACCATCAGGCGATCATTAGCTGCAATAGGTTATGGTTGGCAGAAAGGTCTTCTAAATAAGCTTCCACCTTATGGTTTCGCAATTGGTATCCAGTTTTCTCTCTGACTGCTCACTGGGAGTGATGGTAAATGGCTTTCTGTTTTCTAATTTCTCTACTAACGCTGGTATTCCGTACGGTTCAGTTCTTTCTTCTATCGTTTTCCTCTTGTGTATTAATAACCTTCTTCCACTGACCAGAAATCCTATCCGTAGTTTTGCTGATGATAGCACATTGCATTCCACCTTCCAGTTTGAGAAACCCTGCCTTGCACAAAAAGCTTCAACTTCTCAAATGTCTACTACCAATTCCTTAAATGCTGATCTCCGGATCACATATCTGTTAGAAATTAACCCGACTTCTAATCTCTTGGCATAAGAACATCACAAACATGCTTCCTCTATATCTAAAAACAGTTGCTCACTCTGTTACAAATCTCAAATCCGCCCTGCCATTGAATTTTTTCCCCACATCTGGGCGGTGTCCTCCAAATTCTTAGGCTTCTAAACTCATTCAAAAGCGGGCAGTTAGGTTAATTAATGGTCCATCTCTAACAAGGTCTCTCCACTGTCTCATAAACGTTCTGTTTTTGCTGCATGCCTTTTCTATAGATAGTTTCATGGACATTTTTCTTCTGAATTGGCTTCTACAATTCCAGCTCTCTCTTCCAAACCAATCCGAATTGCGAATCACGTGCGCAACCAGTCAGCATCCTTTTACTGTCCAACTTCAAATGAAGCAGAAAAGAGAAAGCCCAGGATATCAACTGCATCTAGCCTTCCCGGAGAAAGATATGTGGTCTTAACGTAAGGATAGAAGAGACGTGTCACAATTTGTAATCACCAGTGCCATTTCCTGCATAATCTGTATTTCACATTCATAAACCATTTAGTTCAAAGCCTCCTCTTTTATTACACGTTCAGAAAATCTGTGCATAGAGCCAGGAGGATTGGGGAGGCGGTCAGCTTCTCCACTTCCGGAAATTGTGGAGGAGGGCTGGAATTGGTGTATGGGTCCCCAGTGGTTTGGTGTTTGCACCAAGGTCCCCTCCCCCCGGTTCTCGACGACCCTGCCTAGAGCGGCACAGGCTTCTTGACCTCCTAATAAAAGAGAATAATGCAATAACGACAGCAACAGCTAATGCCTCACTGTCTCCCCTAAAGGTGAAGAGGAGGAAATCACTTTAACGTCGTTCTACCAAAAGCAGATACAAATAACGGGGTAGTTTTAATACTATTAACTGTTTCAGATCTAGTAACATATATAAAGTTTCTGTTTATACTCCGGCATGACAACCAAGTCAGTAGAGTTTACAATAAATCGTCAATACAAATATTTATCGTATTTAGTAGTCACGGGCTTGAACCCCGGTCCACTCAAGGAACGCGTGCTATGCACTCTCGCTCCTGACCACTGGGCTACGTCAAGGCCTATATATGAGCAGTACATTAAATAATTTACTAAAAGACAGTTCTCTTGTCTTTCAACAGGAGGCCATTACATAATTTCACTGGTTTTTAGAAGTCGTATTATGGACTGTACATCACACTGAACGTTTTCAGTAAATTTTCGCCCAGATCGACTGGCAACAAGAACGGATGAATCTTCAAATAGTGAAATCGCTGTCAAGACTCAAAATGGATATCTTATTGAGAAGAAAAGTTTCTGGTTGTCAGCTAGCTATCGATTACCCTGATTGATGCATTCGCTAGGGATTCACTTCAGTATCTAACGATCGAGAGAGAGAGAGAGAGACACACAAAAGTACTGCGTGTGATAATTTATGGTGATACGGGGTTGAGTTCGAAACTGCATAAAACAACACATGCAAATGAAAAGGAAGAGGAATAATTCCAAAGGCGCAAATGCAGATTGGTACGAGGTCGTCCTCATGTAAGAAAAATCAAAAGGGTTTGATAAACAAGATTTCCTCGGACGCTGAAACGAAAAACAAACTGCAACTGCTAAATGCCTATTAACAACTGACTAAAGAAAGACATGAAGCTGTAATGAGAAACTCAAAAATACTTATTAAAATATACTCTGAGAAATCACTGATCCAGGAGTCAATTGAGTAGAGAAGTTGTTGTTGTTATTTGGTTTTTAGGAGCATTAGCAACTAAGGCCATATTGCTCGGGGGATATGCGGTGGTAATTCCCTGACCTTTCCGCATCCTCCGTATTTGGTGGTCACGGGCTTGAACCCCGGTCTAATCAAGAAGCGTGTGCTACGCACTGCTGCTCCTGCCCACCTGGCTACGGAGGCGCCGAGTAGAGAAAGGGGAAAAAATAGACACTTGGAAAAGGAATTAAACTTGATTTTAAGACTATACGAGCAAAATTCTGATGATTGAGGTAGGTCGTAATGAGTTTTTAATGATAAGGCTGCTGTCCATAATGGATAATGATGCCTGTTAGAGAATTCCTCAACTATAACTACTGATTTTATACACAGCAGAATACTGCAGACTTAAAATTCAGGAAGGAATTGCGCCATATAAAATTGCTGACAGCGCATCTCCCTGATAACACTTAACCCAACTGACTGCTTGAATCATATCTCCAGATTTAATGGCAGAATGTCAATACCTCTCGCCCCCCTCCAGTTTTTATTTACCCTCTCTAGAACTAAAAGAAGTACTAGTAAATAACGGCATATTTATCGTGATCACTAGAAATCTTCAGATGTCTATTTATCATGTGCTGCAAAACCAAGAACCTAGCGAAATGTAGCAATTCAGACCAGCTGCCAACAAAAACTGAAAAAATAGGATCGCTATCTTATGGGAATTTTTTTTTTTTTTAAGTTGAAAAACAACTTATGTTTTATTGATTAGAAAACACAAACAAATATTTAAGCTTGGTTTTATACTATTACACTTTTACTATTGCAAAGGTGATGATAATCGCTTAATAATAAGAATCTGGAGAGCGGAAAGGATGGCACGCCTAGTTTCAAAAATTTCCTTAAACTCTTCTTGAGAAAAATTACTATCAATTTTTACTACCCGCCATTTTAGGTGCGTTAGCGTATTGTCTTCATTATGTCTGTCCGTCCGTCCGCATGTAAAAACTCGGCTCCTAATAGATGGATTTTCATGCTATTTTATATTTCGCTCTTTTAGAACGATTTGTAAAGGCTTCCTCAACCTTATGAAAATCAAACCAATAGAAATTCGGAAAATTCTTTCCGAATAGGTTATCCGAATATGGATATAGGTTATCCATATACTGTAGAACTAGATATTAAGATTGAACGAGCAATATTACGGATGTGCAGAAACGAAATGTTCTCGATTCGCGCATAAGCCGTTACCTTTTTTTTTTTTTCCCTTTTAATCATGAATTATTACTATTTACTAGTCCGCCTGAAATGTAACACACTGCGTACATTAACTTGTTTTTCATCAAACCACCACAAAAACAGATCAACAGATCAAACAGATCTTCTCCAAATAGATAATACATGATTTTGATACACCATTGAGATAGCAATGGTGTATCGTGACATCCAAGAGGCTTTAATACATGCAGTAAAGGCCAAGGCACTAAACAGCCCTACTTGAAGTGATGACGAACAAGATTAAAATCACTTCCAACGCTGACGACATTAAGTTCATCAGGAGCATTCAGAGAGCGGAAGAGTTCAAACATGCCACGTTTGAAGAGCGCAAACAAGCCACTGCATGTAAAGCACTACAAACAAGCATGTAAAGACTATATAAAGTTGTCTTGTAAATACAACTGACTTGAATAGGTCACTACAGTGCCCTGAACCTCCATAAGACAAAATTAATCTAAATAAATCAGTTGAAATCAACACAAATCTCACCAGAGATGAATGGTAAAAGGAAAAACTCAACCATCAAAATCATATCATATTTGGTGAAAAACTGAACTTGAAATAAGCATATTCAATCTCTGCACATAAAGACTAGGAAACATCTACTACGCAATAAATGGACTCGCCTGGCAATTTACTACCAACCTTCAAGCCACTGAACAAACATGGTCATGGGCGGTCCAAGGTAGGGTCTATAGCCCACCCCATGATCAAGGTAACGAGAATTTATTGCTGCTACATGATGCTTAAAGATTAAATGATTCCCCAAAACACTGCTTTACCCCCATCCCTTTAGAAATTCCTGGGACAGCCCTGAACCAGGTGGGGTCAACTAGTCTACGATCCACCTTGCAAAAATTTCACTAGGTCAAATCAATGTTTTCCTGCCAACATTATCGAATACTACAACTCTCGAAATTGATCCGCAAATTTCTAGTTCCAAAGACAGCAAGTCCTCAAAGAAAGCGTACAAACACGAACCGCAATTATGACGAAATCTTTACTGGCATCTCTAAAAGCAATGAAATTGTCCTGTACTGTAACCTTAACTACAGACTCCGTGATCTTTCCTACTGAAGGCAAAACTCATTGGTATATAGACCATCATTCCTTTCGCACCTCCTTTGTGGATTGGGGAGATGATAGCGATTCTCCACGTCCAGAGAATCGTCCCGAAGTCTAATGTTTATTTCATTAACACCAACCAAGGATGATGCACTCACAAGCAGCTTTAGGATAGCAGGGTGTATAATGTCCACCCTCTCGAGCTTTACTTTCAGCTCAGTTTCATTAGTTTTCCTACACACTCGTCTCCGAGACTGATATATCACTAAATTTACAACAGTCTGACTCTTTTTCAATGATCCCTCGTGGTTAAATGGTCCTTCAGTGTAAAGATTGTTGCAAAGAACATATTCAACTCGTCTGCCATTTCTTTTTGGCTTCTTTATTGACTTTTTTACCTCGATCAAGCAAGGGGCCTATTTGATTCACTCTTTTCTTTTTTGTATTAAAGGGTAGAACTCCTTATCTAGATATTCTTGGCTTTCTTCGATAGTGATCTCTCGTACAGCTTTCGCCTGTCTTACCCTACCAGTGTTACATATACCATCATAACCCTTACATAACACTCATATAAATCACTATCTCGCGATAATCTAACTGAAACAAAGTTTTGTTTTTTTTAATTAAACAATTAAACCTTTAACCACTCTTGCCTTCTATTTGAGGGTATTTCTTTGCAGAACGTCTCCACTGGAGCAAATGTTTTTGTAGCTTCATTGAAAAGTCTTTGGGGGCTCACATCCGGTGAGTATGGGCTTGGCACACCCAAGGTCCTGAGCTGGATATCAGGACCTTGGGTGTGCCAAGGTCCTTCACTGTCATTCTTCTCTTTCTTGGTGATTCCCCCCGCCTCTCAGAATTTCTTTTAGCTGGTGCAGCATAAGCTTCAGGCTTCCTTGCACTATATGGCTAGTAGTAATAATAATAATAAATATTTCCCATAATGAAATAGTATACAACAGTTTGTTTTGTTGTTTGTTTATGGGGTTTTAAGTGCAATGGCTACTTAGGCCATATTGCACTATACAACAGCTTACAATTGTCTCTCCAGTTAATAAAGCTAAAAAAATACCTCAGTCCACTGTATTTCTCTCCCTTCGAGTAGAAGCACTCCCCTTGATCTCTGACCACAAATCTCATTAGACACTATCCATTTTATGACATTGTGGTCACTACCTGTTATTAGTCCCTTCACTGTCAAACTGGATGCAGTTTCGATTCTTGGTGATTGTTGCTGTAGTTGGTTTTAGGAGCACCAGCGACTAAAGCCATATTGCTCCGTGTATATTGTCTGTAAATTGATGTGTTCTGTGGTCGATTTTCTGTTTTGCTGGACGAAAAACCATGCTGCCTTTGCCTGAAATGGACGGCCACGTTGAGTCTAATTCTAATTCAGCCACGTTGTGAAAAATGCCCATAACAATTCTTCCCGTCATCGATGGGACTGAAACTCAGGTCTTAACCACATGGTGTGGGGAGGACGGAGATCCTACCAACTGTGCTACCCACGAGGGCAATTCGTGGTGAGAAATAAGTCGATATTAGAACCCCCAAATAAAAACGTTGAAAACAAATTTTATAATACTCCATTATACACTGAATATGACCACTTACCTAATACTTCATAGGTCCTCCTATTGCCTTTAGTACAGCAGCTATCCGACGTGGCATTGATTCAACAAGCCGTCGGAAACGTTCCGGAGGTATGGCCAACCAAGCTGTGTGTGTGTGTGTGTGTGTGTGTGTGTGTAATGCGGCCAGCAATGCAAGTATGGAGGTGACTGGTGTATCCAGACGCTTGATGTGAGTGTCTCAGAAGTGTCCAATGGGATCGATATCGGTGGAATTCGGAGGCCAATCGATATGCTGGAAGTCAGAACTGTGTTCCACAAACCATTCCTGCACAACAAGCCCGATGGCTCGGCGCATTGTCATCTTGGAAGACACCATCGCCATTCGGGAAAAAGTGTAACATAGCGGGGTGTACACGGTCAGCAAGCTACTGACGACAGCGAGACCAGTAATACGTTGTTCCCCCTGGTGCATGTGGAACAACGTATCACTGGTCCACTTGCACCAGTGATACGTTGTTTCACATGCACCAGGGGTCTAAGTTCCGGCCAGTGAAACATTCCCCACACCATACATCGGCATCCACCGGCCTGCACTTTTAATACCATGCGTGATGGATCAAGAGCCTCATGTTGTTGACGCCAAAACCGTACACGACCATCCACGGTGTGGAGTAAATAACGTGACTAATCCGACCAGCACACCTTCTTCCAGTCTTCTAACGTCCAACTTGCATGCTCTTTGCACCAGGCGAGTCTTT
The DNA here is from genome assembly GCF_048544385.1 of Mastigoproctus giganteus. Classification (NCBI taxonomy): domain Eukaryota; kingdom Metazoa; phylum Arthropoda; class Arachnida; order Uropygi; family Thelyphonidae; genus Mastigoproctus; species Mastigoproctus giganteus. The sequence continues at coordinate 24,969,513 of NC_143579.1, read as the reverse complement.
TACGCCAATGAACATTGGTTAGGAGAGGATGTCGTAGGGATCGTCTGCTAGTATAGTGCGAGCGTGGGACGCATGTTATGCCAGATGGTCATGTTCCGGGTTGGCCCATGTTGTATTGGGTGGTCAACTCTTCAACAGTGCTGCGCCTGTACAAGTCGTCGGACCTGGAGCTCACCTCTAACTTCAACCTTTCGCTGACCTTTGCAGTTTTGCCGTCGGGTCGTTGTTTGACCATTTTGACACCAGTCCTGGTACACTTTAACTACGTCACTCTCGAACACCCTACCAGTTCAGCCGTTTGGGAAAACGAGGCACCAGCTCGTCGAGCCTCCACAATCTGTCCTTTATCAAAGTCCGATAAATCCTTCCTTTTACCCATCATGCTCGGAATTTTACTACCTACTGAACCACTGACACCTTATCTATGCTATGTAGGTCTACTATCCGCACTCTCGTACCTCACGTGGTCAACGGGTCGCATTCACTTTTCATAAGGGTGGTTGTCCTAATTCAGTGATCACTTAGTGTTAATCTACATACAACACTCCATCAGCATCCGTATTTAGCAGTTATGGAGTTTTGAACCACGGCGAAATGAAATGCGTGTGCTACTGTACCCTCGCATTTGACCTCTGATCTGTGCGCTTCGATTTATCAAATCAATTTAAATAGCAAACTAAAACTGCGAAAATAAAATTCACTAGCTATAAATTTTATTATTAAATCTATTACCGGAACAAAGTGATTACTTCACTTTAAACGGAACGTGATATTGTAAACAAACATCTTAAGCAACAAACTTCGTATCCATCTTGACTGGTAGGTGATTGGGCGCACTGCAACTATAAGTGAACTGCAAAAATTATCATTTATTTACTACTAAATGCACATTAGGAATATCAAGAGTAATGCTAGAAACGAAACAGCATACCAACTTGAAAAGATTCCTTATTAGATTAAATTTCATAGAAACTTGTGCGAGGCGCTCGTGTTTTATTGTATATTTAATGGTTTTGTATACGTGCATGCATATTTTAAGTGTCAAGATATCGTTTTAATTAATTTTAATGAGTAGCTGTGTTTGGTAAACTACTGATAAGCAGCGAAAATTGATGAACCAAGAATTATTGTAATAACAGCCATCTACTTTAAAGTCTTCCTTGCTGTAATCACAGAACACTAGCCCCATAATTAATTTGATACTTTGTAGCGAAACTTGTTCAGTAAGTAAACTAGCGCGATAACTTAATTCTTTATATTTAATAATTCACATCACAGGTGGAAGTACCATGAAGCTCTAGAAATATTCTTGCTAAGTAATATTTTAAAATATACATCGGATTACCGTTATAAATGCCAGGCTCTTCGCTACAATCGTTATATCCGGAGGAAAATGCAAGGTGTACTGTATTTTAAATTGCCAAGTACAAATCTGAAGTCCCTCTGGTGAGATCGTGGCAGAGCTAAAGATTTATCAACTCGTTCAGGAGCGATTTAGCCCACTGAATCCTGGGAGACATTCAGCGTCAACGTTTATTAAGAGGAATAAACTTTGAGGGAGAGATTATTATATACTCTACTGGCTTTCGTATAACTGCAACGGCTTGAATTAAATAAAACTGTTTTTCTCCTTGGACCATATGTCACATGAAAGGAGTGAAATGTCACTTTGGTGATCACGTATTTAACATTCTTTCCGGGTTTGAGAATAATTAATGTAAATTTTTAATACTGCGCGAGTAAATATTTGTTTGTAGACACTGGAAACGTTCGTATAATGAATGTCTCTGTGTTAAAATAAGGAAAATTTTCAAAACGAAAAATTTATCGCTTCTACTACAGCACCCCATGTGATCAGGTTTTAATCCACTTGTTGTTGTTATTGAATTTTTAGCATCGGCAACTAAGGCCATGTTGCTCCGTGTATATTGTCTGTAAATTGTGTGTTCTGAGGTCGATTTTTTGTTTGCTGGAAGAAAAACCTAAGTTTCCGGGGGGAAAACCATGCTACCCTCGCCTGAGACCGACTAACTCAGCCACGTTGTGATAACGACCATTAAAAATTCCTCTTGTCATCGACGGGGTTCGAACTCAGGTCTTATCTACCCGGCGTGGGGAGGAGGGCGATCCTACCAATTGTGCTACCCATGAGGGCTCAAATCCATTTCGCTATTATACCCATGAGGGCTCAAATCCATTTCGCTATTATAAATTTTAGTAGGACAAAGCCGAGACCAGCGAAGTATCTATTTTCATTATGCTGCACAGCAAGTTGTGCTTGCTGATGGATATGGGAGGGGATTTTTTTTGGGTAACTCTCACAAACGATCATAATGCAGTGAGGTTACAATGGAGAATAAAATGAAGTATACGATTTTTCCTTTATACGACAAATTTTGCTCTTTAGGAGAGGACCCCCCGATCAATTTTGTGTCCCTGCTCAATTTTCTGCTTTGCTATTGTTCTAACGATACCGTTTTAAAAATGAACTAGCGATCACTTTCGTTTTTAAAAAAGGTAACAGGTACACTCAGATGCTTTGGGAATATTGAATTCAGAAGCACAGGTTAGGTCCAACTACAATGATATGATAATGTAACTTAGAAATTCTACTCGGCCAAAGAAGAGGCCACAGCCTCAAACGTTTTTTCACCTATTTTGTGAGAAGCAGTTACTCTACCTACAATTTTAACAAACACAATGCTTAATAAATTTGCTTTAAAAAAAACTGTAGAATTTAAAGATCATACTTATGCCTGAGGACGGACTCCAACAAATAATTCCGAAACGTAGCAATTAACTTGGTATTTTAAAATGGATTACGATTTGCTTTTAGTGAAATGTTATGCTCTTGATCCAATAAAAACTAACTTACTACAGGTGGAAAATCCTCCCCCCTTTATTAAAACTTTGAGAAGCTAAATTGCAAACCACCGAACCTTGTTTGTAAACTTATTTCATTCGAGAAATGGCGAGTAGAAAACGGTAGCCGCAATCATTGCTGTGTTGAATAGCCAAAACCCGAGGGAAAAGCAGCGCTAGTGATGCTTGTAAACATAACATTTTCTTCCGAGAGATCCATTCACGTGCTGCAAGAAACCTCTTGGGCAGGTAACAGAATCCCAGGTAATTTAAGGTGAACTGCAAATCAGTGTTAGTACTACTGTGGTCAAAAGATGTAAAAGTTGTTCAGAAAGTCAGAACGAAACAGAATCCCATGAAATCGAAAATATAAATATGTGATGGTCTAGAGAGGAAACTCTTCGATTGGACTTTGCTTTACCCTAGAAAGCGAGGTTAATGAAGAAAGTTATTGTACAAAGCATAAGTGAGAAACACTTTCTAGTTTGAGTGGATGGAATGAACATTTAAAACAGTTCTCTCGCTATTCAAGCAGCTTTATAGCATTTGTGGATATATTGGAAGCATTCAAGGATTGTTCAACTAGTATGTTTAAACGTTCTCAAAATCAAAAGCGGGTTTTTTTTTTGTTTTTTTTTTTTTGTGGGAAGGTCTCGCAGATTTCTGTAAACCACTTGGCCGTAAGTCAAAGCTTACAATGTACAATTCTGACGAAGACGCAACGAATACAACTGAGAAGGAAATTTCTCAATGGAAGCATCAATTAAAATTAAAGTTTATACAAACGTAATGAAATCTGTTAAAACGCCGCGCGGGATAAGAAAATAAATAAATAAAAATCGCAAAAGGTTACCTGAATGTAAAGAAATCCAACAAGTGGTTTGAATATTACTGCCTACGTACTTAAGAAATGTTAGAATCGTTACAAGAAACAAGTTTGGTAAGATTGCAGAATCGCAGCTACAAATTCTCGGTCCTTCGCGAGGTTTTAACTCTTCCCCCCTCCCCATCCCAGCAGTGGCGGAACAGCAGTTTCTCTACTGCTACATTCCCATCTCACATATGACCAATTTACGAGTAGAACATATTGTGAACCAGATTTCAAGAATAAATCCCATGGAAACCAGTAGTAGTGCTTGGAAACTTTTATGTGTGGCGCGCGGTAAATTATATAGGATAGTCATTTTACTGTAAAATGACTACCCATATCTCCAGGCAAATATCATAAATGGCGATCGTCAGGATGACTGGCTGGGATAATAACACCATTGACAATACTGAAAGAATCTTTGACTTGATGATATCGTCCAAATAATCACTGTTTAAGTTTTATTTTTGCCAAAATATATACTTAATCATTACTCTGTATAACAGACTATACCAGTAATTGGAAAGAATCAGCTATGCAAGACATTTTAGAATGTATGATCAGATGTGAGCAACTTCAAATATGCAGATTATACACAAAATTAAATGCAATTTACCTTAGCACAACTTATTTTCGAAAATACTTTATATACAAAGCCACCGTTCTTATTAGAGTACTTTTCCGTTCATATAACTGTCATGTCGACTGGCCATTGCTGACAGTCTGTACTACTCAAATCGACCGTTGATATTATCATGAAACAGAAGTATGAGGGTACCATCACTGTCCAGCAACGCTCAAAATCACCATGGAAGCTCACTCCACATGACCAGAGAGTACTGGAACATTAATGACATTCTCAACAGACATCCCTGCAAATCACGAAAAGGAATTCAAGACATCAACAGGGGTTGAGGTCTGTGCGAGCACACTAAGTACGGAACACCAGAGCCTCGGATTTCGTGTGAGAGCCGCGGCGCATAAGCCAAGCATCGCCAACCAATCAGCGGTCTTGTCTTGCATGATGCGATGAAAGTCGTAATTGGTCCAGAGAGCAACGGAAATCGGTTATATAGATTGACAAATCTCGATACACTTTATTCCGATCAGCTGCTCAGGTTTGGAGAATTCCTGTAGAAAGTGGGGTTATGGTATAGCGATGTTTCTCATGGTGTTGCTTAGGATCTGTGGTGGTTGTGCCGACCACCAATGCCTACCTTAACATTTTAGGCAAATCTATTGCATAAAAATTGGAATGGCCGGCGAAGTTTTGATTTGAATCTTCAAGGACACCTATGAGATGAAATGGAACATCGGGTGAGGGTCAAACCACATTCCACATCGGTATCTCAACTGGTCACTGTTCGTTGGTGTAATGCTCACCCAGGATGGTGGTGCATGTCATAGCAGCCAAAGGGGACCCGACGCGTTACTCTATCGGTTTTGGGCGCATCAACATTAGACCATATTGAACCATGTGTATTGGCTGTACGTGTGTATTCAGAAGTGAATTCAGTATCATTTGCATGTTGTGCAGGCTGAAAAACCCGATATAACTCACGAGAATCCCTACTGCGTTTTGATTGATATCGACGAAGAAGAGGCCATTAGCCTCATCTTTAATCGGGGTTGTTCAGGGAGGATAGCAAGGGGAACCCAACACACTACTTAAGTGAGTGGCAGTGATGGCCTCCAATACTTTTTGAAGGGTAATGGTATATATCGACAAGTAAGGTTTTTTTTTTTTTTAAATAGAAAAGTTAAAAACAGACCTTTTAATATCTTAGAAAAATGAAAATTTTGGATTATTGGCCTTCAAAACTTAAGGGAAGAATTCCACAATGAAAAACAAAGCATCACATCGCTATTTCAGCTATATTTTTACTGGTCAGAAAAGCAGCTACTGACGTACGAGTATAATATTTTAAATGCTTCGGTATACACTCAGTGGCCATTTTACTATGTTCATTTAGCTAACAGCGAGTACGCGTCATAACTCTCTTAGCAGTCTGCGTTCGTCATTGCATAGACTGAACGAAGTGCCGAAAGCGTGTCACAGAAATGCTAGTCCACGTTGGCTCAACTGCTGCGTACAGTTCTTGGAAACTGGATGGTTGCGAGCCTCCGTAGCCGAGTGGGCAGGAGCGGGAGTGCAGTAGCACACGCTCTTTGAGTAGACCGGGGTTCAAGCTGAATACGGTCGATCTGCCAACTGCTGAATACGGTCGATCTGCCAACCCGCACTGGACCAGCGTGGCAGATTATGGTCCATTTCCCTCAGCATGAATTGTTGAGGAGGCTTCCATCCTGCAGTGGGTTGATAATGGCTGCACTTTACTTTTTTTTTTTTTTTTTTTTACTCCAAACAGTTCATTCCATCTCATTCACAAGGTGCTTGATTAGATTAATATCTGATGACAGTGAAGGCCCCACTGAATTGAATTCAGTCTCATGTTCATGGAACCAATTCTGTACATTTCTCACCTTCTACATGGTGAATTATCCCGTTAGATGTTGTTATTATTTAGTTTTTAGGAGCATTAGCAACTAAGGCCATATCGCTCCGGGGATATGCGGTGGTCATTCCCTGACCTTTCCGCATCCTCCGTATTTGGTGGTCACGGGCTCGAACTCCGGTCTAATCAAGAAGCGTGTGCTACGCACTGCTGCTCCTGTCCACCTGGCTACGGAGGCGCCTATCCCGTTAGAAGAACCCACTCTCAGAAAGGTACACTGCAACCATGAAGGGACGCACCTGTAACAATTTCCAGATAACCTGTAGCACCCAAATATTGCTCCACTGGTATCAAGGAACCTAATGTGCACCACATAAATACTATACACATCACTACTAACAAGCCTGCATCGTTGACAGGCAGGATGGATCTATGGGCTCACGCTGTTTACGCTATATTCTAGTTCTCAACGATGGCAACATTTTTTCAATCGGCCACTGTCCAAGTGTTAGTGTTACTGGGCCCATTTAACTGTACCTTTCTGTTTCTTTCTTCTTTTTTTACCGAGAGTAGTGGAACCCTGTTTGGTCGTCAGCAGTGATACCCCATCCATGACAAGGTTCGAAGCTGCATATCTGAAATATCTCTTTAGTTATCACTGTTGTACTGGGTTGTTATTTGAATGAATGTAGCCTTTCTCTTACCCTACTCACGTCGTCTATTGACCTCGCACATCGAGTTGTTTCCAACAACAGAATCGCTGTTGGCTGGTTCTATTGGTTATTGGGACAATCTCGATACACCAGAGACACTCATACCAGCTCGTCTAGCGCCGACTACGCTGCCACGTTCAAAATTTCAGTGGTATTAGCAATGGCAAGCGTCGAAGTCGAATTTCAACGAATATTCGCAATCTCTTTCCGCAGATTATCATATCAAATCTCGGCATATGTTTTTCTTTTCCTAAGTAAATATTTTCTCAGTAAAAGTTGAAGTACCTGTTTATAAAAAGGCTGATTATGCATAAAGAGCTGTTCAAAATATTACAGATACTCCGAAATATCAAAAGCAACTCTGAAATTGGATATATTTCCATTCGTTTCGACATCAATATTTGACAAATATGTAAGTGTTAAAACAGTAATAAAAATGTAAATTTAATGTTTGAAGTATGATAAGATGAACGTAAATTTAGGGATAAGGTAAATTTATCGGAGAATGTCTATATAATTTTAAAGAAATCATTTGCGCTCCACTTAACTCGAATGAAAAATTTCTCGTCTCATACACAAAAGTAAAGATGAATTTGCAAATCCCAGTCTAGAAAAATAACTGAAATGCGAAATATTACAAATGTAGCTCACCCACCATCAACATCAGGAAGTTAACACCAGTAAGTTCTCCCTGCCGAATTCCTTTCATCTAAATTCTCTCTCGACACTCGTATGGCCCCCTAATACAATTTTGGCGTGGACACATTTGAATAAACAAACCTCAATTTCAAGTACAATAACAATTTAAGATATTCGACGTATAGAATTATAACAACTTTCAAAAGCTGTCGAGAAATATTTGATATTTCCAATGCGAAGCAATCCAGCGTTTATATTTTATTGGGCAATTTCTATTCCATTCTGATCTTCCTACGCACGTCTCTGGGCTAAGCGCTGTTGAAAATGGCCGTACATTTATAATGAGAGAAAGACAGAGTAGCTTATTCCTTAATGCAAATGAATTCTTTGCGAGAATGGCAAATCAAAATGAGAACTTAACAAATTAGTTCTCGCCTTCGACCTTTAAGTCTGTTAATAATCTTAGATAACCGCACATCAGCGATGAAATAATGGGAACGAGATCCTATCTTGACATTACTGAGGAAAATACTGAAAATTATTGGGTTTTATTCTATAATTCCTGTCCCCTCCGAGTAACAAAGCCCTTTTAACAGTCTGCCCATCTATTATTGCTGACATTCTATTAGTGGCCGAGTTACCTGCCATGGTTGGATCTTGGTGATGAATCGAAGTCATTACCAGACTTCGATGTGCTCTTTAACTTGTTCATTTACTTCGACCAAATGGCTATTATCCAAGAGGCAAGTAAGACAAATATTTTCTAGCGGAAGGAGTGCAATGCTTACGTTCTCTTGATAAATTTTGGCTTTCATAGAAATACACGTGAAAACACAAACATTTCGGATCAATAAACTTTTAAAAGAAAGGTAAAGCTATTTGAAAAAGAAGATTAATCATCGGTAATGGGAAATTTTATAACATATAGTAAAATTAAAATCGGCACATTTTTGTAATTGAGAATTAGCATTCATTAAGATAACTTCCATGGATTTGTTCCCCCCCCCCCCCCCCCATCGTGACTAGTCTTATGCGAGAGTTGAAATTTACAGATATAATGATACTAATGCCTCGTGGCATTAGTTACCTCGGCGCAAATCTTAAAAAATTTAGCCTCTAATTCTCGTAATAAAGTAGCTCAGTCATTGGCTCTGTAGAGGTTTTTTTTTTTTTTAATTCATTTGAAGTTACTGAACCCTCTAACAGCAGAATATATTGGGGGACGTCGAGATGGTAAACGATAAACAATAGGGTAAACGCAGTGCCATTCTGGGCAAAAAGTAAACTTTGAAAACTGAATTATCATATTCAGTTTGAATAACCCAGTACAAATTCGTTGTAATGACTTGCTTGTACCTACTGTGTGGTACTATACTCAAGGTAATGGAGAATGAAAAAGACCTGGAGGCAATTGTGCAGTCAGATATGAAGTTTTCTGAGCAGTGCAGACAATCTGCAAAAGTAGCTCATGGTATCTTGTCAATGATATAAAGGAATTTTTCTAGCAGGGATAAGGAGGTGATCATTCCCTTGTATAAGGCAATGGTCAGGCCATGCTTTGAGTACTGTATACAGTTCTGGAGGCCCCATTTTAGGAAGGATGTAGAGCTGCTCGAACGAGTACAGAGAAGGGCAACCAGATTGGTGAATGGCACAAAGGGTTGCTCTTTCTTACGAAGAAAGAGCTTAAGTCCTGCAAACTGCAATGTCTGAAGACTAGGCACCGGGGATGTAATCTGATTAAGGTGTTTAAAGCCTTGAATGTATTCAGCAAGCTAAATGCTGGTGGAATTCTTCCTCTTGCCCAGATTAATCGCCTGAGGGGATATAAATTCAAATTGAGGAAAGACAGTTGCAGAATAGATGTGCGGAAATTTGCCTTTAGCAGCGAGTGGTTGATTGCTGGAACAAACTTCCATCTGTCGCTGTGGAAGTTGACAGTTTAAATAAATTCAAGGCAGAACTAGACAAACATTTAGAGTGAATGGATGGGTAAAATGAGAAGGTTGGGTTTTTTTGGTTTTTTTTTTTTTTTTTTTTTGGCTGATGCTGTATGAGCTTGCTTTCTTGCATCATATGCCTCTGCTAATGCTAACTATTTCTTTCAAACGAAACTTAAAACATTAATAATAAGGAAAGTCGGCAAAACCTAGAAATATTTTCTTTATAGTGAAATTATCGTCAAAACGATATTCGTTGTAAAAGGCTTCTTTTACTGTTAATTCGGACAGTAGATTATTGGTGATTTTCCTCCTAGGTCTACTCTTTAGATTTTTCAATTACTACACAAGTGACATAATACGCTTATCATGAAGTACAGTATATATCAAACTGGCTTCGAGCGCCATACTAGGCATCCACCCGGGGATACTTCAGACGTTTTTATTTATTATATCATATCTTTCAAGATGTGGACACGAAGTGCATGATACATGTAAAGTAAAAAGCAGGATATGACTAATAAAATAACCTCGTAAAAATTAAGACATGCAAATGAACTAAAAATAAGTAATGAATTATATTGCACTGGATCTCAAAACATGTTATCCTGTCAGAAAGATGTTTTCTTAAGAAGTTTTCCTGCCTACAATGAAAAATGTATAAAGGCTGTATACAAATGAAACACTATTCATCAAATTAACTGGATATTTTCCGCTTCTTGCGTCACACATTTCATTTATAATATATTCAAGTGTATAAATCGACCCCCCATCCTTTTTTATCATCTTTCGCTGCTCGCGTAGTGGTGTATTACAGTAAAATCTGCATTAAGAACTACTCTCTACTCTACTTTTTAATTCAATTATTTCTGATCCTTCAGAAGTTTATATCGTAGCACTATATTACACTGCCCTGTGAACTGCAAAGAAGGCGGTAAGCGTATCAGTACGTCATTATGTAGGTCACGACACCAACAGGTGTAGATGACGTACGTGATACCTCTCTTATTGATATAATACGTGCACATGGAAAACTTTTATAATAATATTTACATTACTAAACAAATTAACAAATTTTTGGGTTTGAAGAGGCCAGCAACAATTTCAGTAAAACTGCAGTATTGTATATTAAATTATATCTTTCTGACGTTGTGTATTGTCTTTAAAATCTGATAAAATCAAGAGGGTAGCAATAAAAACATTTCAAACAAACATTTGATAATAAAAGAAAACATTAATCGATATCTCTCGCTCTGTGCAGTTTTAACTACCAAAGTACATGTGCAATGATATTCTGAAAATATTTAATGGTCATAATCTATATAGCAGCAAATGTAACGTCTAGAGATTCTTACAGATAAGCTTCATTCTATTATTTTTTTTGCCATTCCAATAAAGAAAGAAGTTTAATCCACGTCTGCAAAGTCGAGGTAAAAATACAATTAATTGTTTTTGAAACAGAAATGGTAGGATTAGCTTTGCTTGCATTTTTAAGCTTCGGCAAAAATCGTGCACAGAAAGAAAAAGCAATGATAACGCCTGAGAAACTCATAAAAAGAGATTAAAAAAAACGGAGGACGCTGTGCGGACCTGCAATAAAAGCTTCGCTGTAATCCCTTATTATCGTCAAATAATCAAAACATCAGCTTCGGATGGAGATTTCCATTTTAGAAATTAAAATGAATCAGTATCGGGTTTGTTTCAGTTCTCGGATTGAGTCTTATCCAGCGTAAGACGAATAGTTTTAAAATGAAGTAGCTGTCACAGCCAAGAAAAATTCTTGTATATTTAGATATAATCGATGGAAGGAAAAGTCAGACTTCTAAGCATCCATCGCAAAAATCAGGCTGCGCTTTTTTAAAAAAATTGAAGTTATTGCATTTGCTTGTCTGTCTTCTACCTTGTCCTTTGGGATACTGATGTAATGCTCCTTTTTTTTAAGGGGTATCGCTACCGCTTTCTTTGTTCAATGATTTTCAGACATAAACGGATTCTCTAAAGTAAATTGTGACCAGGAGGGCAGCGAATGCCACCGACGAATAGCCAAGACCAACAGAAAATTTAGATTATCAACCAACAAATCATGACATGACTCAGATGGGTCCAAAATTGTTAGGAGCCACCGGCGACCACAACCTGCCGGCTCGGCCCTAATTATGATTAATGATCTTTTAAGTTAAATTTCTTTAACTTTAATAATGCAGAAGAACCTCAAAAATCAGCACCGTTTGAATATTTTTCAGAGTAGTCGACGGTACAAGAGGAAAATAGACTAGCCGTACAAAAAAAAAAAAAAATAGGTGCCCGATTTATATTGTTCCATTAATAATTGCAAAACACCCGTTTCAGTCTTACATACTTCCTACACTGTAATGGCATTGTTACTATTTATTCGCAAAGTATATCAATTCAGTTTTCCAGACATTCGATACTAGTTCACAGTACAGGTATAGTATTTAATAATACTAAAATTACTTAAATTCAAGTAATCCAACGGTTTACTTAAATTTAAAAAAAAAAAAAAAAAGAAGAGAGGCTAAAGCAATGTTCCGAGTAATCATTAAGCTTTAATCATCATATAATAATAATAAAAAAATAAAATAAAAAAATCATAATGACTATAGCTGCTTTAGCTCATACCTGAGACTACCTCTGATAATACACTGAGTGGACAGAAATTAAGAGCAGTTACACGGCGAGGCATTGAGTCCACTAGCTCACGAAAACGTTCTACAGGTATTTTCCATCCATGCTTGCTGCACCGCTGTCCATAATTCTGTCGCATTCCTGGGTGGAGGATCCAGAGCTTGAACAGACCTTTCCACAGCATCCCAAAGATGCTCCACAGGGTTCATGTCTGGTGAACGGGGAGGCCATTCCATGGTGGTAAAGTCTGCGGAATGGTCTTCGAACCATGTTCTAGTCAGCATGGCTCTGTGGGTGCACGATGACCATGAAGGGACACGTAACCTGAACTGTTCGCAAATGAGTCTAGACGTACCAGAGGTCCCAACGTGTGCCACTTGAACACGCCCCAGACAATTACCGACCGTCCACCTGCCTGAACAGTTTTCCTTGTTGACATGACGGGTGCATAATTTTGTGCGGTTTCTGCCAGATACGCACCCCTCCCGTCGGCTCGAAATAACTGGAAACGAGAGTCGGAGACCTGTCTCCAATCATCCAAGGTCCAGTGCCGATGTTCTTTCGTTCAGTTGAGGTGTGGAGTCCTGTGTCGTGGTATTAGCTCTCGTGGGTCGGCGGCTTCCATAACCTATCGCGGCTAATGATCGCCTTGGTGGAGACGTTTCTGGCATCTCCCTCGTTGAAGTCGGTGGTGATTTGTGCCACCGTTGCTCTCCGGTTGGCTGAAACAATGCGAGACAGAAGTCAACAGCCACGTTCATCCACCACCTTTCTCCACCCACAGCTACCCTCTTGATACTGTCGAACGGGGATAGTGCAATTTCTGTACCACCTCCGCGATAGAATGACTCATGCGTCGGGCATCGACTATCATCCCTCTTTCAAAGTCGGTTAACTCACGACGTTTATCCATACTGACATAGAATTACCGTCTACGTGAATGCAGTGTACCCCTATACCTACCAAGCGGTGGGTTCGTCCACTAGCGAGAGGGGTGACAGCGTTGCGTTGCCCTGGAACCATCTATTCCATAAATTCTGTCCTTTCAGTGTATAGCAGTATGTATTTAGTTTTAAGGCGATTCGATTGCTAAAATCAGATCGGACCATTTATACTTTATTTTAAAAAATACTGGACAATCGCAACATCCATGGCTGTGGCGAAATTTGAACCAGCGACTTTTATTTCTTAGATCTAAGCTACTGTATTATCTAATAAAAATAACGAATTACCCCTGAATACTTAGAATATACCCATAACCTTCAAAAACTGACATGTGCTGGGTTCTGAGGATGCAGAATATACGAGATTCTACAATACATTGTCCTCCAAGTAACAGTACAGTGGTTTCTACCAATTGTTACTCGTTTGGAGATATGGTTTGAATCTCGTTTGAAGACTGAAGGAATTGTTACTTCTTCAATCGAAGCTGCAGTTCGATGATCTCGAGGGAGGAAGTTCCCCCTACTTCCTGATTTTTTCCAGATTTTTCAGCCCTCATACATGAAAATCGCCCAGTGAACATACTTGTACAGCTACAATACATTAGAAAACCGTACTAACTATAGCACCATAAGAAACGTTTAAAAATCACAGATAACTTACAGAAATCGAAACCTTCCTCCCTTTCCCATAGGATGGAGCCAAAATACAACGAAACTACCACGATTTCTAAAACACATTGCAACCTCAACTGCTCGCGTAAGTACCTATAGCTTCCTCCACTTGGTTCCGGCAGTTTTAAATTATATACTCGTATATATGAGCAGCATCTAAATAAAGCTATAGAAATGCTGACAGTAATTCAGATCAATATGTGGGGGAAGAAATATCAACGAAGCGAGGAGTGGACACTAACTTCCCTACTCCTACCATCATCGAAAGATGTATTTACAGAAGCACATAAATATGAGGAATTGTAGCCTTAGAAAGAGGCGGAACTGAAAGATATTTATATGTGCTAGCGGATGACTGCTTGTAGGGATAATAGGTAATAGCTCGGAGGGAAATGCTGGCAACTATAAAATGAAATTGATCCACTAAGAAGTAGATTTATTTATTATTATTATTTTTTTTTTAACAGCTGACAAAGCACAGAGAATGCGACCTTCACGATCATACCAACGAATTTATCCCTTAAAGAAAGCAGAATAGTAATACAACCCATAAATGACCTTTCTTGAATTCTGCAGTTTTGTTTTGTTTATTTGTTATTATTATTTTTTTACATTGACGCATGTGACTTATACAACGATATTATAAGAAACTTCAGGTTAAAAAATTCATACAGATTATCTTGAGATTCGATGGAGGTGTAAGCCTGCAGCGAACAGCCCTTTCCAGCTCATCCCAAAGATGTTCAATAGCATTGAGATCCGCCGGCTGAGCGGGCCACTGCAGCAAAGAAAAGTCATTGTGATGTTCCTGGAACCGTTCCATAGTGATTCGGGCTTTGTGCACCGGCATATTATCCTGCTGGAAGTAACCATCTGACCGAGGATAAACTGTCAACATGAACGGATGCACTTGGTCAGCAACGATGTTTAGGTGCGATGTGCATTCAGACGTGAATCTATGGGTATCAATGGACCCAACATGTACGAAGAAAACGTTCCCCACACCATAACACTACCCCCACCACCCCGCACAGTAGTCGTCAGACATGACGGATCCATGTTGTTTTCGCCAAATTCTGAGCCTTCCATCAACATGATGCACCAGGAACTTCGACTCGTCGGACCAAGCAACTATTTTCCAATCCTCGATAGTCCAGTGCTGGTGTTGCTGTGTCCACAGGAGGCGTGCTCTCTTATTCTTCATTGATAACAAAGGTACGCGATTTGGCCATCAGCTGTTGTAGTCCATTCGCGACAAAGTTGGACTAGTGGTCCGTTGCGATATTTTGTTCTGCACACCAAGGTTGTATTCTGACGTGATGTGCGACATTGTGGCCCGTCTGTTTGCTTGCACAATTCTAGCTATCCTCCTCTGACCTCTCTCATCAACAAGCGATTTTCTTCCACAGGAGTGCCATTGAAAGAATGTTTTCTGTTCGTTGCACCATTCTCGATACATCCTTGAAACTGTGGTGCGTGAAAAGTTAAGGAGAACTGCCGTTTCAGAGATGCTTTGTCCAGCACATCGTGCACCTACTACCATGCCACGTTCGAAGTCCGTTAGATCACTCCTTTTCCCCATTCTTGCTACGGTTTGTGCGCTAACTGATACTAGAAAGGTTGTTCTGCTGCATTTATATCCACAACTGTGGTCATATGACTTGCAACATTGTGGGACAAACCATTTGTGTGCACAGCAGGGGTGTACCTCAAAGTGGCAGCACAGAGTATATCTGAACTATGTAACTAAACACCATTCTTATTATTCCACGAAATTAACTGGCATTCCTGGAATGGATCTCTGACATCACAGATACGAAATTGACTAGTGTTTACATTCCCGAAGTGGATCTCTGACGTCATATATCCACTTCTAGAATGTAAACACCAGTCAATTTCATGGCAAGATTAAAATGGCATGTTAATCATACAGTATGACCAAGGTATAGAGAAGGCACAACGTCTCAAAAATCACTTTTATTATTTTGGATTAAAGAAAAGAAAACTGAAAAGTCTAGAATTATCTCCCCACCCCACTTTTACTGCTAACAAACAATAAAAACTGATCTACCGATTAAACACCAGGAATTTTTTCCCCAGAATTCTCGCGAGCCGTATCTCTACTTGAAGAATAAAAGAGGCTGAGTCAACTGCTGCTAACAAAAACTCGCTTGACAGTTCCACGTACCTTGAGGCTAGTGGTCGTCTTTACGATAAGAAGTCTGAAATTCCGAAATACATCGGATTAGCCAGTTTGTAATCTTTGAGCCTACTAAAGTTCTTCAAGCAGTTCATGTCAACCCCTTCTTCAAAGCTGAAGTGGAAGAAAGGGATAGGGACATAAAATATAAGTCGAATTCCGGCTCACTTCCGAGGCCTAAACTACTTAAGAAAAAAATAGTTAACAATGAGCCAGAGGTAACTACTTAAATGTTCTCGTAAAACAAACATCGCCATAACCGTGAACTTAAGGCCTTCGATGACTCTAACAGCATCAGGGCACGCGACGTTAAGGATACAGTAGATAGATAATGTCAACCTGTAGCATTAACTTCATCTGTATTTAGATCATAAGATTTTGAAAAACTTCCTGATCCTCCAGGTTACAAAAAGAAATATTAACGCGTCATCAAATATATGAGATAAAAGTTGACAATCGCGGTTGTCGGTGAAATAAAAAATAATAATAATAAATAAAATAAAAAAGAAAGAAAAAAAGTGAATGTACATCGCAACAATACAGTTCATTGAGCAATTACGCATTGTTTACTAAATAATAAAGGTGTTCATTGTTTAGCCAATAATATTTCGCTTGCATTGTGCACGTCGGAGTAAAACCTCCGTAACCGAGTTGTCAGAAGCACGGTAGCACACGCCTTTGAGCAAGCAGTTCGGGGTTCAAGCCCCTGACTGCTAAATACGGGCGATTTGCCAACCTGTACTAGACCAGCGTGGAAGATTACAGTCCCTTTGAGGATGGAAGCCTCAACATGAATCGTTGAGGCTTCCATCGTGCAGTGGATTAATAATGGCTGCAGTTTTTTTACATGTCGGACATAGCCTCCTACACACACAGCTGTGAGCAAACTGGGTTTGCTATTTAGAGCATTGATCTCATATTGTGGAGGCACTTTGCTACGAGTTGCCTTGGAATTTTATTATTCTAAACACCTAAAAGGCACTGCTCCAATGAAGAAAATTTGCTTTTTACGATTATTTAAAGTATATGCCATTCATCGTCATCATCTGTCATTGTTTGGCTATTCTACTGCTCGACGTATGAAGCCTCGCCACCATGCCCTCTCCGTGTACTTCCCCTCTTAATGACATCGGTCTTTATCATGTCCTGCCACCTCATTCTTCGTCTCCCTTTGGTCTTTTGCCCCTTAATTGTAAATCAAACATTCTTCTTGGCAAACGCCTCTCGTTCATCCTCTTGACACGTCCAAACCATTTGAAACGGGACTTTCCAATCCTATTCTTGAGTTTTTCAACCAGAATTCTCTCCCTAATCACATCATTCGAGATTTTGTAGCGTCTTGTCTTACCGGCTATGCTCCTCACAAATCTTACTTTTGTCCGCTGCATTCATTGTACTTTCTTCCTTTTTCTTCGTAATGCCGACCGGGCAGCCGGGTGGGTAAAGTACCTGCCTAGCAACCGAAAGGTCGCGGGTTCGAATCCCGCCTCGGGCTTGGATCAAAGTACTGCAGAAACTTTGGGAGGTGCATTATGGCCACAGAAGCCGATGCGCCAACAACTACCAAAAAAAAAAAAATTCTTCATAGTCTGTTTCAGATCCATACGTCACAACTGGTACGTAACAGGTCTGATACTTCAGTGGTATATTCCTTATCAGATCTCCTGTATGCCTATAGAAATTCCCGCTCGCTTGTATCCTTCTACTTATTTCTTCATCTATCACTCCAGTCTTTGTAATGGTGTTTCCTAGATACAAGTTGTTAACCATTTTTAGCTCTTTCCCTACCATTATAATGTATCCGTCAGGCTCGCCAATCCTCTTTAGAACCATTACTTCACTCTTCTCCTCCTGACTGAAAACCAATCCAAATTCATTGGCTACACTAGCCCACATATCAACCTGTCGTTGCACTTGTTTCCCTGCTCTCTCCCCGTATGCCATCAGTAAGTATGTATATTGATTAAGTGATTATTTTTATTGTTATTAATAGGTGTGATTATTTTTATTGTTATTAATAAGTGTGATTATTTAAACTGTATCTCGTATTTAACGTGTATGCCACTACCCATGTAAGGTTTCGATCCTGGGATCTTATCGGTTGGCAGCCTTCCTTAAAATGAAGTTTCTATGCAGAAGTGATCTTGCACTTCCTTTAAGGACAAGAACACCGAGATGTTGTCTTTTCTGTCCTCCTTTATGGAGCTGAGGCATGGAAACTGACAAAGACCAAAGAATAAGTTAAATGCTTTTGAGATGTGGTGTCACGGACGAATGTTAAGGGTGTCATGGACGGATAAGATAAAGAATGACTAGGTCATGAGACAGATGAAGAACAAAACAGAAATAACTAACGCCATTAAAGAGAGGAAACTAAAATATTTAGGACATCTGATGAGGAATGACAAATATAAGATGTTGAAATGATAATCCAGTGCAAGATCGATGGAAAAGAATGAAATCTTGGTTGGCAAACCTCAGAGAGTGGTATGATCAGAGTAACGAGGGTCTGTTTAGGGCTTCTACCTCACGCACATCCATTGCGAAGATGACAGCCAGCCTCTGCAAAGAGACGGCACATTGAAGATTGGTGGGTAGGTAGGAATTGTGAGATATGAATAACCTATTAATGAGATATATCTACAATACGCTGGATGCGATGTAGTGCAAATAAATGAAGTAAGACATGATTTAGTCGAGGGCAAAAAGTCTCTTTCTGTACACAGCTTTAAGCAAACCGGATTAAAACTTAATTTACAAATTAAGAGACTACAAACAAACATACTTCACCAAGGTCATAATTGCACAGGGTGGTCAAATTTTCAGTTTCAAGTGTGGAACTTACTGAAAACAGTCATCGGTGACAGTTTAGTCGACAAGATACACCACTGTCTTCCACGAGTTTGGAGGAGTCTAGGTTCGATTCCCGTCAACTACCGGTAAATTTTAAAGTCCTCTTCGAGGCTGTAGTGTCAGCCGATCTCAAGTATGGGAGGAAATAGGAGTCTTTTCCATCAATTATTCCGGGTTTATCAGCCTGTACAACACGAAAATCGGTCCGAAAATACACACTGCTAGGAGAAAAAAAAAAAAAGTGTCCACGTATATGAATTTAACTTATAATTCTTTCTTTCTTACAAAGAAAATTGTTTGATCGTATGTGTAAATTGTGCGTTACCTTTACACATCTCTGGATATTTAGGCTTGCAGGATGAAAAATCATCCTGATGGGGCTAACACTTCAGGAATAGAGTCTCTCTCTCTCTCTCTCTCTCTCTCTCTCTCTCTCTCTCTCTCTCTCCCCTCCACAGGTGATATGTTTATAGCCTTTTATTGACCTAATAAATTCATTATTTTGGTTTTTGGTAAACTGATATTATCCTAAAAAGTGTTTCGACATCTCCTGGTGTCTCATCAGGACCAAGGTAGAAACTTTTTCATCTCAAGTCGTCCAGTATACAAGATGGCTTTGGGCATGAGAAAAGTATGCCTGCCAAATGGTCCTAACTTCTGCATTCCGTGCACCTCTTGATGTTATGAAAATATCACGAATAAAAGCTTGTATAATCAGAGTAGCTGTATTTGATGTCAAATATAATTGCAATATTGGATCGAGAAACTCCGCTCGCAAAGCTTGACTAATCTACGGAGGGTGTGGTAGACAAAATACAGGCAACCCCCGTATAACACGGTTTTGCTCTAACACAATTGATAAATTGCGGCAATCATTGCGTACTTATATAACACGGTTAGAGAATTGCGGCAAACCTCGCATAACACGGTATTTTTGAGCCTTTGTGCGGGGAAACCCTGCTATTATGTTGGATGTGATTTTTCAACATTTCCATTCTTTTTTGTGAATTCCTCTGTTGACTCGCTAGTCATTATGCAAAAAAAAAAAAAAAAAAAAAATTGGGAAATCCCTGTGTTAGGTTCTGTGCTATTGAACTTGTGGAAAAAATCTAGATTTCAAAGTTTCATTATTATTGGATAACGCGCCAGACCATCCAAAAGATTTAAGTCGTCCAATCGTTGAAGTAATGTTCCTACCACCACCACAGTTGTACTAGGTTAATACAACTTCTTTTAATTCAGCCATTAGATCAAGGCATTATATCTACCTTCAAAAGATCATTACATCAGAAAAATGTTACAATGGATTTTGGAAAAAAAAAATTATTCCAAATCTATTGAAGTGATGGAGGCATGGAAACATTTTTCAATTGTGGACTGTATCGGAATCATATCTTTATCGCTCAAAGAAGTAAAACCGTCAACATTAAATGCCTGTTGGAAAAATGTATGGCCAGTGTCAGTTCATTCAGAAAATATGGTTGAAAAGGCAGAAATCGGAATCGGTGCGATAGTAGAACTTGCTAAGTCGGTAGGACGGGAAGGTTTTGATGATATGATTACTGAAGACGTTCAAGAATTACTGGTAGAAAAAGAAGCTGGCGAAGCGGATTGGTGGAAATGGCATCGGAGGTAAACCAAATCAATTCAGATGATGATAGAGCAGATGAAAATTCTGAACTTGCAAATTTTACACTAAAAAGCATACAGGAAGGTATAAACTTAGCTGAACAATTAGAATCTTTTTTTTTTTTTTTTTTTAAATGCAGATTCTTCGACTGAAAGAAGCCCAAAGTTCAAAAGGGAGCTTCAAAAATGCTTAGTTTCACAGATAGAATTTACAAAGATCTATCAAGCAAAAGAAAAACTAACAAACCCAGATAACTGATTTTTTTAAAGAGAGAAGAAGATACACGAAATCTAGAATGGTGTATTTTGTTAACGAAATTGTGTATTTTTGTTAGCTTTTGGAACGTAACCCTCCCTTTTTGTACTGGTTCTTAGTCATGTATAACACGGTTTCGCACTACACGAAATTTTATAGGAACCTAACTACCGTGTTATACGAGGGTCACCTGTAATGGAAACAAACACCTGTGATAAAAAAAAATAATAAAACAAGTAAATAAAAATAGAGGTATGCACTAATATGGTGTTAAGCCATCCTCTGCTTTTAAAACAACTTGTATTCTATGTGGAATAGATTCAAATAAATCTTGAACTGTCTTAAGAGGAATATTCGAATATTCTTTATGGAGGAACGTTTCAAGCTCCTAGTGATGAAGGTGGAGGAAATTCTTTTCACTCTACTCTCCAAATATGCCAGCAGTGGTTCAATAACGTTTAATTCCGGTGTTTGTGCAGGTTATGGGAGATGCTTAGCTTCAGTTTCATGCTTCTCAAACTAAGACTGGATACGTCTGACTGTGTGTATTGGAATATTTTCATTTTGGAACATGACATCGTTTGTGGGAAACATGTTTGCATCATGGAATGAACCTGATCACTAAGAATATTAGGGTAATCAGTGGCAGTAATTCGCCGTTCAGAGTGATGCTAGGACCTAGAGAATACCAAGGTATTGGCGCCATAACCGCCGTTGATCCCCCATGTCTGATGGTTGACATAAGGCAGTCAGGATGTGCTTTCTTTCGCATTCGCCAAACTTAACCTCTCCCTGATGTTGGAAAAAGTGTGAATGATGACTCGTCTGGAAATATGACAATAGCAGCTCTGCCATAAATTTCAACTTTATGAAGTTTTCGCCGAAATGTTTTGCTGGAAACTGCATTTTTGAGGCAGTAGTTTTATGTTTGTGGCTACAATCTTTTCCAATGTCTTGGCGGTCTCTTTTAACCAGATTCGATTTTCTGCCACAATTCGCCATATCAGATTTTATTTTTCCATATTTTATGAATACAGACATCACTTTCGATAGTTGCTCTCTGCGCGGGTAGCACAGTGGTATCGTCGCCGCCATCCCCACACCGGGTGGAAAAGGCCCAAGGTTCGAATCCCGTCGATGACGTGAGGAACTTTAATGGGCTTTTTTCACTCCGTGGATGAGTTCAGGCGTAGATAGAGTTCAGTCTTAGGTGTAAATAGCAAGGTTTTTTCCCCCAGAAACTGGGGATTTCCCCTCTAGAAAAAGAGGCAAATCGACCAGAGAACACACTCAATTTACAGACATAATGCACACGGGTATCGAATTAACATTCGGGGCGACCCTAATAAATATAGTTTAGTTTTTCGATAGTTGCTCTGGATACAGTAAACAAATCAGCAATTTTAGTCACCGATGCTTCTGCTAAACGAGCACCAATAATTTTACCCCTGGAATTCAGACAGGGTCGGTCATTTTCTCCATGTACCCTTTCATATCACCTATAAATAAACATCAGCTTTTATCATCTTTCTTTCACAATATAATCTGCAAAAAAAAAAAAAAAAATCTGTTTTTATATCAGGCGTTTCCATTATTTTGTCTACCCCCTGTATATGTCAAGACTATCATCTTCACGATATACTTTTGCTTTTTTTTTTTTTTTTTTTTATTGTTAAGTAATTCCCAATTCAAGATGTATTTACTTATTACTTCATGGAACACAAAATATTAAAAAAATCTGTTTGAGTCAGAGTATCGAATGTTTGAATAGACCGGGGTTCAAGCCCGACTGCTAAATACGGTCGATCTGCCAACCCGCACTGGACCAGCGTGGAAGATTATGGTCCATTTCCCTCAGCATGAATTGTTGAGGAGGCTTCCATCCTGCAGTGGGTTGCAGTTTACGTTTTTTTAAATCGAATGTTTAAAGTGTTCGATATGGTTATCAAGATGAGGAATTTCGTTACCTTACTGACATAACTGTGGAATTTAGAATGCCATAAAAGGAGCCGTATCTGACCACAACGTATTAGTCAGTCAATCAGTTTGCGATTTCATCTAAGCTTGATAAACGAATGTTGGGAAAATCAAATCCTACTCATTGAGTTACTGACTAAACAGATTATCTTTTTGATCTCGTTCATATCTTTAATGCTTGCCTCCTGAGCGTCATCCCTGGCACCACAAATACCTAAACTGGATGCTGAAACGATTTCTTAAAGTTTGGGGTATTCCATCAACTTTCTCATTGGGGACTGTTGGTGTTGGCCTACCATTTCCATGGGCATTTCCCATCCTTTCATTTATTTATTTTTAACCAGAGAAAGTACTTTAGTGAAGCAAGAATCAAATCTTCACCTTTCTCAGGCTTAAATGGACTCCAGAGAAGAAGAAACAAGTTTATAACAACAAATGATAACTGTTTGGTTTGTATACATGTTCTTCAAATATTAATCGTTTTAGAGAGATTATACAGCGGATGCAATGTCCATCCCACCTATCGTTCAGATTTTTTTTTATTCATAATTGTCCCTTATGTAAAATCTGCATTTCATGGATCGCTGCAAGATAATTTGTTTATATCAATCTAAAAAAATTTAATTCGTGATGGGAAGTTATTTTAAACTTAACCTGTATATTGCAGAGCTATATCCAACACTGCTATGATTTCTCAAGGGAAACATAATACAGCACTAAAATACCATGAATGAATGTTACTACCAATACAGGAAAGTGGAATGTATGTCGTTCACAAAGCATAACAAACGCTATCCATATGTAAAATGTACAGGGAAATGCGTGACTGACCATAAAAAAGTTGACTCCCTTCCTCTAAGGCTTCAAAAATCCCGTCAACGCCTCATTTTGTGTTGATGACTTATATACAATATATATATTATTTATTTTTATGGGGGAGTCTACTAAAGGGAAAAAGAAAAAAGATGCTGCTGCAGCTGCTTACGCAATATTTAAATATTATGGAATTAAAACTAAGAACCAGTGAAATTCCAAAAACAGTTTTTAAATTACACTGACATAATAAAAAATATCTGGTCACTGATACCTGCAGTTTGTCTCTGACAATATCAGCATGTGCTGACTGAAGCTGCAAAAACAAATTATCAAAAGCTATAGAACAAAACGCAAGCTAACGAATAACTCTGTAATTAGCGTGAAAGTAAGATAAACATAATTATAGAACTCGATGAAAAACCCGTTATAACCACTCCCTTTTATAATGCTATCCCGCTTTTAGTGTTCTTTTCTTCTAGTCCCGCAATTAATCCCATGAAATTCCATGCATTTTCAGGCACGTTGGCATACATGCGCAATGTGTCTATTGTCTTCACTTAATGTCCGTCCGCATGTAATAACTTGCCTCCCAGTAAATGGATTTTCAATGAAACTTTACATTTCACTCTTTTGGAGCAATTTGTCGAGCCGTTCCAAATTTCATTAAAATCGGATCACTAGAAATCTGGTAATCATATATTTTTTTTCAAATATATGATCACATAGGCTATAATTTTACATAATTTACATAATGTAAATGAAGCAATGAATATTATTAAAACCAATAAACCGAGAGCAAAAGAACCCATTGGCAATACATCCCACAAATTACCTGTCTAATTGCCCAGCCGGTCTTCGACCCGGCGTCGTTCCAGTCCACCATCTTTTATCCAAAATGGCGAATAACAGTGTACTCTCTTCATTGTTTACTCAAAGTCCTCCAAAAGTGATAATGGAATTTTACTCCATTTAACAGTAGATGTTTCATTTTTAAACTTCCGGTGGAATAAAGCTACTTTTGCGTTTATCATCCATAGTTAATTTAAATTCACACAAGTGGTTGTGTTGACTTTTCGAATACGAGAATAGAGATGTTGCCGCAAAAAATAATTCATTCTCCTATATCTCTGTTCGTGTGTATTACAAGGTATGTTCCAAAAGTCCCAGGACTGATTTTTTTTTTTTTTTTTAAATCGTTAGCTATTCATGTATTTTCGTTTATATATGAAGCAGACTCAGCGCCTACATCCAATGCGCATTCTTTCACTTTCACATTCTATCACTACACGCTTTTCCACTGATGTCTATGCATCTGTCTGATGCACGGAAATGGACGAGCAACGACTTAACATTAAATTTTGTTTAAAACTGTGAAAAGTTCCACGGAGACAATCTGTTGCACGAAAATTACAACGATGCAACTTGATTGCGTTCTAGCATTTTTGAGTGGTACAGTCATTCTCACAATCGACAGGACAGTAATGAAGATAATCGTCCAAAATTCAATTCTGTTCTAAGAAGTGCATTAGAAAGAGGTTTGTGCAGGGCATCAATATCTTGACATTTTTAAAGTCTTTGATTCTATAAATCACACCATATTTTTTAGAAAAATAACAGCTTTATGGCATTCAAAGGTTAGCATTTAGTTGGATTAATAGTTTTTTTTTTTTTTTTTAAATCGAACTGATATTAAACATCCAATAACCTTCATTTATGAAATGTGTCCCTCAACGATCTTCCTTAGGATCAACTCTCCATTTATTTGAATATCCTCAGGGTAATAAAAGCACCTCGATATAAAAATACCATCCTATGCAGATGATATAAATATGACTATACCCTTTGTTACTACGCTGATAGTTAATTCAATTTGTAAGAGGTGTAACTATTTTTTAAGACAGTTATAAAAATCATATTAAACGTATAATATGATTAAAAGATCTTGTTGGAATGTCTGGTATTTTTAACTGAAATATTTAAAACTGTTCTACGAATAATTCAGTTGTCAATGAATTCCGGCTGAGGATTTGGAAAGAAAGAAAATTGTGCGCAAAGTTGGTTCCCTGATACTGCCCTCGATAAAAAAAACAAGTTCGTGCTCAGAAGTCGAAATTGAAATCCAGGATGCAAAAAGCAATTCACAATTCAAATTATTATTTTAACGGCAATGGAGGTTATCACTCGTATCTGAGGGAAACCTCCTTCCTCATTCATTGAAGAGGATTTTAGAAATTCCTACAGTCGTCGACATGAACCGAACCCTCTCCAAACGAGTGGCAGATGTCGATGTATCGTGACGACTAAGTTGCTTGAAAGACTCGATGCAAAAGAATTAGGAGTTCATCCCTGCAGGGGTAACTGTTAATCAGGACTGTTACAAATGTTTTATAGCGTTTACTCACGATTATTCGCCACCGCTGTCGCCCTCGGGGTACGAGAATCCGGCTCAGAGAGAATTCCGCACAGTCCAGCTCTCGGACACACGGTACGAACGATATTTCCGAAAATGATTCCAAAATTGCTTCAACAACTTCCAAAGACGTTAAACTTCCCTCTGCACAAACACTGCGTTGATGCAGAGAGAGAGACTACAGTACTTAAAGAGCAAAAAAGGCGTCATTACTTGAACTCTTCAGTGGTGGCACCCACAGTTGTAACAAAAAAGGTGGCGCTATACCTGACAGATGTAAACTGTATATAATTTCAGGAAAAAAGTTTATGGAGTTTGAATTCTGCTTGGAGTATACCAATATTTCATCTTTTATTAACAGATTCCAATATTTATTGTGCACATTTCTTTCGTTTTTAATATAAAAATTAAATATTTAAAAAATGCCTTGTTTTTTTACAACATTATTTCTAAAACAAAAAATATATTAATTCTGCTGGAAAACAAAAAACGTTTTATGCCACGTGAAAATAAATAATATAGTTTTTTTAGGCTGTTCGCCTACATTACTATACATTAGGGTGACGTATAGTAATATTTTGGCCGTTGGAGTTAATCCCTCTCCTACAAATTAACTACTGGTAGCCTCATGCCTGTATGCACATCAGTTTCCTGGAGCATCAGCAGTCTGTCAGCAGGTAAGAATTTAATCTCTTTGTAATTTACCTTAGATTTCCTGTTTTCTACTGTAACATAAATTCAAACCTTAATATTTTAGAACCATAATTGGTAATTGCATTATTGGTAATTGTAATATTCTAAATTATTCAAATTTCTAACCATTCCTATTTTCGGTTCCCCCAACAGCTTGGTCTGATGACGGGTATCGGTAAGATACCCGAAACGTCACGCTAATGTAGGCGAACTGCCTAATAAACAATTATTAATTTTCACGTGGTATAAGAGTAGTATTAATATAATAATAACCACGTAGTGTCCTTCCGTATATTGGAGCATATTTTATTAATACTCCCGTTACACTCCCGCTATCCTGCTTTTAGCTTTCTTTTTTTTTTTTCCCCATTCCATTATGATTAAGACGTCCCTTTGAAAGCGCTATAACGGAGTCTATTGTAATTAATAAGTTAAAAAAAATACTATTGAGTGACTTACTGAAATTTATAATTAGCCTATATTAATTAAATACACTTGACAAGATTATCATTATTTGAACTGTTATGGAATAAATGCGATATACAAGACAACTTCTTTATTGGCCCTTTTCAATATACGTGGCAGTAATCCCTAATACTAGATCGCGTATAAATGAAATTCGTTTCCAAGTAAAGTTTACAGCACAATTGTGTTCAGTTTGTTTAGCTCAATCTGTAATTGAGCGAAACAAACCAGCATCGATTACAGATAAATTTAGACACCGCTCAGTCACTAATGGCTACTACGAAGAATCAAGAATGACAACATCCACAAGGGGAGGAAGCATATTTTTCCTACTGCTAAATAAACAAAAATCCACGCTAGGACTCCTTAATATTCCTTTTTCAAAAATGGGTCACAGCTAACTCTCCAGGAATGATTCATTCCTAACATTAGCCCACTTAAAACAGCCTCTTAAGTATTCAATAATGAAAACAGACCGACGGAAATGAATGCCAGCTCCATCCCACTCTGAGGTTTGCTAAGCAGCAAAATGAGTAGAACAGCAATCTAAAAGCGTGTTTTTTATTTTATTTTTTAAATATATATATTTAGAGCGACGCATTCATGTTACTAGTGCATTTCGTACATTAACGGACACTGGCAAAAATCTTAGTTTCGCAAAGAACAACCACATCTTGGTATCGTATGGAAAGTCACAATGCGAGGCATGCAGCGTTTCCTTAATCTCAGGCTCTACTTCCCTCTTCCCATATAAACATCTTTATTTTCCAGTTCAATTATTAAAACGCCCAGGGAATTTTCTCATACATTCGATGCCATGGCAATATTCTTCGACCAACGAAACATCCAAAGGAAGAACAGATAAACCAGAACAGAACAGATTCAATATGGTCTATGAAGAACGTTTGGAGCAAAGATATCTTAAATTAAGACGAAGTAATGAAGATTTTTACATCATGATTTTGAAGAAAACATATGAGAACGCTATCTCCTTGATTAGACTAGACAAAGACAGTAGCAAATTTAAAATTGAGAAAGGAGTTCGACAAGGAGACAATATCTCCAAAGCTGTTTACTGCTGCCCATGAAGAAACTTTCAGAATATTAGACTGGTCGCAGAAAGGAGTCAATGTGAATGGAGAGTACCTAAACCATTTACGATTTGCAGATGACATTATGATCATAAGCCCCGATCCCAAAGAATTAGAGGAAAATCTCAATCAGTTATGCAGAATTAGTAAGGATTTCGAACTAAAGATGAATATGACTAAAACAAAAGTAATGATGAACAACTATGCCACAGAAAGGGATATAATCATTGAAGGAGCAGTAATTGAAGAGGTGGATTCGTATGCTTATATGGAACAAGTCATTAGCTGTAATAATGATAAATGGCTGGAAGTCAAGAGAAGAATAAATTTCGGGCAGATGGCATTCAGGAAATATTCCCGCATTGAGGAGCAATATCCCAATTTGTCTAAACGTAAAAATAATGAACCAATATATACTCCCCACCATGACTTATGGAAGTGAAACTTAGACACTCACCAAGAGAATGAAAGAGAAGCTGAAAACTACACAGCGAAGAATGGAATGAATTATATTAGGAATCAGACTCTTAGATACGAAGAGAAACACATGGACTAGGCAGCAAACACAAATAAAGGACATTCTTATCAAAACTAAAGAACTGAAATGGTCTTGGGCAGGACACATAGCTCGAAGACATGATAACAGATGGACTAAGAAAATAACAGAATGGTACCCAAGAGGGGCTAAAAGAAAACCCAGAAAACAACAACGGAGATGGACAGATGAAATTCACAATTTCGTGGGTAGTAAATGGATGGCCATTGCACAAAACAGAAGAAACTGGAAAGTTGCTGGAGAGGCCTTCGTCCTGCAGTGGATTGAAAATGGCTGATGAATGCAGATTAAGATCATTTATCATTAAGTGAAATGTATTTATAAATTCAGATCATTACATTACCAACTATTTCATACATGACGGGATTAACGACGCCCAGTTTCTCATTAATCCGTCCGTGTACTATACGGTGACATTCGACTGTTAGGTACTGGGTGTTATGGCGCAGCCATACAGAACGCAACCACACCCCAATAAAAAGATCGTAATTCATAAACTACGGAATAGAGGCAAGAACGAAACGCTACGTTCATCTATCCGCATTAACAACTTGTCTCACACAGAGATTTGTCACACTGTCCTGTACTTTATTTAAATCGGATCAACAAAAATTCGGCAACTCCCTCTCTCGATAAAATCGAGTTCTCTTTCTATATATGTAAATGAAAGTAAGTTTGTTTGGGCATTACTTGATAAGGAAAAGTGGGATCAACACAATATTCCTCCTATGTTCTATTAGTTCCTTAGACGTTTAAGTCAAATTTCATTCAATAGACCTTCCCCCCCCACCAAATCAATATATAAAGTGGTTAAAAGTAATTTTCCATTTTTAAAAATTAACAACTCAAACTACATAGGAGTGTTATGCATACATGCTATCTTCTTGACTCTCGGTGTACGAATTTTCATAAAATTTTATATTTGGGCCCCAGAGCCGGCCCGTCCATTAGGTGAACTTAGGCGGACGGCTAGGGCGCAAAGATCCTAGGAGCGCATTTCAACAAAATGTATTTTTATTTTTTAGTTGTTTAAAAAAAAAAATAATTATATCGAAATTAAGGAAGAATGGAGGATGATAAAAGTTTATTTTGTGATAATGGTCCATGTCATATTCGTGCAGTGTATTGTTATTATCACTTTTTTTTTTTTTTTTTTTTTCTTGTTAGTTGTTGGCGCATCAGCTTCTATGGCCATAATGCACCTCCCAAAGTTTTTGCGTTTTTACTGTGATCCAAGCCCGAGGCTGGAATCGAACCCGCGACCTTTGGGTTGCCAGGTTATTATCACATCATACAATAAATCATAATAGTATACAAGCAGATAAATATTATAGATGAATGGTTGGGAATAGGAAAGCTTGTTGGTAGGCAGGGTGATGGATAGATAGTCGGATGGATGGTACAGAATACAACTGGGGCGCAAATTTTAAGTCTCACCTAGGGCGCATGAAACCCTCGCACCAGATCTGTTTGGGCTTTATAAAAAGATTTGTCCCATTACAAATTTTTGAAATCAGATCAATAGAAATACGGTAATTTTTTTTTTTTTTTTAATTTAATTTAAATATATATTACCGCCACCCGTCCTCGTGTAATAACTCAACTATCATTGGATTTTCATGAAATTTTATTTTATTTTCTATTTGGGCCTCCTAAAAATATCTTTTTATCCCTCCCAAATTTAATTTAAATCAGGTTAACAGAAATCCGAAAATTATTATTTCTTTGTTTCTTTGTCCATACGTCCTCACGCATGTAATAAATCGGCTCCCTGTGAATAGATTTTCGTGAAATTTTATATTTCGCTCTTTGGAAGCAGTTTTTTTTATGTATTTACATCTTAAGTTCATATTTATGTCTTTGCCAGAAGAAAAAAAATCCATACATTACTTTTACAATGTTGTCACTTTGTCGGTCATGAATCTTCACTGACTTGAGTTTTGTCTACAGAATTCGTTTTAGGAAATATGGCCTGTGGATGTACACCAAAGAAGCATAAATGTCATGACCGTAGATACCTGAATAATAACCCTGAGTGATTAGATTTTATTTTCTGCACTGGCATTTAATGAAATGGCTCAATTAGGACGCAAATGTTAAAGTGGTGCTTTATACAAAACTTCAAAAATTAAAGTGCTGAAGAAAGAGTGTATCGAGTTTCAAATAACTGAAGAAAAATAGATCAAATTTGTTACTCTGATTTAAACCTCAATCCTTTTTTTTTGATTCAATACGTAACGTGAACTTCGAGATTAACAAAAATGATAATATGAATTTTATGCTTCAGCGTGTAGGATCTATTTAATAGCAGTAACTTAAGATAACGTTGTATCTAGTTAAAAAAAAAAAAAAAAAAGTAGTACAGTAGAGTTCTTCATACGTGTTTAAAGAGAAGGCCAAAAGAAACAGTACGCAAACAGAGATCCTACAAGAGAAGTGAATAAAATAAAAGCAAATTTAAAGGGTTTTTTTTTTTTTTTTTGTTAGTTGTCGGCACATAGGCTTCTGTGGCCATAATGCACCTCCCCAAGTTTTTGCATTTTACTCTGATCCAAGCCCGAGGCGAGATACGAACCCGCAACCTTTGTGTTGCCAGACAGGCACTTTACCCACCTGGCTAGCCCGGTCGGCCAAATTTAAAGTGCACACAATTCCTGACCTCTTGAAAAACCGAGCGCAACGCGGAACACATTTTTCCATTCACTAAATGCTATAAATTTGAAATATGTTCCAGGTAGACTTCAAGTTCGTATATTATTGGAAACTGGATATACGCACACTTCAAATAATATTCACATTTATTAATCTCTACAGATTTTTTTTTTTTTTTTTTTTTTACTTGGGTATCCAGTTTTTTCTCTGGTCGCTTATTTTGGGTGATGGCTGGCGCCGCTAATGCTGGTGTTTCTCAAGGTTCAGTTCTTTCTCCTACTCTTTTCCTCATCTATATTAATGATCTTCTTCCATTGACTGGAAATCCTATCCATAGTTTTTCGGATGACAGCACATTACATTCCACCTTCCAGTTTGAGAAACCTTGCCCTCCACAAAGTCTCAACTTTTCGAATATCCACCACCAATTCCTTAAATGCTGATCTCCAGTGATTTGCGATGGCGACCTGTTCATTTAAATTGTTTTAATGGGTGGAATACAACTTTAAACAACGAAAGATTCATGGTCATAAAACTCAATTTCGAAAACTGAATTTCTGAAGTGTACAGGGTTATTCAAAATTCGCACAAATCAGAATGAAAGCGCTCATTTCTCTAATTTTTTTTTTTTTTAGCCATAAGCAATTCTTACAAAACCATATCGGTGGCAACACTGTGTTCATTCACATATAAAATAGTGGTAGTAAGGCTACACTTACACAAACTCATCCATACCGGGTTGTTCTTGTCATTTAACTTGTGTTTATAGTCAAACAATATTTATTACAGTATTATTATTTGTAGCGCTGAACGACAGAACAATTAACCCATAGCTTTTCAAACCTTTTTTGATGGCAATACACTATGTAAGTATTAAACATAATTCGAAACTCCATCCACAACTCAGAATTATGTGATTATTCGGCAACTACCAGTTACTGAACTTCATTTGTTTTGGGGGGAAATCATGTTAACAGGGGAGGGAGAAATTTCCGACACTAAACGCGAGTTTAACCAACGCCATCTAAAATTGACGACCATTTTTATTAGCTCTCAAAACGGAAAAATGTCCAGAACTTACCAACCGATGAATATGAAGAAATAAAGGCCATAAATTTTTTATTGTATTACTAAATAACTGTATTTGAATCAAACAATTATAAATATGTCCCGTAAAAGGAAAACAATGATGATTTGATGCCAAAATCTGGCAACGCCGTTTGGGACACGACGCAACATTCCATGGTGTCGGGACGCAACACAGGCTTGGAAAACTTGAGTTAGCCACTGCATTTAATGTGCCAGCATCGAAAGGCATAAGTACTCGCACCATGCAAAGAAACCTACAAAGACTGTTCTACGAGTAGGAGTAAGAAACCTTTACAAAAGTCACTGATCTCTGACACCAATCGGAAATACAAGTGTGTTGGAGACGAGAAAGCAGAGAATGGACGCGTGAAGACCAGAGAGAAGTAATGCGGTCTGATGAGTCCTGGTTTATTCTTCTCAGCACCGATGAAAGGGTGCACATAGGGAGGAAACCACACACGACACTGCATATATGCATAACCATCCTGTTATGCACCGATAGTACAGGCTGCTGGAAGGAATGTAATGGTATAGGGCGTTTTCACACAATACCTTCTCCTGATTCCAGTCGCGGGCATTGTGAACGCCAGAGCATATCAGAACATCATTACAGATCTGATACTGAGCAATGTTGAAAGTATACCTATG
This sequence comes from Mastigoproctus giganteus, assembly GCF_048544385.1. Classification (NCBI taxonomy): domain Eukaryota; kingdom Metazoa; phylum Arthropoda; class Arachnida; order Uropygi; family Thelyphonidae; genus Mastigoproctus; species Mastigoproctus giganteus. The sequence goes on along the minus strand of NC_143579.1, from coordinate 24,936,438 downwards.
GATAGGAATACTGTAAGGATGACAGTGCAACCATCCACCGCGCCAAATGTGTAAACGATTTATTTACCGAAGACTTCGAGCATCTGTCCTGAATAGTCCAATGCCTACATATTAACCCCAATCTGTGAGGCAAAGTATACAGACGTGTTCATCAGCACAATAATCTTCTGCCTACATCACTTCAGGAATTGGGGGCAGTTTTGTTACATGTCCGGTCCAATTTTTCTCTTATTGTCCCTTCTCAATGCCTTTGTTGACTCAATGCCAGATGCGTTGGAGCAGTGATTCAAACACGCTATTAACTCATGTTCTTAATAAAGTGGTCAGGCAGTGTGTGTACAGTATTATGCAGAATATTCCTAATTTTTAAAGATTTTTTTTTTTAATGAAAACTAAAGCTGCGACAAACACCCCGAAGAAAAATGATACAACTTAAAAGTAATTAGTGCAAATATGAATCTTAAAAAAATGAATATATAATGCAGATTAGAACACTTGAAAAAGTTTTTCAAGATCTCCCCGGGCTTAATTAATTTACACTTAATTAAAAGTCGATTGCTCTCTCTCTCTCTACCTTTTGGTTATGCTATATAATACTGATTTGATTTAAACTTCCTAACAAAGTGTACGCCCTGTTACAATTTTGTAAACAGCTAAACAAACAAACAAACAAACAAACAAACAAAAAAAAAGCAGGAAAAGTGAATAGAGCATTTAGAGCCGTTATTTTTGTAACGGGCAATTACTAGATTAAACATTTTTCCAGCAGGCGGTACTTTGAGGACGGTACAGTGCACAGCACGAGAAGTCGTGATATCACCTATTTTTGATGCATTACAAATTCCTTTCTAAATATTGATAATAAAACCAATATTTAACTACCGTACATTAGTCTCATACATGTAATAATTACAAGTTTCCATTTAAAGCGAAACATTCGGTCTACATATTCCCCCTCCGGCCCCTTCTCGGCTTACGTCTGCACCCAGATGGGGAAAAAATGTAATACTAATTTGCAATTGAAGAAAAACTGATTAGCATGCATCAAGTACATTTTGCACATAAGAAAAATAATTAGAAAACAAATTTTTTCAATTACGTCAGTGCCAGGGCATTTAATTCTTGTAGTCTTTCACCGCCCCCCTATCCTCCCTTCTGAAAAATATTAAATTTTCATTGGCAAACTTGAAATAACGGTGACATTACGCTCTGCCTCCTGTCACGCTGACGAGCTAACTTGATGCATCTACGAATTTGATTTAATAATTTAATGTTTTCTTAATTTAAATTATAGCCGAGCTACAGGAAATAATTCTACACAAATGTAGCAGTGCAAGTTTGGAGGTAGTGACCCTTTTGGGAGTCACAAAATGAGGACTTCGAAATCTCTCTCTGCTAAAGCGAAATTGTAATATATATATATATATATACTGGTGTTCGAAGAAAGTGCATCACATAAGAATTTCACATTTCTAACCCTTTTTCGCGAAGGTATGTCACTAATGATTAGCATCACAAATAGAAATATAAACAAAAGATATTTATTGATAGTTAAGGCAAAGCTAAGTAATATTTGACAGGTGCTCTCGAAATATTCCAAAATGAGCATTTCCAACCAACATACAGTTTTGGTAAACACGACAATTATGGCTGAAATGTTATCAGAAGCCCTCAATTTGATTCAGTTTATCATTTTAAATGGAAAACAAAATGAAAAGTTCACCAGGTGCAAACTAATATTTAGTTGAACCGCCTCTGGCCCTGACGGCAGCAGTACACCGTCGACGCATTGACAAGATCAATTTCTGAAGATAATCAACTGATAGTTCGTGGTACCAAACACGAATTATGGCTTCCTGAAGGGTCTTTGGTTTCTTTCTGGCAACTGCAGATTCCACACGATGCCAACAGTACTCTATAGGATTCTGGTCCAGCCTGGCTGTTTCCTGGCCAGCTAACAGTTGTAATGGACCGTTCTTCCAACCATTTTTTCACCTGTAACAAATGTAAACACATTACTGTCGAATCTCTAATACAGAAATGAAGCTAAAGTGACTACAGAAGTGCCTACTTACACTTTTCGCCCGATGACAGCAGAGTCGTCCTGAAAGGTGCAGTTACTTGGCAGGTTGAAATGGTCTCTAGTGGTTGGCAGCAATTTGCCTTCCAATTAACCAGGTATCCATGGCATTTACGGAACCTTTTATAAACTGCAGGTGACCTACTCCGCGATACGAAATGCACCCCCATATCATTTGGCTGGTAGGGAATTTCACTGTATCGTTTATTTCCCATCAGAGCCATTCAGGTTGAATTTCTTCTCATCCGAGAAAATAACTAACTTCCACTGCTCGGGGGTCCATTTAACATGTTCCTTATACCAAATTAATCGGGTATTTTTCATTTTTTTTTTTTTTTTTTTTTTTTTTGTGAGGAGGGTCTTCTTAGGACGACGGGCTACAAGTCCAATTTTGAAGTGGCATCTTCTGACTGTTACTGCACTTACTACCACTCCTGTATTTTCTTCCCATTCTCTTTTCAGCTCAGACGAAGAAGCTTTACAGTTTTTAAGGCATAAGCGCTTCAAAAAGCGGTCCTGTTTTGACATAGAGACTCGTTTGCGTCCGGTTCCTTTTTTTTTTTTCCCCTATCAGCAGAACCAGTATTGTTGGGTTTGGAAAGAAATCTACTCACTGTCGACTGATTACAAGACACTCTATAAGCAATGGCTCACATCTGGTGAGTACGGGCTTGGCACACCCAGGATCCTGAACTGGATATAATCATTCTTCTCTTTCTTGGTGATTTCCTTCTACTCCCTCTCTCTCAGGGTAACTCAGGAATTTTTTTTTTGGCTGGTGCAGCATAAGCCTCAGACTTCCTTACACCATATAGCTAATAATATTACGGGAAGAACATCCTTCCTCACGTAAGGCAAAGATAGTACTCTTTCTTCGTGGCGTCAACTGCACGTAACTCGCCATCCTGACACAAGCAAGGAATGACTGCAACTCTTGCAGAGCGTGCTTATATAGCTGAAAGTAACAGCTGATGCAATACTTGCGTCATTACCTACGCTAAGCGTGTCAATCTTATCTGATGCAATCTGTAAGAAATACTGCCATATACTTATGTTATTCGGATGACAATTACAATTTTAAGGGGTGATGCACTTTCTTTGAACACCTGTGTGTGTGTGTGTGTGTGTGTGTGTGTGTGTGTGTGTGTGTGTGTGTGTGTGTGTGTGTGTTGTACAAATAATAATAAAACATTTTTAGAACAAAAGAATATCCTGTTAGCATTAAAAACTTTTATACTTTCTATATATAAGTAAATAAAAGTTGTAGAGATGTGAGGAGTAAAAAACAAAAAAGAAGAAAGAAAAAGGAGAGGGAAAAAAAGGGAGGTATTAATACATATACTGTATAGAAATAAGCCAATATTATATACGAAATATATACATGATTATATTGTCGTATATCGCATAATCCTGGTGTCGTTTTCAAGTATCAACCACCAGAATTGCACGACAAGACGAAACTATAGTGCCCTCTGTTTCTAACATAAAGCACATACCATGCCGAAATAGAATAACATCAAAATATAGTATTAGAGGGGAAATGACAAAATTCCTTTTCATACTTCTCCTATTACTCTTTACAGTGTATAAATTAATATTTAAACTTATCGGTAGCGTTCGATGTTAACTAAACTTATTTAACAAATTGACCACTGTTTTTACACTACGTCGAGTCGTAGAAGTCGCGATAAATATAACACAGTGTGTCAACCAACTTTGGGGTTGCTGGGACTTTGCGCACCGATGCACCAGTTAATGTATAACTTAACATTTAATTCCTCGCAGAAGTCGAGATGTCGACAGAAGAAGAAGAAATAAGCTATGCACGAACGATCACCATATTATATATTGATAATTAATAAAATAGAGCTGCACTCAGAATTAATTTGCTGTTAAGGTAAAAACAGCATTTTTATTATTCCAAGCCATACTAGGTTACACCGTTTTCGCACAATTCACTAATCACAAAACCACACCTTATTATCTATATGTATCGTACATTCGTTCATCAGCAAAATTAAAAAGCTTCTTGAACGAATACCATAAGAAATCTTAGGCGTTCGAAATGCACCAACTCCACTTCAAATTACCGAGGTGCTATAATTATTGCTTAATGAAAGCTTTCATACAGATACCCCAAGGAGTAAATGCTCTTACTGAAACTCACGCCTCGAAGCTTTCAATTTTTATTAAAAGGGAAACTCCAAATGAATATATTACTTCATCTAATTTTAATTTTTCAATATAGTCTCTATAATTAAATTTCTCCTACTCAGTGCATTTGCATCTCTGAAGTGACACGATTAACTATGCACGAGTTTCGAAGTAACAGACGATTAACTATGCACGAGTTTCGGAGTAACAGACGATACACTACTTGTGAATCCAAAATTTTTGAACTCTTGGTAACAGCTTTGACCAGGAACGCGATATGCCCATCAGGTGCCTTTATGCGGTCCTATTGGCGCCTACCCCAAAACTCTAGATAAATAAAAAAGCAATGCTCCAAGGATAGAGTGTATTGCTTTTTATTTAAAGTACATTCCATTACTCATACCAGTTTCGACCCTATTTGTTGGATAAGTAGGTACTGTCAAAACTTGAACAACCACACAAATAAAATGTATCCACAATATCGTCTGGAAGTAAAAAATAAAAATAAATAAGCAAACCTAGTTTGCACAATGCTACATACAAGATGAAGCTTTGACCTATCTGCACATTATTATAAACAAAATTACTCTGCCACTTATTTATTGCAAAAACCTGTAAATTAACATTCATGCAACTCCTCTCCTAACATATACACCAGAACATTCTAACCCTGGTCTCCACTAGCATTACAGAATTTTGTGAATGGCCACTGAGGGCGCTTAATATAATTGACACACACAGTGGATGCCATTTATTGTTGATCACTTTGGGACAGCGCTTAATTGATAATGACTGATCAAACAAGAATGCAGCTTTTCATTATTGTTTATTAATTCAGGGCAAAAATGCGTACAGAAGAAGATGGAGGTGAGCAGAAAGGAAACAAAAATCAAGCAATACAAATTACAGTACTTTAATTTGACTGTCGATTATTTCTTTGATAAAGTCATCAACGAAAAATGAAACGTGAAAGAAAGTTTTGTACAGATACAATACTTTCTTTCACGGAGTGACAACCATATGAGCCGCACGAAGCAATAGCAGCAACAGGACACGCAACATGTCTGAGTTAGAGAACAAATCGGGATGTTACATAATCACTTCGACTGCGCCGACCGGGTAAAGTGCCTGCCTGGCAACCCAAAGGTCGCGGGTTCGAATCCCGCCTCGGGCTTGGATCAGAGTAAAAGCAAAAACTTTGGGAGGTGCATTATGGCTACACAAGCCGATGCGCCAACAATTAACAAGGGAAAAAAAACTTCCACTGCACATGCGTAAACTGTGATAAAGCAAAAAAGCGATAAAAAAAAAAAAAAACAACAACAACACCGAAGCACTGATTAGGGCTTCATAAAGGTGATAACATTATCTGTGATCACAATAAGCAACGCGCACTGTGTGTATATATATACATATAAATGAATCCTGCAATACCAACTGAAGAAAGGAAAAACAGATAATTAGGTACCTTGGGTACCATATAAACCCAGAAAGCAGTGCTGGAACTGGCCCACTGAGAAATTTCATAGTGACCCTGATACTGCAAACGAAGTGAATTCAATGGCATAACATGCTATAGAAGGTATCTTCATGGCCCAAGAACATAATACAATGGTCTGTCCATAAAGTAGCAAAATAACACTCAGGGTATTTAAGGTTCTCTTATTAAATAATCTGTGTTTTGAAAAAAACTATGATACTATCCGTACAGGTGTTCCACCCAACAGCTGACACAAGATTTTTTTTTTGGTAGTTGTTGGCGCATCAGCTTCTGTGGCCATAATGCACCTCCCAAGGTTTTTGTAGTACTTTGATCCAAGCCCGAGGCGGGATTCGAACCCGCAACCTTTGGGTTGCCAGACAGGCACTTTACCCACCCGGCTAGCCCGGTCGGCGTTGACACAAGAAAAACCAGTATTATCCACAAAGGGTTTTCTTTATTTGTCAACTCTTTCTAGTGATCAACTGGTATAGGTAATACTGAACTGCAACCTTCTGGCATAGAAATGGACAATGGATAATATAGATGAAACCTCACTTCTATTTCAATAATATTGAATAACTTCAGTTGCAGGATTTTAAGTGGGGAAAGGAAGGGTGGGTAGCTAGCACTGATTAAAGAAGTATCTATAATCAGTGCCAGTTTCCACTTTTGCATATTATTTTCTTATAAAAAGATATTTTGTCAACAATGGTAATTCTTTGTAATTCTATCATTCATCCCTTTGGCTAACTTCAACCTTCCTGTGGCTGAGAGCTTGATTGACATTCTGCATCTCATTTTTCCATAATTTTCAATCAACTTGTCAACTGGCTCTTTGTAATTTTCACTCAATGTTATTAAGAAAGCATTCGCTAGAATGCAAAGTGACTGTCAGGAATTTTGCTCAGCATTAGTCATTTTTGTCTTTCACTTCTTATGAAGACAAGATCTGCTTAATTTGTGAACCAATAAATATGCCATCTTTCACTTTTGCACAACTTATGGTTGGATAAGAAACACAGAATATATACTTGAATGTGTCACCTTGTGCATCCAATGCTTCAGCCAATTGTTTGACTAGTCCGAGATTAATATGGAGCGATGTAAACAAGACTTTCTTGGAACCAAAGGGATTATTTACAGCCTAGTGCATCATCTGCAACTCAATTTTGGTACACCATTGTCTTTTCCTGTAGTTCTGATCTACTGCCCTGATGTTCTCCCAGAGGCAGAGAAAGCATGAGAACAGAGTGAAACAACCTTGCAAACCCAGAAGGAACCATATCATCTTGAAGTCCCCACAAAGATCCCATTTATATTGATTACACTTGATGCCTAATGCAATGCTTCACATTTTTGTAGTCTTCTTTAATATGAACAGAGTGCACAGAACAAAAATGGGTATACTCAATTACAATGGAAATGTACACACAAACGTTTACTTGAAGTGTCTATGAAAATATTGCTCTCTTCTGGATTGTAATCAATACCAATTTCTTCATAAAGATCAATCAAATAAAAACAACAGCAATGGTATATGAAAGTCCTAAAGCTGGGATCTAGTAGGTTCCACTCCTGGAGATCTGAATGGATTTGATCCAAGATTCCCTCACTAAGTCATATGATTCTTGCTGATTAGAGAAACGTGGAGTTTTACTTGAACAAGCTCCAGAGGTATAATTCCAATTAACCTGTTGACCAGATTCATCATTCACTTCTGAAGACTTCTCCAAAAGGTGGATTGAGACTGGGCAGGGCTTCATTGTGTGGAACCAGAGCAAATAGAGTATGTTGGTGGGATACACTACAGTTTTTTAATCTGCATACTTTTTAAACTTTGATATATCCACCATAGAAAAGTAGCAGTCATTATGATGGTTTTTGGGCTCCCTCCATATTCAAGGTATAGCAAAAGAAATATAATATACATTTATTATATTTCTATAATATAAGACTACTACAAATGATCCCTCTAATAGTATAGTAAGCTGCAATTACCACAGCAGAAACCAGTCTTTATCATCCAAAGGCATTCCAAAATAGGCGTTATATGCACTGCAAAACTTGGTGTATTATATAGGTGAAGCTAACAAACGTTAGCTTCACCTATATAATATCAACAAACACAGCAGAATAAGTCTGGAAATAACTTTGGTAGTCATTGCAAAGTGTAAAAAAATAAATTTTTTATAGGACTACTACAAGCTCATATACAAGAGATTATTGATACAAACTTATGTAATATTGACACTAGAGAAAAACCAATAACATTGTTTGAATTCAGCACGGAAAATACATATTAAAAAAAAGTGTTTTTACATTTATTTTTTATTTTTTTGTATATAGTGTTATCAACAAGTTCTCTTCTGTCACTTTTTTTTTTTAATTCAAAATTATTAGCAGTCAACTGATAAACATTAATAAGATTACTACTTTTTTTGCTCAGGAATAAAATGTTACCATTGATAAGCTCAACTTTCAAAGACACTGAAAGAAATTAATAAAAATCTAATTTAAGTGTTTTATTTAGATATAAAATTATTTCAATGATTTACTCAAATTCGAACAGTGTCAAGTTGGAAAATATAGAGCCACCTGGTTGAATTTTTTTTCATTTACTATAAAACATCTTTGATATAACCATTATGTTACAATATGGTATTACCTTTATCCATTAATTTTGTTTTCAATTAACTAGTTTTGAAATTCAATACATTTTAACAATTAAATTCAACCGACCCAGTGAAAACTGGTTGAATGATACTACTGATGACACCCTTCCATATATTGCCATCCAACTGCTCCAAATGAATTTCATCACCAATATGTCAAGTTCTATACTAAAGTAAAAAAAAAAAAAAGTAAACTGCAACCATTATCAATCCACTGCAGGATGGAAGCCTCTTCAATGAGTCATGTTAAGGTAAATGGACCATAATCTGCCACTCTGGTCCAGTGCAGATTGGCAGATAGGGTCCAGGGGTTGAACCCCAGTCTACTCGAAGTGCATGTGCTACTGCACTCCCACTCCTGACCACTCAGCTACAGAGGCCTCTCTACCAAACAGTCTACTACTATTTTGTTTCTACTAAACAGTCACTTAAATATCAAATTTTGAATTCCTGCAGCTAAACATATTACAAACAACCATGGAATTTTTTTTTTTTTTTTTTTTAAATATATATTTTTAAACCATTTACTGGTCAATTCATGTGATAATTAATGAAATCTGGTAGGGTTCTAAAAATGGTGTTAATGCACCATATCTTTAAACAAATAGAAAACAATGAAAAAATACATCAGTGTCACCTGAACACAACTATAGCAGTTTCTCCAACTGTTCTATGGAATCCTTGAATTCTGCAAAGAGATATAAAGGGTTGCACAGGAACATCTGAGACGTTCCATGCAAAAAACAGTAGTAGTAACAAGTGGCCACTTTTCTGTTTACACAAATATTTATTTTAGATACATTCACACAGCAATGTAAGAAAACACACACAAGGTGTTTCATAACACGTGGACTGTACTTTCAAGGTCGATTCAGCAAGTTGGTTGGTTGGTTGGTGTCGTGTCCATTTGAAGTCAAATTGAACCATGCGCTGATATCACTGCTTTAGCTAAGTCCACGATCTTTTCGTTATAAAGTTCTCCCTGAAAAGGGGATTCGTCCATGCTTTGCAAAGTCGCCCGAATTGCAGGGCAGCTGAAGATGTGTTCCGGAGTAAGCTGTTCTTTCGGACAGTTTCTGCAAAGTTTATAAGTTCTGGTACCATCCGCACTAATTTTCATACCTGCCATGTGTCGAGTTCTCAGTCTGGCAATGGTCTTAGTGATGTTCCTATTTGCATTAATCTCGCAGATTTGGTGATCAGTTTCTATATGTTTCTGTCTGAGTCTGTGTCTGGCGATGGCGTTAGCATCATCTAGAGTTATGGTTTTTGAGGTGTTGTGATTTAAGTTTCTTGCCTCTTTTGCCAGTTTATCGGCTGCCTCATTACCTTCTATACCCACATGCGCAGGCATCCACTGTAGTGTGCAGCTCTTTCCCAATTGATGAACTGTCTCCAAATGTCGGTGAATGTCCTGTGTGAGTCCTGTGCGTCCATGTTTTATTGCCAGCAGGGCCACTCTTGAGTCGCAGAAGATTACAAGCCCTCTGGCTCTGTCTATGTCTCTTAGTGAAATATAACTATTTAGGGCCTCAAGGATTGCCCTTAGCTCACATGTAAAGTTAGAGGCGATGCTGCCTGCACCTATGCTTTGTTGCATTTTTGTAGTATTTGTCAGGGTGGTGTGTATGCCTGCTCCGCCCTTAAGGATCGTCTCGTCAGAGAATCCATCGGTATACATCTGTACTAAGTCACGCCTCGAATAAGTCTCAATTGTTTTGATTCCTATAGCTTTGACAATGGTCTCGATTTCTTTTTTTGTGCAGTGTTCCACGAGATCCAAGTTTATTGTGGTATTTTGGGGGATGCAAGATGGTAAGGTAGGCTCTTGAAGTATGTCATATTTTGTGAGTTCAAGATCAAGACTTTCTCTGATTTCCTTATCGTATTTCATGGTAGATGACCTTTTGAGCTTGACCTGCAGTTCCAATTTATAAAGGTCCTACGGGAGATATGATCAATGTCTCTGCTGTTAGCCTTATTAGTGAATTTAATTGTGTGATATCTTCTTCTTTGATTTAGTGTCTGAAGGCCGCATTCCCGCTCTGCTTTGGTGTTGTTTGTAGACGAAACAGCCCCGATGATTATTTTGGCTGCTTGGATTCAGCAAGTAAAAACAATGAAGAATGTTCATATAAACATGCAATTCTAAACCAGTTGTCTGAATTTTAAAAAAATGGCTGTGGAGATACTAACTGTAAAAAATAATAAATAAGAACATACAGACAATGTGAATTCCCCAGACAACATTAGTTGTGTGTGTGCACAGTTTAGACCAAAATTACAATGTAGGTATATAACAAAAACAGCTAAACATTCTTATTATTTCTACTTTGAATACCACTTTGGAGATAAAGCCTGAGCGTTGCATATTTTGCTATGTTAACCTCATTGAATAGATAAAAGGAAAGAAGAGCATGCCATTTTTTGTGCTCATGAGGATAGCATAAATCAACAAGCAAAAATTCCACGTCTTTCAAGGGCCAAAAATAAAACTGAATATCTCAATGCTGCTTCTCCATTGAAGCGGCATTGGAAGGTTTTCCATACCACCAATGGAAGGTTTTCCTACTCGAAGAAGAGAAGTTAAGAACTTCATTCCTGAGAAGAGTATCTGATGAAAAAATCCAAGTAACATTTCACAGAGTAGCAAAGAACCAACACCTAAGTAAACAAAGTGGTTAATGGTTTATAATATAAATCAAATCATATATCCTGGGTATATGATTTAAATCTATGAGAGCAACAGGCAAACTTTTGGTATCAAGGCTTAAAAGAATAGAATCTGCTAACAGATGAAACAATTTCCATATTTAAAAAGGGAAAAAAAAAAAAGTGTTGACATTTTATGGCATGTAGGATTCCTTTTGTGTTTGCCTAGTTATAAATGGATTGATGGAATTAGAATTTGAGCACCAAACTGAAGAATGGTGGCTCTTCATCAATTCATCTGAAGAAAGTTGTAAAGCAGTTTTATTACATAATAAAAACATGTTGCCAAGTACATTGTATTTAGAAATTATACGACACTTGGTGAACACATGAAATCACTGTCTATAAACAAGCTATATTGAAGGATGACCCATCCTACATTGAGACAGTTATGAAAGGTAATCTTGTTCTTATAGATCAGGGAATGACAATCACCCAGCAGCTAAATATAGGATGCATTCAGGAGTATGTGCTGCCAATCAATTAGCATGGACTTTCAAATCAATTAATTAACATTGTTACCTTGTTATATATAAAAAAGTAACAATGGCTTATTAATTGAGCAAACCATTTATCACTCATCTTAACAGGTTTGTGTAAGTCCAGCAAAGGCAGATTCAGTTGGGCTAAAAATCCCTCTGATTATTTCAAAAGCCTGTTTGTTTCTAATTATCTTGAACAGAGCAATATTTCGATGTTATTATCCCCCAACCAGACACGAGTCTAATCCATCTTTGAAGCACAGAGCACTTCAAAGATGGATTGAACTTTCATGCACTCGTCTAAAGAGAATAAATGCTATGAAATCACAGTACTGAACTTATATCATATTCAAAATTTTTGTATCAAAATTTTGCAGCCTTTTTGACTATTCAAAAAGGTTCTTATTCACATCTAACCTGAAGATAATTATGAAGGTTTTTATTTTCTCCACTATCCTCCATCGTAGTCAACAGCCACTGCTTCGCTTCTATAGGCACTTAAATGCAGAATGTAGACCCAATTTTATCCTGTTATTTATAGATGGAGTTATCAGTCAGCTCCTTTGTTCTTTTTGGAGTTGTCATGTATCAGTACCCAAGATGATCACACTGATATCTGAAGATTCATGACCTGGATGATTCTTCACAGAAAAGTTACCCTAGTTAGTTTCAATTTAATAGTCCAAACAACTGCTCTGTGGCCAAAAAAAAAAAAAGAAAAGACCTTTGTTAATTTGTAAGATGCCAATCAACTACAACTTGATTAGCCACTTGCATATGATGAACAAGTCAATGTGCAGATGCCACTTGTGTTCTCCACAGGACTGTTTTCTATATGCTGCAATACTGTTTCTATATTACATGATGTGCACTTGTTAGGTGCAAGGGTTTAAGAAACAGTTCTTAGTGATGAAATCATCGCATTCATGTGCTACAATGATATACATTGCTTCTGCTTGATGCAAAATTAAAATGAAGCTCAGATGTACCATTACAAACATACAAGAAGTAGACAATGATTTATAAGTTATTAAAAGAATGTCTATAGACTCTTGTTATGCATGAACATAGATGCAAAATATTTATTCAGTTTATCAGCGATCTGAACATGACCATCAACAGTTATGCCATTCATATCTAGTGGGCCAATGTAGTTCATCCCTTTTTTCTAGTGTCAATATAAGCAAAGAATTCTTTGCTACTTTTCTTTACATTCTTAGCCAAAACTTCTCATAATCTGCCTTATCTTGTCCCCCCCTCCCCTAGTGATTAAATTGCATGCTAGTTTGCACTTACTGTATGTTTCTGTGTCCCCCGATAATTTATAATCATCCCATGCATTTTTCTTCTCTGCCATTAGTCTCTTCAGTTCAACTGACATCCAATTAGGTCGAAACCTTGAACAATATCCCTTAGCTGGTATAAAAGCTTGGTAGCTTTCATTGAATACTTACAATCTATAATTTGATGTTGATAACATCGTCAGTTGGTCCCACTGAGAAGCATTTAAGAGCTGTGTAAGATGATTTTGGCTATCTTTAACAAAGGCAATATCCCTTCCCTTTACCCTTGATATGACTGGTATAGACAGGGGGTCCCCGGTATCCGAGTATTCATTAACCGAGTCTCCGTAGTTACGAGATTACGATATGAAGAATGCAATGAAAATAATGTGGGAGATTTTTGGAAAAGTTTTAATATTCTGCACAGTATAAAAATGATTGCAGAAGCTTGGAAAGAAATTTCGTGTAGATTAATGAATAGCTCATGGAAAAAGTTGCACCCCAATTCCTTTCGTGAATATGAAGAATGCAATTGACCGGGTTACAAAATGAAATTGTTCGGTTTTAGGAGCATCGGCGACTAAGGGCATGTTGCTCCGTGCATATTGTCTGCAAATTGCACATGTTCTGAGGGCAATTTTCTGTTTGCCGGACAAAAAATCTGAGTTTCCAGGCAAAAAAAAAACATGCTACCCTCGTCTGAGACTGACTAACTCTGCCACATTGTGATAAAGATCCATAAAAATTCCTCCTATAATCGATGGGATTTGGACTCGGGTCTTTTCTACCTGGTGTGATTCTACTCACTGTGCTAACCACGAGGGCAAATAAAATTTGTCTTGCAAAAGAAGCGGAATTCCACAAAGTTAATGATTAGGATATTGTACAATTGCTTGAATCAAGTGCAAAACCACTTACAAATGAGGAGCTAGCAAAATTAGACCAACTCCCCACAGAAGAAAACAAAAATGATGTCGAGATGGAATCACAAAAGGTTAAAGATTTAAAAATTAAAGGAATCCTTTGAGAAAATTGACCAAGCACTTGAATATTTTTGTGAGAACAGCCCTATTCGTGATTGTGCAGCAAAAGTTAAGCACAACGTGAAAGACACAACTAAATGCTAAGACACAATTTTATCTGAAAAAATACAGGAAAAAAAAAAAAAAAAACACTCTGGATTCACAGAATAGTGTAACTTCAATAAACTTTATTTAATCTTACATTGTTCAACATATAAGAAAAAATGTCTAATAAAATAATTGTCTCATTTTTCAGTTCCTCCATTTTTTTTTTTTTTTTTTTTTTTTTTTAACTATGTCATCATCAGCCATTTTCAATCCACTGCAGGATGAAGGCCTTTCCAGCAACTTTCCAGTTCCTTCTGTTTTGAGCACTGGCCATCCATTTACTACCCGAAAACTCATGAATTTCATCTATCCATCTTCACCTTTGTCTTCCAGGTCTTCTTCTAGCTCCTCTTGGGTACCATTCTGTTATTTTCTTAGTCCATCTGTCATCATGTCTTCAAGCTATGTGTCCTGCCCAAGACCATTTTAGTTCTTTAGTTTTGATAAGAATGTCCTTTAGTTGAGTTTGCTGCCTAATCCATGTGTTTCTCTTCTTATCTAACAGTCTGATTCCCAATATGTAAAACTATGTAAAAGTACATAATACACATTACGAAAATTGGTCCTTGTTTTAAGTGGAATTTTCTGGAACCAATTATCCTCGGATAATGATGGATCAATATCACGACCTGCCAAAAATGGTCCACAACAGAAGTCACATGAATCCACATTGCAGGTAGCATTTGCATATTTCTTAAACCGACCTCCCAAATGCTTCTTTTTTTCCCCCTTTGCTGATATAGCTCATCCCACAATTTGGGCAGGGTACTTTATAAATGCTATGACTACTCATTAATTCCAGAATACATGTTTTTATACCACGGAACTTTAAGTTTTCACCTGGAAAGTTGCACATACATACCTGACATAAGAAGAGAGGAAATTCTATAAATGGCAATAGACTAACCAGAAAGCATCATCAAGGAACTGAGCTGTATGTGGAGCCAGATATTCAAAATTTTTGGAAGTCAGATATTTGTTTGGAGACTGAAATTTTTCATAACTACAACAGTTTCTTTACCTATTGATGGAAGTGAAGATGCAAAGCTGTACTGAACAAGTGATTTTGCTTAGACCGTAGTACGCACATTTTGGTCTTCTACTTCAAGGCCTTCCCTTTACTGGCTGGAAAAATAAGCAAGAGACAACATTATCAGCAAAATAATGATAAATCGAAGGGGCAAGATCATCTATGAACCACGACAGACAAACAACAGAGGCATGATAGAAAATACCAGTTAATGGTGGCAACAATCGGATAGCATTAGTCGCAAACTGCTACAGGCTCGAAACTCTTGTCTAATTTTATATTTGTTGAGAATATATTAGTGATGTCTTTCCACATACACTTCTACAATGAGGAATAACAGTGGCGTAAAAAAAAAAAAAAAAAAAACCTGCTAATGTCAGTCTTTTTAACTGTTAAAAAGATTGTCATTATCTTTTTAACATTAAATATATAATTCACTGCATACTGAGAATATGATTATTTGTATGTTGAGTGAGCTGAAAAAACCTGAAATAAATCATGGGGGGGGTACTCTACTCCTTCCACCTGAGATTGGCTAACTATGGCCTCAACTGAAGAGGACCTTAAATGTGCTTCCAGTCATGAACAGGATTTGAACCACAACCTCTCCAAAAGAGAGGCAAATGGTGAAACCACTATGCTATCATGGAAGACCACATGTACTGCATTACCACATGAATTTGGCACAGTGCAACCACAAGAGCTATTGCACCAGAACTCCCATGAACCAGAAAAAAAATTTATCTAAAAATGTACTTTGTTAATTTTCATCCTTCGCAAAAAATAACTGAATGTACAGTTTCAAATAACAAATTTGAAAAGGACTCATCCAAGGCATAGTCACATGTGGCTATCACCCATATTATCTATGCCAGCTCTGCTCACCATACACTGATGGCATTGAATCAACAGGGCTAGTCTTAAGTTAGAGTGGACCTGGTTTGAATAACTAATTGTGGGAGATGGATGCCTCTTTCCAGACAAATCCAATAGCAGTATCACAAGCTCCTCATAGGTACAATAAATATTCTGAACAAGTGGTACAACCCTCCACTTATTCTGAAACTTGATCACTTCTTATCTGTCCAAGCACTTGTACAGCTCGGAATCCATATAAAATAATTAAGATAATCATAATTATGTGTGGGCAAAATTGTGACAAAAAAACCCCACTGTCATATACTATTCAAGAAAACCACATCAGTAAATCTTGAATAACTTATGCCAATCTTAGAACAAGGAGGTCTAGATTACCTGCTGAAGAAACCAGCCATCTACATCAACCTATGAAACTGTATCCACAAGTTGTGAAAATTAAGTGAGACTTGTCTGTCCATAAACACCTCATGTTATGCTCTGATCAATTCATCAATATCCCTTTCATGAACTGCCATTGCATTGCAGTTGTTTCCCAGTTAAATATATATTTAACTATTTAAATATTGTTCTACCTTTTAGTTACACATATATACATTATTCACTTTTTACATTTATCTATCTCACTGTAATACTCCTTGCCATGTTACTCAGATGAGTAATATTCTTTCCAATATTGTGTACTACCTGATACCATGCTTACCAATAAATATTATTCATTTATATTATCTTACAATAGTCATTAAAAATAATTAAAATTAGCAAAGGTAATTAACTGTAGATGTTTTGGGACACCTTGCATATAATAATTAAGGATAACTGGGAAAAAATAACAGTTAAAATAATCATAATTACAAGTGGAGACAGTTACATATTAGCATTAGTTAAGGCATATGATGCAAGAAAGCAAGCTTATACAGAATCAGCCAAATAACCTTCCCATTTCTCCCATCAGGTCACTGCAAATGTTTGTTTAGTTCAGCCTTAAATTTATTTTAGCTATTAACTTCCACAACAGATGGAAGTCTGTTCCAACAATCAACTACCCACTGGCTAAAGGCCAACTACTGCACATCTATTCTACAACTATTTCTCCTCAATTTGAATCTATGCCTCCTCAGGTTCTTAATCTGAGCAAGCAGAAGAATATTAAAAACATTTGTTTAAAAATATATATTTACTTGAATATTTACTTTGAATATATTTATTTATTTTGAATGAGTTGTTTTCTTCGTGGGGGTTATCCTTAAACAGTACGGGTAAACTGTCAGTCTTTATATATATAATGATTGACAGGTTACCTAAACTCTTTAAGGATATAATAATTGAAAAAACAGCAATTTCCATTTGAAAGATGGAAATTACTGTGTTCCCTTGCATGAAGAAATAGTATTCCAAAAAATGCTTATCTATTTTTGTTCCTGCAGGTTGTATATGTCCATACACATTTAAAACTTTTTGAAGTGTATTACAATCAAACATCTACTTTTATTGTTAACCTTTAAAATGGCTAATTACAATATTACATAATTAAGTTCCTTTAAAAAATATTGATTTAATTAAATTAGACAATACTAAAGAACTATCAAAAGCTAATCCTATTACTGACAATAAAATGGAAGCAAAGAAGCAAGATGAAGTGCCAGTTTTAATACTGAGTTAAGACATGACAAATGGGAATTCTGTACTAGATTTGCATTGCAGAATTCTAATGAAGATCGTAATTTATATATAAAAAAATACTGAGACAGACCAAATTTTATAACCCAAACTCCCATTGACAACTTCCCTTTAGTTCTGTTAATCTGTCCCAAAGGCATGAAAATAAACAATTTATGTAAATTAAGAAAGTAACAATTTTGCTACTATAAATCAAATTGAAAGAAACATATAATTTGCTATAAGCAGTTTAGAATGAAGACTGTGTCCAGTCTTTTTATTTAAAGGTAGGTGTAATATCTCATCTGTTTTTCAAAGGGCAAAACCATGAGGTTAAAAACCCTTTCTCTGCAAAATTATATGAAATCTCCTTGTTTATGTGACAATAAAGCAGTGATAAGAAGATACAGAATGTTGACTTGTCTGTAAAAACTGACAAAAGAAGCTAACAACTGAAAAGAGTTATCAGGGTAATCTGAGTAACTACATATTGATTTAAAATTGCCATTTATCAAACTTTCAGATTGTTTATCTGAAAATTTTGTGAATAACAACAGGATACAGAATCTAAAAGGTTGACAACCCTAGCACAAAGTTTGAATGCAAAAGTTAAAATTAACTCTCAATAAATATCAAAATATGAAACAAATGTCCAGATCTGACAATTTCTTGCAACAGCATTTCTCTACCTTTCTTAGCAAAGTAGCCCTTTTCAAATAAATAAAAAATAAGGACTCCAGCACCTAAAATTTTGAACCATACAATATTTTGTTAGTTCTTCTCCCAACCTCCCATGGACATTATTTGAGTGTTTTAAAAGTACAAAAAATAATAAAGCACTGTAAAACTAAAACTTCTGTTTACTCAAAATTCCAGTTATGTTGGCACAATCTTCCCCCCCCCACCACAAGACTTCTCTTGCACCTTTAGGCATATGCATATACCACCGGCTGAGAAATATTGGCTTATGACAAAATGGTTTATTTTTTAAAAGTAATAGTAAAACTAGAAAACAACATTAAATAAAATTATGCAATACATTCAACTTATTTCAATAACACTTTCTATCATAAAAAGTTATATTTAAAACAATTTAGAAATACTGCTGTTGGTAACTGCACTAATACCAAATTTCTCTAAAAAACTATAAGTGGATTTATGAATGACAAATTCTAATTTGGCATTTAGTGCACAGGCCAATCAAAACATACTTATCCCCAAGATAAACTAAAGTGAAATATAAAATAGTTGATTGCAGGAGAAAAAGCAGATAATCTATGTTGTTGTTAATTGGTTTTTAGGAGCATTAGCAACTAAGGCCATATTGCTCCGGGGATATGCGGTGGTCATTCCCTGACCTTTTCGCATCCTCCGTATTTGGTGGTGACGGGCTCGAACCCCGGTCTAATCAAGAAGCGTATGCTACGCACTGCCGCTCCTGCCCACTTGGCTACGGAGGCGCCCAGATAGTCTTAAATATAAAAAACGAAAAGATGTTATTTGTTGGTGAACAGGAACTGGAACACACCAAACTGGTTCACTCTTATCAGTAATGTCACAGAGGTGGCCTCTTACAATCCATGATTCCATAATCTAATGGCTGAAATTAGGAAAAAAGCTTTACTAATAGAGTTTGAAATGGAAAGTTTTACAAGATAGAATGCTCTTTAATAAAATGTCTTATTTCTTAATGTCTTAATCAAGTATGTACATGACATTACTGATGCAAGTGATGAACCAGATCAGTGTGTTCTGTTGTTCTCCAGTCCATTCCAGTTCCTGTTCACCAACAAATAACATATTTCCATTTTTGATATTTAAGACCCAGATTATATATTTTGCATTTCACTTTACTTTATTCTTGGAGATAATCTATATTTTGATTGGCCTATAAACTAGGTGCCAAATTAGATGGTTTGGTTTGGATTTTATTGGCGCATTAGCAACTAAGGCTATTAAGGCGCCCCCAAAAAGTAGAATAAATACAATTAATAAAAAAAAAAGGATAATACAGAGTAACAGTTATTTGTTCTTTACAACAGTACAGTAGCTGCATTACTTGAAATCCATTCAGAAATGGTCTGGATTCAAAGCCTGTTACAAGTCCTCTAATTTCCAACTATACTAAGTGGAAATTGGAGGACTTAACTGGCTTTTCACTCAAGACTGAGTTTATGTACTTATTTTATAGTGCACTGCACTCAGATTAGAATAAAATCTTAAAAAGCACTTTTTAAGCATGAAAAAAAAATTCATTTTCATTGTTCTAGTAAAGCTGGAAATATAATAATATATTTTATAACCTTTATTACATTTTTGTTTATTTTGAACCCCCTCACCCCAAAATAGTCCTGTCTGGCAAGATAAATATCCTGAGATCGTTAGAATAAGTTATCAGCAGAGTTCCAAATGTGAACTACTTTGGTTCTTCAGGACTCAACTATAAGGACTTTATGCATTTGCTGTTACTACAGCGTCTCAAAACTAGCTTCATGACAAAATTTAAGGGTTATTAAAGAGTTACAAGCCTGGCTTCTTTTGTATGCCTGATAGTTCTTAATGAGATGGTACCACTGGCAGATGAATTCTTCATTATATAACTGTATTCAAATTATCCTTTTGTATTTTATTTTTTTAAATAAAATTACTGTATTTCATGGATTTTGTGATCTTCAAAACATCAGCTGCAGAGGAGAATAGGTTGTCTCAGAAGCCTTATTGCACTTTTGTCTCAAATTGTCTCTCTAATCTCAATGAAGTGTAGCACAAAATAAGTATATTTCTTGTATTGTTAAAAGTAATCAGACATCCTTGGGATTTGGGAAAAATGAACCATAACCACCATCCACTGCCAGGAATAGGAATAAAAGCAACTACATGAACACAGTTGATTTCATAGAAGTAAGCAAAACAATGACATATGGCAGATGAGTCGAGGCACTGAACTTGATTTCCAATGGAGACTCATGATAGGGTGGCACATTAGAAATTGATTCATGACATTACAGGAAAGCTACAACACCCTGACTCAACAGTGGCTGACATAATATCAAGGCACTACTACAGCTGAAAAATGATCAAGTAGACTGCAGAAATTGAAAGAGGCCAGAGGGTGATCAGAAGAGTGGTAACCATACACTGCAATGTATAAATTTACCTTTGTAGCACTACAAACATCTAAAATTTTAGGGTTGATTTATATGCTAAGTAAATATCTTAAGCTTGAATTAAAGGAATGTACTTAAGGTAGAAAGACATGAATTAATATTAATACATTTACAATTTATTACATAAATTGTTGTTTACACAAATATACACTGCCATACTTTTTAACAGCAAAGAATTGTTCGTTTCTTCTTTAGACTAAAACAGTTCATGGAATTCATCGAGAGCTGTTTTGGGGTTTACTTGATATGACTGTCAATTTCTTGGTACTGTTTACAGAGAAACAAATTTTCAGCACAATGTCAAACATGCAAGAAGCACTGATTTGGTTACATAAGTAACCAAAGTACACAAATAGGATCAATAAAAGCAATGGCATGTCATCACCTATACATGTAGGTTTTCATCTTGTGATCTTCTACATAAGGGAATACTTACTGCTTTCTTTTCAAATAGTAATAAAATGTCAATGTATACTTTTAAAAGAAAGAACAAAAATAATTGAATTAAAAAACAATGGTGCTTAGTGGTGTATTCTAGTAAAATTTAATAAAAATTTTTACTGGAATACACCACTAAGCAAGATATAAAAAGATGACTAAAAAAAGGGGAAGGAGATTGCCTTACATGGCAAATGTATAATTAAGTGTGAATTTAAGGCAAAAAATTGGAATACACTGGAATTTATGATACATAAAAGGTTCTTTGAAATATGCAGATCTTTGGTTACTTTTGAAAAGACAATGTATTTTAAATTAAACTAAGTTGTACATTAATCAAAATTTATAACTTCAACATGCAGATCTACTAATGAACAACAAAATTTAAAAGGTATACGCACAACCACCACCTCTCTAGTTAGTGTGTGTGTGTGTGTGGGTGGGAGGGAGAATACATCCACTGTGGTTAGTACAGCCCATAATAAGATCTTTCTAACCTTTTATGAGCAGACAATAATCTAAAAAAATAAAAATGTGGGCAACCAATTCATTTCAACATGTACTCTCACCATTGCTTTTCTAAAGGGAAAATTGTCATATGACACACCTATTTAGTTTGCAGTTTTAGTACAGTTGATGATTAACTTACTTCTTTGGGACAGTTTTTCAGCAATGCCAGATACAGTACATGCATGTGTAAATAATACATATTAATATAATCACTTTATATCTATCCAGTTATATTAAAGGAGGTGGCAAAGCAACTAAGCAAACCGTTAGCCATAATTATGAGAGCATCCTTGGACTCAGGGGAGGTTCCCACAGACTGGAGATGTGAAAATGTATCCCCAATTCACAAAGGGGGATCGAAGGGTGACACGGGTAATTACAGACCAGTTAGTTTAACTTCTGTTCCGGGTAAAATAATGGAGTCGCTGGTTAAAGATGCATTGCAGGATCATCTAGACAAGACTGCAGCAATAATTCAGACACAGCATGGGTTTGTTAAGGGAAAGTCTTGTCTGACAAATTTGATAGGATATTATGATGTGGTTACAAAGGAACTGGATGCAAAAAATAATTTTGATATCATATATTTGGATTTCAGGAAAGCTTTTGACACGGTTGCGCATGGAAGACTATTGTACAAATTGGAGCAGAATGGTATTAAGGGTAAGTTGCTACAATGGATAAAAGGATGGTTAAGTGGGAGAAGACAGAGAGTAGTAATCAATGAGTGCTGCTCTTCTTGGACTAATGTTATTAGTGGAGTCCCACAGGGTTCGGTGTTGGGTTCACTGTTGTTTTGTATATTTATCAATGATATTGATGAAGGAATATCAGGCTTAGTGTTGAAGTTTGCAGATGATACAAAGGTTGGCAGGGTTGTTAATGACAGTAATGGCAGTGTGCTACTGCAACAGGATCTAGATAATTTGGGCAGATGGGCTAAGAAGTGGCAACTGAAGTTTAACCTTGACAAATGCAAAGTACTGCATATGGGTAGAAGTAACCCCAGAGAAACGTACCAACTGTGTGGTACTACACTTAAGGTGGTAGAAAATGAAAAAGACCTGAGAGTAATTGTGCAGGCAGATATGAAGTTTTCTGAGCAATGCAGACAGGCTGCCAGGGCAGGTCATGGGGTTTTGTCAATGATATATAGCAATTTTGCTAGCAGGGAAAAGGAGGCGATTATCCCTCTGTATAAGGCAATGGTCAGGCCACGCCTTGAGTACTGCGTACAGGTCTGGAGGCCTCATTTTAGGAAGGATGTAGATTTACTTGAGCGTGTACAGAGAAGGGCAACAAGATTAGTGAGGGGAATGAAGGGATCCTCTTATCAAGAGAGGCTTAAGTTCTTCAAATTGCAGTCGCTGGAGACTAGGCACCTGCACGGTGATCTGATTGAGGTGTATAAGGCCTTGAATGGGTTCAGCACCCTGAATTCTGATGGGATCCTTCCACTTGTTCAGATTACGAACCTAAGGGGGCATAAATTCAAATTAAGAAAAGACAGATGTAGATTGGATGTGCGGAAATTTGCCTTTAGCCAGCGGGTGGTTAATTGCTGGAACAAACTTCCATCTGTCGTTGTGGAAGTTGATAGGTTGAATAAATTTAAGGAGGAACTGGACAGGCATTTGGAGGGAATGGCGTGATTTTTTTTTTTTTTTTTTTTTGGCTGATGCTGCATAAGCCCATACATTTGCTTTCTTGCATCACATGCCACTACTACTACTCTCAGAATCTTTCTTTGTTCATGTAAATTCCAACCACCAAAATTATGATTTATCTGTGCCAATCATTGAAATTATCAGTGGTAAGCAAGGAATAATCCACAAAGTATTTGTTATTCAATTAATCATTTCAATTTTTGATGATGTAACCAATTTCTATCTAATATTCTTACTCCTATATTTGATTCTTGTAGATGCCAGTTTCTTATTCAGATAGTTACTTTGAAAAATCCTTTTAATGTTTTAAAAACATTAAAAGAATTTCTCAAAACATAGCAATATAAGTTCTGACTACTATATACCACAGATGTATTAGCATGTGCAATAACTGTAAATCAAACTTATAACACCAAATAACTTGCAGGAAGGAAGAGTTAGGGAAACACACATCCAACTGTTTCCACCGATCTCTCAAGCAAGGTGTTCAAAATAAACAAACAGAAAAATGATAGAAATTAAGCAAAGATATGCTATTAAAACATAGCATATATAATCAAATATATTCTTGCAGAGCAACAAAAGTTACTTTTTCTTAAAACGCTACTGTCAAATCTGACATTGATTTATCAGGAATGCAAAGTTGATATCTTCATACTGTATTCAACACTATCCTCTTACTGTCATTCCAATGTTTGCCTGTCAGCATTCAACTTTATTTTAAAATATTTGTAACAGAAATGTCAGCTCCACTTAAATACACTAAAAAAAAATTACAAATGCATTCTAAGAGGCATCTTTTAGAAACTGGGATTATTTAATGTGTTAAGAAGTTTCATTATTATCATGTTTTTTTTTTTTTTGAAAAAGTTATATCACAACCAAATAAATTGAAACCAAAATCATATTTAAGTCAATGCCAGAACAGCAAAGTGAACTGTGATATAGCTGTTGTGCCACATGGCCTATAAAAAAAAAAAAAAAATGCCATTTCTCACAGCCATTAACATGATAAAGACAGTGAACATGACAAGCACAGATCATTACTAAACCAGATTCAGATTAGGATTTGATAAGAAAAAAATGAAATGCCGTTTCATCTAAATACAAACAAAACTGAGAAACTTATTTCTTGATGGCCTTTTTCTTTTTATGCATGCTGTAAATCTTAAGATTTTGCAATACAACAAATTATACATTCAACATATCTGGATCAAAGGATGCAGTGATTTGATAAGTACACAATTTTTTTTTTTAAGTTTATTATTTAATCAGTTGATCTCATCAGAAGTTATAACATAAGATGAATATACACTATGAAATTAGAGTTTGCTATGGCCCTGGAACCAGATTTAAACTTGTTCTCTCTTACAGTTCACCTGTGACAATATTAAGATGGAGCAAGGCCCCTTTTAATGAGAGGCCGTAAGTTGTAGTTTGTTTAGCTTATGTGTAAATCTGGCCCTGCCTGGGTCAATCAGTCACTAGTATAATTTTGCATAATCAAATCTATGCAATCCAAAAAAAAAAAAAAAAAAAAGTTGTCCCCATTGTTAACTGTAGTGTTAGTGTAAACCCTTCTGGACAACTGTAGCTGTACTGAGTATAAAACAGAATCATTAATTTATTAGTCATAAACAGACTAAGAGCCCTGTGGCCCAGAGGCTTTCCACCTCTAGCAGTGCTGCTAAGATGTTATAATATTAGCTTCTCCTAAATATACACTTGATAATCACCGAATTATGACCACCAAACTAATACTGCGTTGAGCCACCATTCAAACGAACAACAGCCACTATTTGCCTAGGCATTGACTCCACTAGATGTCCGAAAACATCTGCAGCCATGCTGCCTACAAGGCTTTCCACAGTGTTGGAAGAAATGATGACTGCATGTCCATATGCTTTATTTCCAATTCCAAAACATCCCACAAGTGTTCAATTGGATGAAAGTCAGGCAAAACTGGAGGCCAATCAAGATGAGTGATATCTTCACTGTGTTCCTCAAACCACCTGTGCACAGTGACAGCCCAACAACATGGCACATTGTCTTAGAAGATCTCATTTCTGTCCAGGAAAAAATGCAACGTTGCAGGGTGCACAGTCTCCTAAAATTTGCAGGTAGACCTTGCATGAAATGTTTGTCCATACGCACTAGAGGTCCTAGTTCTTGCCAGCAAAACATGCTCCATATCAAGCAACCACTGCCACCTGATTGGATATTAGGCACCATGCACAATGGGTCCATGGACTTGTGCTGATTGCACCACCACATAAAGACATCTACTTGGGTGTTGCATCAGGTATTTAGACTCATCTGACCAGCACACTTGTTTCCAGTCACCTCCAGTGTCCAACCAGCATATTGTTTACACCACAGAATTCAGCTTCGATGATGTTCATTGGTGTGGAGAGGGTATCTCTTGGGTCGCTACTGTAGAACCCCATAAATCTGTGTGTGCAGCATTTCTTCATTTGGAATAATATTCTTGCAATCCCCAGATTGTATTGCGATGGTAAATGGCACATCGTGACCTGTTGTTCAACCTGTACAACGTGCTGTACCCTTCACTCGCCATGAACATCCACCTTGTGTAATCCATTACAGAGAGAACCGACGAGACATGCCATTTCTGACATGGAAGCACCAGATGCACGTGCTCCCACAATCATACCCTCCTTGATATCTTTACTACGTTCTATAATTGAAACTTTATCACTTTGACTTGCACAATAAGATGCAAATGACAACTGCTCTAGGTAGGAAGCTTTTCGTTTTTTTTATACTGCTAGCTACGTGGCATAGTTCATTATGGATGGAGTGGCTGCAATTCAGTGAATTGTGTACGTGCACTAATAATATATATATATATATATATATATATATATTTTTTTTATATATATATATATATCTACTTTGTTTCAGAAGGATATGTATTTTTTTTAGTTATTATTTTACCCATTAGCATCGGTTTGTCCATCTATATCCACGTTTTGATGATTTTGACTTACTGCAATATTCAAGAAATATGGATAATTAACTAGCTGAAAATAAAACCAGAGTGACTAATTTTAAGATTTCTATCATATTAAATCTGAAACTATACCATGCATAATTTCTAAAAAGGTATAATTAATAAATCAGTTCAGTGAAGAAAGTTTATTAAAATGTTCTATGTGTCAAATTTAAAGAGAATTCCTATCAATTCAGTCTAATAGGAAAATGCATCTTTAAACTTTTTTGTTATTGTTTTTGCTTATGCTAAAAACAGAATCCATGCTTTGTGAAAAAAATCACATCAGAGCAGAGCAGAGTCAAAATGGAAAATTTTGAAAACTGGAATGCTTGTTAAACAAGATATCTTATGTTACATGACATCACCATTCTACACTGCTCAACAAAATTAACAGAACACTCAGAAAACGTATGACTCATGCAGTTTGCAATGATGCAGGGCAAAATTTAATACGGTGATGTACCATAGAATAATGATGAAATGAGGAAACAATTACAAACTTCAGACAGGTATAAGAGATATTTATAAGGGTTGTATTCTAAGGCATACCACAAAAATTTGTGGTATGCCTTAGAATATTTAAAAGTTTCAAATTGTACATAAGCCTTGTATTTTTGAAACAGTTTGGTTCATGTTTGATAGAATTCAATATGTACCGCATAATTATTCATTATAATCACCGTATTTCTTAAATTTAGTTAGTTATATTTTACTACTATACCAGACTTACAGGACACCCTATATTTATAGGCACAACAAGATACAGCAATTCCACCAATACACAGTTCAAGTTGTAATGCAATAAAATATTTTTGTTTACTAAGCTCACAGGCTTAGTAAACAAGACTATTAATCTGGTTTGCATAAGTCTCAATACTCTGATCCCCTTTCTGTGTTCATACAAAATACAGTACATATAAAAAGCTCAAATTTTCAGATGAAACACACAACACATGCATGCGGAGGACAAATTTAGAATGGAGGAAAAAAAAAAAAAAAACAATGGTTGGAGAATAGATGTGTGGAAGTTTTCTTCAGCTGGAGAGTAATTGACTGAATAAACTTCTTGGACAAATTATTAGAAGGACCGAGCAAATGAAGGTCGTTTTTTTTTTTTTTTTGATGCTGTATAAATTTGCATCATTTTGCCAGTACTAATGAGAAAGCAACATAATCTTATACTAATGTAAATAATATCTGGGTGTTTCACATCTAGTGAGTTTTGATACTTATGCTTTGTCCCTTAATTCTGAATTAATCAGAATTAAGGGGAACACCCAGAGGGGAAGAGAACTGATTGGAAAATTTGGTTAATATATCAGGCCAAAGGTCAATCCGACAAGTAGCCCTAGGTCTTCTCTAACTAAATGTGATCTTGGGTGGTATTTACCAAACATAACTTCAGAGTGCAGGGTGGAAGGAATCAAATAAAATCACATAACCAAATGAGATTTATAAATTAAACTAAACACAAAAAATCAATATGATTAAAAATAAATTTATGGCAAAGCTAAAGTTATAACAACATTTTGTTTTAGAGATTGTATATTACTAATTCAGACAAAATGCCAGTACTATTCTGATAACTTATTATTCACATCAATCGCTACTGCAGTTTCTGCTAAGCACAGATCTGTTGTTATGCCTGCTGTCCATCATACATACAGCAAGTGGTACAATTTCATTGGTTGGGAGTTCTTTGGTCATAGTTTGCCCATTCACATAGTACTTAGACATGTCATTATCATATATGTTGTCTGTACACTGACAGATCTGCATGTTGTGTGGACTGAAGAATCTGGATCTTCCTTCATTTTACAGACAGGAAGACAATTCTCTCTCTCTCTCCTAAATTCCTATATTTTCCAAAGCGATTCAAAGCCAAACTTAGTCAAATGAGTAATAGGAGGCAAATCCACAATATTAGTACTGACAAGTAATACACTAAGTATACACATATTTAAAGTGACAGATGACCATAATTAAATTAAATTTAAACAGTGATATTACAAGTAATGTATTATTATTTTATCAAATAACCTAGTCTAACTTAACCTGACATTATACAATATCCAGTCAAAACATTATAAACACCTATCTAACCTAACAGTGTGTATACTCTCTTCTTGTTGCCACCACAAATGTGAAGCGTGGACTTTATAAGGAGGACTCTGAACATTGCAGGGGGTATGTTGCCATGTTGGCAGGATTGCATCCTACAGATCTGAGATAATTCATGGTGGAGGATTGAAATGCCAGATTTATCAATCCACATAATCCCAGAAACATTCTATAAGATTCATATTCAGCAAATTGTGTAGCCAAGGAAGCACCTAGAAGTTACTTTCATGTTCAGCAAGCCACTCTTGAATAATACTGGTAACATGGCAGGGGTGCATTATCCTGCTGAAATGCACCAGTGCCATTCAAGACAGCCACCATTAAGGGGTGCACCTAATTAGCAACAATGGACACAGTTTTTAGCATTGAGAGTCCTCATAGCCCAGGTATGAGGACTCCAACAGATTCACTGGAATACAAAAACACTGCCAAAGTAATTCTTCTTTGCCATTTGTCACTGTACCATCCACACAGCATAGCAGGAAACAATTCGTCAGTTTTTCCAGTTGCAAGTGGTTCAATGCCATTCAAATGCAAACTTTAGGCATCACTGGCAATGGGTGATCATAAGCATGGGTACTTTGAGTACATATAGTTACCCATATGGAGGAGAGTTCATTGGACTGTTGTCTTGCAAATACTGCTGGTCATATGGAAAACAGCGGAATGGCTGCTCCATGGTCAGCCATTCTGCTGTTTTCCATTTATCAGCTCACACAAAGTTGGATAGCCTATGTTCACTATAATCACCAATGAAGTGTGGGTGCCTGCCATTAGCACAGCATCTGCTGCTCTGTCCATTGTTGATCCACTCTTGGAACGATTTAATTACAGCTCTGCAAACAGCCCACAAGATTTGCAGTTTCCATAATACTGCCATCCTCCAACTGGTACCTGATAAGCACTTTGTATGGACTGCATGCCATGGGCCTGACGTAGCCCAGTGGTCAGGAGCGATAGTGCATAGCACGAATTCCTTGAGTGGACTGGGGTTCAAGCCTGTGACTACTAAATATGATAAATATTTGTATTGACGATTTATTGTAAACTCTACTGACTTGGTTGTTGTGCCAGAGTATAAACAGAAAAAATATTTATTTATTTATTACCCTGCCATAACACATTTACCAGTTCTCAAAGAAAAGTGTGCCACCTATCACGAGAAATGGGCAATTGCTAAAATATGGGGGTGGTCATAATATTTTAACTGTACAGTGTATATTGATTAGGTTAGGATTGGAAAAACCTCTGTATGTCTTAAGCCATATAAAACTAAAAGTGACAATCATGCCAAATGCAGTGATATATACTCTATGTCAATGGTGGGGATAGATGACACAAAAAGTAACATTAAATTAATAACAAAAATACTACACTGATAATAATAACATTGAATAATATGTAACTACTTGTCACATATTCTCCAAACAAAGTTTTTAGCTATAACTTAGCAGAAGCTAATCTCTCGATAAAGGTATCAAGCATGAGAGTTACCTCACCTTTCTCATCCAGTCACATTCACACAGAATTTCTTCATAGCAAGTGATGCCTTTTTGACAGTCTCCTGATAGCAAAGATGTGCTCCCAGTCTGTCATTCTGCTGAAAATGGTCTAAGCCTGAATATATCAGGAAGAACTTTGTAATTATTTAAGATCTCATCTAGACCCTCTTCATCATCTATCCTGCAGGTAACACTGATGCAACCTCCTCAGTTATGTTTATCATCCTTCATGATAAACATAACTGTTTATCATGGAGGATGCATAGGAGTCTCACATGGTTCCTGTGAGACTCCTATGCATCCTCCATACTGACTTCTTAAAATCAAACACTGTTGGCCATTCTCCTCAAATTAAGTAAAGTTGCCTGTGACATCAGGCAGCAGCTTCTTCCAAGCATGGTTTACACAGTTTAAACTGACCTTATCAACACACGTCAGTATTATTGATGGTCTTATTATAATTGGTATTACTGAATAATATTGCTAGCCCCATATGGTTATTTTGTACCTGGCCTTGAACAGTTATTTTTCAGTCTGTCCCACAAACATTAGAATTAACCCATAGAACAGTGATGCCAAAGGCTGAATTCCAGAGCAAAACCAATTATAAAAAAAATGAAGCATACAAACCTGCTGTTCAACTGATTATATATTTACCGGCAGCTGATGCCAGTAAATACATAATCATCTGAACAGTCTTCAAATAAAAGAAACCTTGAATATTTGGTGGCATTTTGTATTGTGAAAAAAAGAAAATAATAAAAAAATAATAGTAATAAAAATAGATTGTCAAAGCGCAGTTCAAATAACATTCTTAAATGTCAAGAATTGTAACAACCAATGATGCAGATGGAAAAAAAATTAAACAAATATAATGAAATTACTCTAAAGTGAACACCACTGGGTCAAAAGAAAGTGTCCACTGCAGAGATCCATGCAGCCAGTTTCAAAAATTCAGAATAATGAAATTCACTGTATCTGGTTCTTACTCCATTTTTTAAATTGATTATCATTAATTTATTAATTAAATAATTCATTAATGATAACTAAACATTAATTATCATCAATTAACTTAACAAACAGCACAACTTTCAGTAAACACAAACTTTTACTAAAAAGGAATAAAAATGGCTTTGTTTAGAGCATTTCATTTTGGCAACTTCATTTTCATTATGGGTAATTAAATCACTTACTAGTCTGTATTCATTGTTTTTGGTCACAGAATTTTTATAATGTAATAGAATACACTCTCCCTTTAATGGGTCAAAACCTTTTTAAATTTCTGCATACAGCTATGCTAAAACAGCAAAAATTTTCATTTCTTAAAAGATTAGCAGACAATGAATGTAATGCTTTAGGAAAATTGACCAGTATTCCAAAGGAAAATTTATATACACAAACTTTGCAAGTAGCTATATGATGACCAAGTATTTCTTACTCCCACGTGGAGGCAGTGTGTGACAGCACAGGAAAATGTTCATCACCACTCAGTCAAAAAGCTGGACACCACTATTGCTAAAGCAGTCATGAAAGTGATGTCAAGTATAACATGGCATTTTTATCAATATACAGGAATATCAAATATATCCTCCTTTACAAAATTAAAATGTTATTACACGAATAGGGTACGACAAATCCAAAACCACTTCCAAGTGACAGAGGATATCTTCAAGTTTTTAATTATCAATCAGAAGAACTTGCATGCTACAGGTAGATGGCAGCATAATTGCCTGTAATAATAATTGTAATCATGGAGAAATCTACCAACAACATTTCATCTGCTAAGTTTTATCATTGATCAATGGCTTCTGTACAAGCTGTGACTTGTATAGTTTCATCCTCAGAAGACTATAATATGCTACACATTGTTGGCATGTTAAGCTGATGACTGGAATGTTGTATTTTCCTGGGCTTTGCCTAAAACTTCCTTGAACCATTTCCACTGTGCCCTCCCTGACTTCTGTTCGGCAACCACCTCTGCCAAGACGATTGCACAAACAGGTCTCCTTTATGAATTTTCCATACCATTGCAGAATTGTAGGTCTAGTCAGTAACTTTTTTAAACCATAATTGAAATTTACACATAACTGCAGTGGCAGACTGTAGCTTGTTAAACCAAAGTATGCATTGTGACTTCTCAAGATTGGTAAATTCTGCCATGATTACTTGTTTGTGATTATACTGGTATCTGAACATGTTTCCAGTTTGTAAATAACTTGAAGATATCCTCCAACACATGAAAGTGGTTTCAGATTTGTATTATGCACCCTATTAGCACAATTTTTTTAGTTTTGTAAAGGAAGTTTGTGCATGCAGAAAATGATCATGGGTTAATGGTCAAGAGTATCTATGCAGTCTGTTGATAGTCATTACCCTTAAAAATGTCCCAACCATTTTTTTTTTTTTTGGCTGATGCTGCTTATAAGCTCATACACTTGCTTTCTTGCATCACATGCCACTACTAACTACTACTACCCATTAAAATATTTGCATCCATATTAAAGCGTGTCTATTTTGGAAAGGTCATCTAATGTAATTTCTAATACTTCTGGCCAGGACCCAAGCCTGAGTGTCCACAGCAAGATGTATCCCTTTTAGAGAGGGATCCATTAAGGGAAATTTCATTGTACAACAAAAATAAAGTAATTTAATAAAACCAAACCAAAACACTGCAATGTAGTACAGTTAAAAAATAATAATAACTACATAATATGTAGTTATTATTTTTTATACATACATAATATGCAATTATAATCAAAAATAAGATAAAATCTACATGCATTTGGAGCTATGTGGTCCTTTATACAAATACGTAATCGGATACCAAGGTTCATTATAAAGTTGCAGAATTGCCAGTACAGCTACAACATAAGAGGTAGAAAGGACTAGCTGGAGGTCTTTGGGTAATATACACAAAGATGAAACTAAGCAAGCACAGTAAATGACAGCCTGTATACATCCATAAAAATTGTACAGCCTACTGCTGACTGTGCATTGCACTAGTTTATCTGCTGCAATAAAACAGTTACAGTGCACTGAAGATATAAACTCTTAAGGCAGCAATGGCTGAACTAATCAACTAATATTTAATTTATATATAAAATATAACACAAACAGAGGATATGCAACGTGTGACAAGTCTGAAGAAAGTGGTGAGAAGAAATAAAAATGGAATATTCACAGTGCTAATGAAAGTAACACAATCAACAACCATCAAACCTCTAATAAATGGGATGCCACTGATCATTCTGAGTTATAGTAGAAGTCCATTATCATATTAACAGTACAAGAAAGGGGTTGAATCACATTGGTCCACCTGATGCCAATGGTTTAACTGGTGATGATCCTGCTCAGATTGCTGACAGGTTGAATAGGTATTCTGCATCTACATTCACACATGAAATTCTTTAGGGAGGAGGATGCCAGAAGTTTATCAAACTAACTAGTAGCTGAATGATTTTATGGTAACAGAAAAAAGTGGAAGAGAAATTGCTGAAATTAAACATAAGGAAGGCACCTGGTGTGGATGGGATCTATTCTATTATATTAGGGAGGCATCAAAGGAGGTAAGCAAACTCTTAGCCATAATTCTGAGAGCATTTTTGGATTCAGAGGTCCCTGTGGACTGAAGAGGTGTGAATGTTTCCCCCACTTAACTAGGTGTTATCAAAGGGTAACATCAGTAATTACAGACCTGTTACCTTAACTTCTGTTCCAGGTAAATTAATGGAATCACTGGTTAAAGAAATAATGCAGGACCATCTGGAGAGGACTGCATTTATACTTCAGTCATGGCATGGGTTTGTTAAGGGGAAATCTTGTCTGACCAATTTGACTGGATACTATAATACAGTGACAAAGGTACTAGATGCAAAAAATAATTTTAATATCATATATTTGGATTTCAGAGAAGCTTTTGATACTGCTGCACATAAAAGACTGCTGTACAAATTTCAGTAGTGTAGCATTAAAGGAAAATTACTGCTATGCATAAAGGGATGGTTGGGTGGGAGAAGAGTCAATAGACACTTCTCTTCCTTGGTGATTCCCTTCTCTCTCTCAGGGGTAACTCAGATTTTTTTTCTTTTGGCCATGGCAGCAAAAGCCTCAGGCTTCCTTGCACTATGTGGCTAGTGATGATGACCCTGCACTTCATGGACTAATATTATTAGTGGCGTTCTACAGGGTTTGGGACCAGGCCTATTGTTGTTGTCTGCATTTATTAATGATATTGATGAGGGTATATCAGGCTTAACATCTTAAGTTTGCAGATGATACAAAGATTGTATCATCTGCAATTAAATGCTAATGACAGTAGAGAAGGTACTGTTGCAATAAGATCTAAGAAAATTAGGTAGATGGGCTGAGAAATGGAAATTTCTGCAAATTGCAGCATCTGGAGACTAGGCACCTACAAGGTGATCTCATGGAGGTGTTTAAGGCTTTAAATGACAAGCAAAATTCAAAGCCTTAAGCATGAATTGAAAGTGAGAAAGGATGGTTGCAGGATAGATGTGAGGGAGTTTGCCTTTGGCCAACAGGTGGTTGATTGCTGGAACAAGCTAGCATCCATTGTTGTGGACAGTTTGAATAAATTCAAGGACCAACTAGAAAAACTACTAGAGGGGATGGATAGGTGAAATGGGACTTTTTTTTTGCTGATCCCATATAAGTTTCCTTTCTTGTATCACTTGTCACTATTAATACTAATATTGCCAGGTTTAAGAATATTGGGGTCCAAACAAAATTTAGAAAAGTCTGCAAAGTATTCCATATCTGAAAAATGTTGAAAAGTATGAATAATAAATGTAGCGTAATGTAAAACTAAAACTTATCATCCCTTTAAAAATGTTAAAATGGTATATGACAAACATGAATGGCATTAAAAATAATACTACCATTAAAATAAATTTATAATGCTCAGAGCAAATATAAATTCAATCCAATTCTCTCAACTGAGTACTGAAACATGAAGCTATCAAAAGAGATATGTAAACTATTAAAATATGACAAATTTTGATACATAAAACAATTCTATTTATTGAGAAAATACACAGGATAAATCAACATAAATGGACATAAACACATAATTCAACTTGCATAAAAATGCTATACTAATGATTTCTATATCCTAGAATGCTATTCAGTTCCTTCCACTTCAGGTGGTAGATGACTTTCATCAACCGATTTATTGGATGATTGTTTTCTGCAGCAGCATGTTCGAGAGGCAACCAGAGAAAGTAATACTCTTGATCTGGTTATCAGCAGTGATCATTCGTGTATTAAGAATTTGCAGATAAAGGAACCACTAGGTGGCAGTGATCACAGTGTGCTGAAGTGGGATTTACTCAAAGAGGTAACTACCGTCAGGGGTAAAGGAAAGGGTTTTTGCTTCCGTAAAGGGGAGTACAGTGGTCTCAGACAGTTTTTAAATTCTGTACAGTGGGATCAACTGACGATGTTACAAACAGTAAATTCTAAGTGGGAAGCATTCAAGGAATTAATCGTGGAAGCTACTAGACTTTTCATACCGATGAAGAAATATTGTTCAAGGTTTAGGCCTAAATGGTTATCAAATGAACTAATGAGACTCGTGACAGAGAAGAAAAATGCATGGGATGCATATAAATTATCAGGCGACGCAGAAGCCTGTAGCAGATATAAGCTAGTCTGTAATCAGGTCACAAAGGAGGTTCGGCAGGCAAAGGCGGATTACGAGAAATCTTTGGCAAAAGATGCTAAGAAAAACAGCAAGGATTTCTTTACTTATATAAACTCTAAAAGGAAGGGGCTGAATATGATTGGTCCACTTGACATCGATGGTTCGACTGTTGATGATCCTGCTCAGATAGCAAACAAACTGAATGAGTATTTTGCATCTACATTCACACGTGAGGAATCATTACAGTTTGAAAATGGAAGAAGGTTATCAAATTGTAGCAGTGTGCTTAATGATTTTGTAATAACTGAGAGCAAAGTGGAGGAGAAATTGTTGAAGTTAAACATAAGAAAGGCACCTGGGGCGGATGGGATCTATCCAGTTATATTAAAGGAGGCGGCAAAGCAACTAAGCAAACCCTTAGCCATAATTATGAGAGCATCCTTGGATTCAGGGGAGGTTCCCACGGACTGGAGATGTGCAAATGTATCCCCAATTCACAAAGGAGGTTCGAAGGGTGACACGAATAATTACAGACCAGTTAGTTTAACTTCTGTTCCGGGTAAAATAATGGAGTCACTGGTTAAAGATGCATTGCAGGATCATCTAGACAAGACTGCAGCAATAATTCAGACACAGCATGGGTTTGTTAAGGGAAAGTCTTGTCTGACAAATTTGATTGGTTATTATGATGTGGTCACAAAGGAACTGGATGCAAAAAATAATTTTGATATCATATACTTGGATTTCAGGAAAGCTTTTGACACTGTTGCGCATGGAAGACTACTGTACAAATTGGAGCAGAATGGTATTAAGGGTAAGTTGCTACAATGGATAAAAGGATGGTTAAGTGGGAGAAGACAGAGGGTGGTAATCAATGGGTGCTGCTCTTCGTGGACTAATGTTATTAGTGGAGTCCCACAGGGTTCGGTGTTGGGTCCACTGTTGTTTTGTATATTTATCAATGATATTGATGAAGGTATATCAGGCTTAATGTCGAAGTTTGCAGATGACACGAAGGTTGGCAGGGTTGTTAATGACAGTAATGGCAGTGTGCTACTGCAACAGGATCTAGATAATTTGGGCAGATGGGCTAAGAAGTGGCAACTGAAGTTTAACCTTGACAAATGCAAAGTATTGCATATGGGTAGAAGTAACCCCAGAGAAACGTACCAACTGTGTGGTACTACACTTAAGGTGGTAGAAAATGAAAAAGACCTGGGAGTAATTGTGCAGTCAGATATGAAGTTTTCTGAGCAATGTAGACAGGCTGCTAGGGCAGGTCATGGGGTTTTGTCAATGATATATAGGAATTTTGCTAGCAGGGAAAAGGAGGTGATTGTCCCTCTGTATAAGGCAATGGTCAGGCCACGCCTTGAGTACTGCGTACAGGTCTGGAGGCCTCATTTTAGGAAGGATGTAGATTTGCTTGAGCGTGTACAGAGAAGAGCAACACGATTGGTGAGGGGAATGAAGGGATCCTCTTACCAAGAGAGGCTTAAGTTCTGCAAATTGCAGTGGCTGGAGACTAGGCACCTGCGCGGTGATCTGATTGAGGTCTATAAGGCCTTGAATGGGTTGAGCACGCTGAATTCTGATGGGATCCTCCCACTTGTTCAGAATACGAACCTACGGGGACATAAGTTCAAATTAAGAAAGGATAGATGTAGAATAGATGTGCGGAAATTTGCCTTTAGCCAGCGGGTGGTTAATTGCTGGAACAAACTTCCATCTGTCGTTGTGGAAGTTGATAGGTTAAATAAATTTAAGGAGGAACTGGACAGGCAATTGGAGGGTATGGTGTGATTTTTTTTTTTTTTTTTTTTTGGCTGATGCTGCATAAGCTCCTAC
This sequence comes from Mastigoproctus giganteus, assembly GCF_048544385.1. Lineage (NCBI taxonomy): Eukaryota > Metazoa > Arthropoda > Arachnida > Uropygi > Thelyphonidae > Mastigoproctus > Mastigoproctus giganteus. Next base: position 24,898,946 of record NC_143579.1, on the reverse strand, counting down.
ACTTGCTTTCTTGCATCAAGTGCCACTACTACTACTACTACTACCGGTGAAATACCACCACTTTGCTTATTGGAGGCTTGAATTGAAGTGGTGAAACCCATGTTTAGTCTCTAGAGCAAAGTTTCCGGCATCCCCCTCCCCCCATACTTCTCCTTCAACCCATGCACAGTACTAAGTACTATAGGTTTTGATACCTTTCGTGCTTGGGATTTTCATAAAAAAAAAAAAAAAAAAGTCAGATTCCCCAAAGAAATCTCCTATTTAGTATATGTAAACAATTTATCAATAGTCTTAGCTGCCTTTGTAGAAATCTAAATGATTCAGGTTATATAAGAATTGTGATGAAATTCTATTGCTGCTATTCAACAAACTCCATGAATAGCACACGAAACATCAAAATATGGTATGCTGCATCTGATAACTGTACTAAGCACAGTACTATTTCACTAACAAATATCATTATAGTATAGTCCCTGACCTCAAATTAAATAAGATGCTGCAGTTTATCCAATGTCTTCCAAAAAACCAACTGTAATAGGTACCAAGATAGCATTAATCCATATATGATCCACCATCCTTCAATCTCATGATAGAATCATATCAATGAAGGACATTGGTCCATATAAGTTTTGTGAAACTTTAAAATGAATTGCTCCATTATATCAATATGTCCCAGAAGGACTAGTCATAAATATCAATTTTATTTATTACTTGCAGATTTTCTCCACCCTAACCTCCTCTACACACACTGAAGTTTAAGTCAATTTCAAAATTTTTTTTATTATTTTCTGCAAACCATAGCAAAATGAAATTAACAGCTAAAAACTGTTCATCACTTCTCTGGGAGTAATATAGCTATCACTTAGCATTTAAATATACAATGGCAAATCTAATGAAAACTTTTTTTTTTTTTTTACTAATCACCAGTACTTTAGTTTAAAAATATTCTCTGACACAGCTTAGGAATTTATCCAATCTGCACACCAGATTTTTTTATACATGTACACAAGTCTTTTTTGGCTGCTATTAGACCCACTCTTTGACAGCTTTCACTTCAACAACCATATGAAACCAATATCCTGCAAGATTACTCTTCACTATGGATGGAAGGTGTTCAATCACTTCCCAGTGTAGTTTCAGGGTGACTGCCACAGTGTACTGAACTGCATGTATTCATGCATTGTTGTATAACAAAATGAAACTATCAAACATCTGGGTTTCCTGTTTTTAATGGAACATTGCAAATAAACTTTGAGGACTTGTGTGTAATGTTGAGTTGACTGTTTCACCTTTGAACATAAAATGAAACAACACAAGAAGTCTCTCTGAGTCAAACAACAGCAAGAGCATAACCTTCCCACTGCTTTCAAAATTTTCATATTTTTTTGGCTGTAGCAGGTCGATTAACAATATTTCCACTCTACACTGCACAGTTGTTCTCTGGTTCAAAGTACCTGCACCCCATTTCCTCCAATCATTATGCAATCCAAGAAGTTGCTTCATTCCACTTAATATTATGGTAGGTGCACAGACAATTCTATTTGCACATGCTTCTGTTTTCATCCACTTCAAGTTGTATGATGACATAGGCATACCTGCAACTGATATCCAGCTACATAGCTACAACTGTTGTGCACTGATCTGCTATGATGGCATTATCTCCCAAAACATTTTATTCTGTGCCAGCAAGTAAGCTTATGGGTGAGGGTCACCTTCCAGAGTTCCTTCTTTTGTGGTAATGATTTGCCCTTTCATATGTTTATGGCCATGAAATATACATCTTTTTCCACATGACAGTGAATTTATGCTGGAGAGTATCTCTCCAGCATAAAATGTTCTAAATAATAATGCACTACACCAGCTTGGATACATCCATAACTGTGAATACACCTTGTCTCTGCTGCCACACATCACTCAGTAATTGATTACTAGAATAAATTCAGTAATTCATTCCCAGTGTTGTGGAAGTGGCTAGTTTAAATAAACTTAAAAAAGATTTAGAAAATTCATTGGCAGGAATGGGCAAAACAAAGTCAGCAATTTATTTTTATTTTATTTATTTATTTTTTTGCTGGTATTGGCAACATGTGAGGAAGTAAAACTTTCTCACATGTTGCCAATGTTAATCCTCCCTATGTATGCAGGGCAGCCAACAATGCCTTATTGTTTGGTAGTAACATTCATACCAATATCTAAATTCATTACATTAAATACTCATTAAATTTAAATGAAGCACCATTGTAGTGCACAATGTAATTTTAGGTAATCAAATTTAAACAATTTCCATTTGACTCATCCTCATTTCAATGCGCCCCCCTCCTAATAATAGGACACTTCTTGTGTTTACAGTAATCAAATCCATAGTACTAATTACAACTACTGAGCATCATTGACAGAATTTATGCCTAGACAATGAGATTACTGATAAGTGAAGATAACAGGTCATTACATCATTTTTAAATTAAAAAAAAAAAAAAAAAGTCTCAAATTAGTGTTTTGACCATTAATTAGTTTAAATTTTTTCCCTGGGCCTTTTTGTAGGGACCCATATACAGATATTTTGTGTAAGGTCCATTGAATGGATGTTTTTTTCCTAGGCCCACAAATTTATAAGTATGCCCCTATTTAGTACACTGTTCTTGTTCTATAATATGTGTCAGCTGGAATTTAAAAAAAAAAAAAAAAAAAAAGTAATTGTCCAACCATTTATTTGCCATTTCTCACAAAATACAAACTAAGCTTGTCATTTATCATGCAATTTCTCAAAAGAATTCATAAATCTTTTGTTCATAAAATTTTTTTAAATTAAATTTTTTAATTCATAAATTGTTTTTCACATTTCAATGTATTGGTATATGCATTCTTAACAGAAGTTTTAATTAAGCAAATTAAAAGCATGGCCACATTGATTTATAATACAGGTGATTAATTAAATGGTATTATGTTCATGAAAAGTCTTTTGTTACAGCGAAAATAATTTTCACAATGACTTGCATTACATAATTTTAGATGTGTCCTCACATAAAATATTTATTATTCAAAGATGCAAGACAATGATAAAAGAAGGATAAAAAAATGATTAAGCATATTTAATATACAACTTTTAAATTCATGAAAAATGTTAATATATACTGTAATGTTGCAAAAGGTACGGCATTAACTGAGCATTATGTGTAGGCTATAACAAAGAAACTAATGGTCCTCTTTCAGCATGAATATTATGAAGTAAAACAAAAATAAATCTTTTTTTCTCTGTAAGTACACAAAACTTTGTACCTGTGTCTGGGAGAGTAGACAGTTTTAAAAATTAAGTCAGCAATTAAATGCAGCAGTACCACACATTTAATTGTGCCATAAAGAAAACAAGCATCCTCTGCCACACATGGTAAACAAGTATATACAATAAATGTCTGATATACATATTAGAAACTATACTAGGGGTCAAAGCAATATTTATACAAACAAGGGTTCTTGCACAAGATCTCTGATCTTGAAAAGATATGCCAAGAACAGCAATGTTTTGAATGAACAGGAGGCTACTGCCAATGCAACACAAACTTAAATAGCTTTAAGGGATGTGTCAAGAGGATGTAAACAGTACTTGAGCATTTAATCTAAACTGTGTTTATAACAATTTCAGGAGAGTTATCAATAAAATGAGTGAGTTAGAATTCCTGGCTGGGAAAACTGACATAATGGGAACTTGGTGTCACCTAGAAACAGTAGACAATGAATTTCACTATGAGATGTACAATTACAATGTATTTAGGAAGGATAGGCAGGAAAGTGGAAGGCAGGGTTGGGAATCATGATATTTGTCAGAAATAGCCTGTGCATAACAAGGGCATTCTTGGATTTGGAACTAACATATGCCAGCTTTCAGGCTGTATAGTGCGAGATAGAATTAGCATTAGTAGAGACATGTGACACAAGAAAGCAGATAATAGGATGTGCAGGAAAAATGAGGGGGTTGTATGCTACAGACCAAAAGAAGAAGAGCATGATTTGTCCATTCTATCTACATATATAAGCTCTAATCTATAACAGACAAAATCAGTCCCCCACACCCTCTGTTGGGAGAGTGAACATGGAATGCTAAGGTTGATGACAAGTGAAGTCTCAGTTGTTAAAGGAGAAAAGGTTTACTTTTAGGAAAGGGGACCGTGAAAGCCAGTGCTGTAACTAGAAAAGTGGGCCCCCTTATTATATATGACATATGCTTCCTGTTAGTCCCTGGCTTCCTCCCATGATGGATATAATGCATCTTTTCCTTTGTTATTTATGGGCCATGGTACAATCAATAAAGATTTATTTAAAAGAGCAAAATATGGGGAAAAGATTGACACATACATAAACACAAAGAAAAGGCAAATCAGATTTTCCATTATAGGTAAAGAGAAGTCATTTATATCCAGCTGATGTAGCCAGGAGTGCTGGGGGCTGCTGAAGGCCTGGAGCTTGTGTAGGGGCCCTGAAATTGGAGTCCAGGCCTTCCTACTGGGAAGGGTTGGCTGGCCTGGTGAGGCTGTTTGCTCAAGAGCCCATGCTGGTTCTCAGCATCCCTGTAAATCTGTGATATTTAAATTACTGTGGATTGTTTACTTGAAAGCATTTGAGCTTAAAGGCAACTAAGAAACCTGATCCAGACTACATATACTAAGTTTTTTTTTTTTTAATGGAAGCAGCAAGGGAATGCACCAAACCATTAAGGTCAATCACAAGGACTTCAATAGACTTACGGATGATTCCCTTGGATTGGAAAAGTGGCAACGTGTCACCAATTCACAAAGGATGTAGTAGTAGTAGTGGCATGTGATGCAAGAAAGCAAATGTATGAGCTTATGCAGCATCAGCCAAAAAAAAAAAAAAAAAAAATCACGCCATTCCAAATGCCTGTCCAGTTCCTCCTTAAATTTATTCAACCTATCAGCTTCCACAACAACAGATGGAAGTTTGTTCCAGCAATTAACCACCCGCTGGCTAAAGGCAAATTTCCGCACATCTAATCTACATCTGTCTTTTCTTAATTTGAATTTATGCCCCCTTAGGTTCGTAATCTGAACAAGTGGAAGGATCCCATCAGAATTCAGCGTGCTGAACCCATTCAAGGCCTTATACACCTCAATCAGATCACCGCGCAAGTGCCTAGTCTCCAGCCACTGCAATTTGCAGAACTTAAGCCTCTTGATAAGAGGATCCCTTCATTCCCCTCACCAATCTTGTTGCCCTTCTCTGTACAAGCTCAAGTAAATCTACATCCTTCCTAAAATGAGGCCTCCAGACCTGTACGCAGTACTCAAGGTGTGGCCTGACCATTGCCTTATACAGAGGGATAATCACCTCCTTTTCCCTGCTAGCAAAATTCCTATATATCATTGATAAAACCCCATGACCTAAGAATGACACATAACTACAACTTCGGTGATAGGGAAAATTGAAGCAATGATTAAGAAAACAATATCTAGTTAAAAAGGGTTTTCTTAAGACGGCCCCATTTTTTTTTTGTTTTAATAAGGGTTGTAAAAGTAAAAAAATCTTGTTCTAACCAACTTTAAAAACTATTATGACAGCATCATTCATAAGCTGAATGCAGGAAACATAATTAACAAATGCTTATTTGAACCAGATTGTGATATATTATGTGAAGTTTCATGCAAATATATGCCTGTATAAGAGTGGATCCACAATCTGAATTTTGAAGGGGAGGTTAACAACACAGGAAAATTATTCTACAGTACTTGTAGATAATGATGTGCTTTGAAGCAATCTTAGGGAGTAATTATTCAAGTAATACCCACTTCTCTGTTCTGTCCTTATACTTGTGTCTGACAGAGTGGCCAGTTTTGACATAGAAAACACTGTCGTAATTTCATCAGAACTGACAAATGGGTAAACCTGGTTCTGAGTGATATTATCCTAATTATATCATTATGGTGATATCAAAATACATTTATGTTACGCCTTCCCCAAAGAAAAATTCAACTGGATCTGACAGTGGTCACATGGCAGACCCTGCCAAGATGGCCTTAAGTGGTTAAAAGTTGATATAATCATGTGGACGTTATATGATAATATAAAGTTGAATATGAAGTTAATATAAAGTTTATGTTTTATGACAATGTTGGGATACACTTGACTTCTGAGTAAATCCCTTAATTAAAGGAAAGCCTTCACAATCTGAAAAGCCTATTAGATATTGAAAACGCCTTCAAAATCTAATAGGCTTATTCAGATTTCGGTTTATTACTTCCTTATAAAGATGCGGCTTCACTGCATGAAGTAATAATAATACTTCATTAGATGACCAAAACTTCATTCAAAATCAAAGCTAATAGTTCACAATAGCCTTGCATGCCAAAAATAAGCTGAAACAAAAATGTAAGTTTTCACATGCCATAGCAAAAATCTGGTTGGTTGGTTGGTTATTAGGAGTTATGGCGAATCAGCTTCTAAGGCTATTGTGCACCGCAAAAAATTGACTTAGGTCTTTATTATTATAATAAAAAAAGGTAACAATACTTGAAAGATTCCAATAAGATTTTTTGCTCACTACATTATTATGTGCACAGCTATATGTATGGTTTCACCAATAAATGCACCCAATACTTTTTTTTTTTTTTTTGTATGGCCATTTTCCATGGCTGATCCAGGAGTCTGAGTAAACTGGAGCAAGTACTGCATATCTTATATCAATTTCCAATTACTGTCAATATCATCTGGACACTGGGTAGGGTCCTTGAAATCCAAGTTCAGGTCCAGTTCCCCTCCCCAACCAGGTAAAGTGGGCTGCCCCTAGAAATATATCATTACCATTATGCTGTGCCTTTCCCATAAAAAAAATCCAACTGGACCTGACAGTGGTCACATGCCAGTATATTTTCTATCTGTTCACCCCTCCCAATACACGTACAATTGTTTGCCATCACAGCTATGGAGAATGCTCATCAAGAGAGCATTATTTTGACTATGGACATATAAGAGACAAGCACATCGTAACCTACTTTCCATTCATCACGCAAACTAGCCAAAATTTATAAAACCTTTCAGACTACATTTTACAATCCCAAATAGGGTCCACTGTCCCAAATTAGTCACGTGGCACCTGGGTGCCAATCACAATTTGGCACCCTACTTCAAAATTCTCCTCCTCAAAATTCCATTCATAAATAGAATAAACGAATGTGTCCTGCACAATTTCCTAGAAAGGTAATGTGAACGGTGTTTTCGGGAAATTTTTTAACCAAGAAAGTACAGTCATGTAAAAAAAGCTGGAGTCCATCTGGATCTCATGAAACTATTGAAGGGTTAATTTATATAGTAAAATTTAGAGTAGCCAAGCATTATGCACACATCAAAAGTTCAGTAACATGTTCATATTCAGAAAAATGACATATTTAAAATTTTCTTCTGTATGTATGCTTCAGGTTTTCAGGTGCCCCTTGAACGTTGGTGCACAGGTGCAGTGCACCCCTGTGCAAGTACAATTATGCCACAAGCAATGGGTCAGATTCACAATGTTCTACTGATCTGGTGCCATGGCTTGGAAGATCTGTTTATCCATATGAACAACTAGAATTAAAACATTAAATTCAAACTTGAAACTGAAAATAATGGCTGCCTCTCATTTATACTACATTCCACAGCAAATTCATAAATCAACAGCTTACTGAATTTTAAATCCAACCATATGCACAGTACGAAAGCAATCATACTAAAAGGCTTGACCTTAACCGGGAAAGGCTCCGAGGTCTTACAAAGGATCAGACTTAGAAACAAATTTGCTACAGTACAATCAAGAGCATACTTCCACAGAATCTTTATCCAAAGCATCTCATAGACCACATCATTACCAACACCAAAAAACACTTTGATGAGTCCCCACTATAGTCTTGCAAAACCAAACCAAATATATCATTCGTAACTGGATAACAATTACTTAGCCTGAGCTGCCAAGAAATACAACGTTGACACTTATTCCACAGGCCAGAAGAACCTAAAACAGCTTATCATTTACTACATACAATCAGGATACAAACATAGTGTCCCAGTAGCTACAAGGTAGATTGCAAGTGTGGCTGACATACTTTTGGGCAGATGTATAGAACATGGAAGAAAAAAAAGGAATGACACCAAAAGAGCATACAATGGAAACATGTCTAAAGTTTCAAAATAGCAGTTTCCTGGATGCAGCATACTGATTTAAACTGGAAGAACCACACATATACTCTCTGTGAACAGATATAACAAGTGCCGACAGTGTAACAAAGTCTTTTATAAGGTCCCTTCTCCATTTTTTTTTTTTAAATGAAACCCCCCAAACATGAAAGGTATTGGAAGTTATTAAGTACTTAGTACTGTGTATGGGTTGACAGTTGAGAAGATGAAAGAAGATACTTGTTGATATAAGACTAATTAGGTAGATTAATTTAGTAGTCAATAGAAATCAAGGATCCATCAATGTAAAATTAAAATGGATTAACATTTTAAAGGAAACAAATTAACCTACACACAGCTAACACACTCCAGAAATTTTCACTTAATCGCAGTTTGTAAGCCACACCACCAGAAATGCCACTACCTCTCGGAGTGGTTAAAGACAAACCTAAGGTTGAGAGAGGAAAGTCGTCATAACCTTGTTCATGAAACATCTTAGATCTGCCAATGAGAGGCAAAAGAGTTCACCAGATAATCTGGGTCTCAGCAACAAAGGCTTTTCCCAGACTAAGATAAGAAGATAGCATTCCCTTCACAGACACCAGTGACTTCAGAGTTCCCCTTTTGTCAAAGTTAAAATGTTACAGCACTGTATTAGTTTGTTTTTTTCTTTACTTATTTTAACAATTAACCTGATGTAGAATTTTCTGAATACTGTAATTGTGCAGATAATACTAAACCCACTAGTTTAATCTAACGAATGCAGTGTTCATTATTTAATTCAAACATTATCTTCAAGATGCCATACAAATGATATATAATCAGCAATAACTTTGAATACACAATTACGTAAAACCTCGATCATATTAGATTTCTATTATACACATATTTTCAAAAATAACTATGGTATTTTTTCCTTTGTTTAAACTTCCAGCATAAACACAAATTATGTTAATAAAACTGTATACTGATCTATTAATTGCAAACCCTTCTTTCTTATTTCAGTCCTGCAAAAAAGGGAATGGATCTAAATTGATGATCCTGCCTTATTATTTTTCACTGTTATTGTAAAGAAACTATGCATACCAAATACACAGTATCCAATTAACAAACTGTGATGAAAACAGCCCTCCCCGCCAAGGCCAACGTCAGGAACTTTTTACTGTGTAGGGAAATTAAAAAGTAGAATACAGTATATAATTTAAGCAAGTCAACGAATAACTTACAATTTTGAAAAGACTTCATTTTGCTGGCACCATAGTTACTGGTTATCAAAATTCTTATTGTCATATTAACTTTATTTGCAAGCATTTACCTCTTTTGACAGACAATTTGATACTCTTCTTGGCATTTAATCCACTGATAAGGTTTGAGACTAGTCTTTTTCCATGCCACCTAACAGAGCAATTTCTAAATCGTTATTGTAAAATAATGATGATTTAGAATAATTTTTAAAATATCGCACGCAAGTTCTTTAAAAAAATTATTCACTTTTACCTTATAATATACAAAATTCCATATTAACATAAAGCACGATGCAATAAATGTGACCAGCATTTGTTCTCAAGGCAGCCATTAGTGACATTTGCCCATATTTTGGGTCTAGTATCAAACACCTGTACAAACATATTTGTTTACAAAGTACATGTCTTAGGTGTTACTGTGCAAAATAAAGCAATTTCAAATCAGGTAAAATTCAGCCGTGCACTGTCAAGTAGATGTTACAGCCCGCTGACTACAAAGGTGGGGAAGCAACGGATTTTCCCTAGCAAACAAACTGAATTTAAGTCAAAAGAAAAAACAAAATAATTATTACCACCTTTTTTTTTTTTGTCCTCAGAATTCTCACCACCATACAAAAATTTTCTTCTTCCTCAATTTATTCTGCTTAATTCTATTCTTGGAACCACTTCCTTTGCATGTATTTCCTGAAAATTACAAATCAACAGAAATGCAAGTCCAATATCAATCGTATCTTCTGTATTTCCAGACTTCAACCCATACATATTGAACCTGAACTATTAGTTCGAATATCTTTTGTGTTTGGAGTAACAAAAAGAGATATCGAGACTAATTTTTCAGTAAAATAAAAATATGGAGAATACTCACAACCTTGCATATGTTATTCTCGATTATTATGATTAATGGCTAATAAAGGTGCACTGAATTTCTCCAATTCATAATAGCTTCTTCATAAAAAAATTCTCTCCGTTCCTTTACTATTAAAATACAGTAATATTATTAGCTTGAATCTCCATTCTATTCTTTATTTGAATTAATCAATATTCTGTTCGTTTTACGCCCTTTTTATAAGGAAAAAGTCACGCACCAAAATAAATCCCTCAATGACAACCTTATTTGTCCCCCGCCCTTCTTTTCTTGTTTTCAAATATTCGGTTCGCAATTAGGAAATAAATAAATAAAACCATTTTAGAAGGTCGTAAAGCTATAGCATAATAGTTGTAAATGGAAAAAGTGCAATTATATTTCTATATAATAAGGAGTTGAGCAATTTATTACGCTATACTACTTGAAGGCTAATGTGGTGTCAGGCTTCTGACAGTCAATACAGCTGCAATATGATCAGGGAGAGGGAGTGACTCAACAAAGCGTCATTCGTTCAGCCAAACCAAATATTGGACTTAAGCATGTTCCTCGATGGTACGTGTGTCCCTATTCATGCAGCCTAGCCCATAATTGGAACCATCTCGTTCGTTGTCGGCACATGGCACTAGGGTTTAGTGCACGCCACGTAAAACTGACGCTGCATACATTCACGTCCTTTCGCTAAGGGCAAGGGTAAAGGATGATTCGAATAATATTGGAATAAACTATAGAGGAAACTTGATTTGAACATCAGCATAATTTTCCGCGCTCGGTTTCCTTCGATGATAGAGAAACCTGCAGCAAACCAATTTAGATAAGCACTCGCATTTGGGTAATAGCCTCCTTTCTTCCTCATACGTTAAAAGGTTATGTGGTGGTAGCCTTTCTCCCTTTTATAAGGGAGCAGATATTATGCTGTGCTTGGCTGACAAAATATTTGCTGGGCCGACTGCACGCTGTAATTTCAGACTATCCACGTGCACGAGGAAACCAAACACGTAATTTTATTAACAGGAATGCCGCCTTCGTAATTGGTAATTCAACAAAGTATCGACTTTGTTTTGCATGTCTTCTTGGAATTATATAAGAAGACCAAAATATCCTCCAACTCCCACAACAAAAAAGAAACTTGTGTTATCATTCACTCTAGCATCTAACACGTGTTTCTCACTCACTGCTACACCACGGGGGTAGTATAAACAATTTACAAATGGAAGAATCCCGATTAAATTACAGCTTATATTTTATTGTTCGGCACCGAATATGTATTTTATCTTTTGGTTCACCAAACACAGTTGAGTCAAAAATAAAATTCAAAAAAAGTAAGGCGCTCTACTCAAACGATCTGTCATATTTGACAACGATGAATGAAAACAAAGCATAAAAAATATTACTCTGTTAAATAATTTGATTCTTTCATTACAGAAAGCCAGCTTACACCTATTATAAATTTTAAAACAAATTAAAACTCTGCTTAATTCCACAGAATTCCTATGGAGAGAGAGAGAGAGAGAGACAAAGTAAACAGGTTATTCACCTGTGCGAAATATTTCAAGCAGAAAAACATGAAATGAAGAATATATACTAACAAATTATGGGATAGTTTGTATACACTAATAAACTATAGAAAATACCAAAAATTATCATAAATTACACGCTTGGTTTATGTACGATATGTCTGTCTGTCACAAATAGTAATTCAAACAAATTAGGCCTAGTCCATTGAACACCTAGCTTTCTATACGCTGCCAAGTTTTAATTAAGACAAAAAAATAAGATTAATTCTAATTATGGAATCAATATTAATTTTAGTGGCAGATCTCAAATTAATTCGTATTAACAACATTTAATAATAATTAAAGAGATCATGCGCACAAGTGCGTTTAGCTTAAATTCCAATTGCATGACGATAAATCAATACAAGAAATTGTCAGAAATACTTTTACTATTTTATTGATAAATCAATATACGTTCTGTTTTCGAAAAACTTAGCATATAAATATCTAGGAAAACACTTAGCACTCTATTAAAGTGCACTTTAATATATATAAAAAATTAAATAAATGTTACCGCCACAGAGGGCTGATGAACTTACAGGATGACGAGATGGATACATCTTGAATCATCAAAATCAATAGGACATGTGTAATAAAATCCGAACAAAGAGGCACAGAATGAGGAATATGCTATACACAGACTTAAGGAACTGCTATTCCTTTTTTTTTTTTTTTTTTTCTCTTCGATAATACAAGTGGTATTTTCTTTCTGCAAAACAGCACTATTAGGGAGAACAAAGGCAAGCCACAGATTCCACGATGAGCTTACGTTCCTGTCACTACAGTAGGCTTTGTAAGCGAATGCTGGGAACACAAGACGGTGTGGTTTGGCGTGACGCGATGTAGAGTTGGCGGGCCAATGACAATGGTTTGCTATTTGCCCGTGGGCCGAAAACAGCGTTAGCTGGCTATCGTTTACACGACCGGTAATCAAGCACGGACGTCCTTGACGTGCGTTTGTGGTCACAATGTCAGTGCACAGAGATCCAAAGGGCGTTGATACTGTACGCGATCCATTCCCACTTCCTTGCTAATCCATAACGTGCAGCTTCGGATCGTCCGTCGGCCAAGCAGATCGCTCCTTCAATACAATTCAAGCAACGCTACGACTGGTAACTTCCAAGTAGTACTTCCGTCGGCTTTTTCCAGCACACAAATATCTTTCTCGAGAGAACTAGCAGTAGCGCCGTGAGCCGTAACCTGCAGCGAGTGCAAAGCGAAAGCAGGGAGACAACTCATACACGCGGTTCGACAAGAACGATTGCGGATATGCTCTCGCCAAATACGGCACGGTCAGATTGGCTTAATCAACAAACATGACTGTTCCCAGTCGTCACCTAAGCGTACCACGTGGTACGTTCAGAGAAACATCTGACGTCAAGTTAAAGGAGGCCAATAATGAAAGAGAACGTGTTGGCTCCTCCTACGTACGCTTCTGGCGTAGATTTATCAGTATCCTGACAGATTCATGTCAAAACCACGTGGGGCCGGCTAGAGCTATAGTCCTGGCTGTTAATGTGATTCAAACACTTGACGAGGGAGCAGCCATGCGATCATCCCCGAGAGCAAGATAATTATACAGAGCTTGATGTTGCTTTTGATGAGCACTTGAGCGTGTAGTGTCGATGTTGAACAAATGTTCGGAGGCTTGCCTGCGAAGTTGCGTTTTTCAGGTGGGCGGTCTTCTCGCGTTCCACTGTCTTAAACAGATGGATTTATTTAACTTGGGCCCATTCGGCAGTCCATTGTAAATATAAGAAACTACGTGCGGTAGACTCTGAAGTCGGTTTTTCATATGACCATAAACAATAAAAAGAAGCAAAAAATAATGGACGCGAGAATAATACTCATTCCAAAAGGGCAGCTATTTCAAAAACTGGGTCTGTCTGGAATGAAATTCCAAGAAAATGAACGAGACAAGATAAGATATACAGTCACAAAGAAATACAATATTTTTTTATAGGTGTGCATGTTGGTGGGGTGTTTTAGTCGGACTGTGTACCATTTGTATTACTATAATTTAGGGGAATTAAATAATATTTAATATCTGTCAAAATAATACGGTGATGAAACTGGGAGCGGACTTGTAAATATAATGCAGCTATTACGAAATGCGTACAAAAACTAACTGAATTCCTGGAACGCGCTATTAATAACCAAAAATTCTTTGTTTTATTCTTTTCCACTTAGTCATTATACATATAAAGGTTTGGCGATGATCCATAGTAAACCTTCTAAAGGGATAATACATTTTACAACCACTAAGTTTATCTTTTTCAAACAATATTTTATTTACAATGAAATTCCCTTTTTCGAGAAATTTGCATATCTTTCTGGGCTAAATCTTGAGCCATTCATAAAAAAAATTGATTTAAAACTTCATTTGTTTCAATTCAAATACTAATTATCATGTCAAATATGACTACAGTATAGTTTTGGCACCGTTCACAAACAAAACAGTGTCTATTTTATGCAACAATAATTCACAGATGTTAAATATATATATATATATATCTTCTGCTCGTTTTGAACGCTGCCCATTTTTTGACAGTTTTAAGTATGAAATTTGTAACGTATTTATGGAAATTTCTCGTCGTACTTTTTCCTTTATTCGTTTATGTAATGCTAATCTCACTGCGTAAAATAATATCCATATCTACCCCATAAGAAGAGCGAAGCAGTTGATCTTCGCTCGTTCGGATGGTTCTTCAAACCACAGTTCAATGCACAGTTGCTGGTGCACGTGGGTTTGACAAGCTGGTGTCACAGTAGACCTGACCAATCAGAAGAAGCCGATGTGTTACAACGTCTACCGGCAGCACCGCGCGTAGACATTTTTTCCCCCTCCCTGACCATAAATCGTGTTAGTACGTTTGTTGGGAATTCTAAAAACTTCCCTTCTAATAAATGAATAAATGGCTCTCTGTCTAAATCAAATTTTCTGGATTGGGAGATATAGTAAATTTAATGCTCATCTCCCAAGAAATAAAAAAAAATAAGAAAAATTCAAAATGTGCATTTATTTGTTTAAGCGTAATATATTAACTTGTCGGTTCTCTTATAATTAAAGTACTGTACCAACAACTAGATGTAAGATACAAATCATTGCTCTTAGCTAAATAATTAATCTGCGAGGGTTAAAAAAGATAGAAATTTTACGGAACTTAATAATAATTATCAAATTGATATGTATAATATAATTGGTGGGGAACTATACAAAAAATTCGATATATGTAGAAGAAAAATTGTTACTTCAGACAGATCTGTCTAGTTCGCTTTTGCGATTATATGGTGGCAATAAGCATCGATACTCCAGCTATCGCTGTTGTCTTAAAGTTTTGTTCCTTTGATAAATCATTGCAGAATGAACACTGGCTCCTGCTAATGATCATCACAGTAATTATTCTGCCAATCATGCACATCCTTTCTAATAAAAAGTCCTTTCAGGAAGGATTTCTTTACTTAGAGAAATTTAAAATTATAGAAATCATTTTCAAATAATTACCATTCGTTTGATACTGCTTATAAACGTAAACTTCTTTCTCCCATTCCGCAGCGTATCTGGAAAAAATCGATGCAGTAATCCATTTATTACAGTTTGGAAAAGTAGCTTGACCAGCAATAGCAATTCAAAAAGGCGGACACGTGTCTTGGGCATGTGAATTTATGAGCCTGATCGAAAGCCAAGTAACGTATACAAGCATATAAATAACCTTATATAACTGAATTACTTTTATCCTTACGTTGAACGGGAAAACTGTTGAATCGCTATAATCTCTAACAACAAAGCTAACTGTTGCCAAATTTGTTGGGAGATAAAATCTGAAAAGCGGTTTAGAAATTATATCATTTGATATTAATAAAATAATGAATGCAATAACTTAATCATAACCTAGTATAGTGTAATTGTATTACCCAATGTAATATAATTTAGTTATAATATTAAAATAATTACGATTGCATAATATTACAGAAATAATAATTTATTATTAAATAATATGAATATGGAAATCTTTTTCTGGAGCAAGGTTATTTTATAATACACTACTCGACAAAATTAACAGAACAAAATGTTTTTCGTGATTTTTTTTTTTTTTTTTTTTTTTTGTGAACAGTGTCGCCAAAGGCGAATGTTTGATATAATAAGCATCCTGGCATGTGAATTCCGTGCATTCAATAGAAATCGATCCACCACCTTAGAGAGCCGCAGTTTATGTAAATTATTCATGCCTATAAAAATACGGGTTGCGACCGTTCTTCATTCTATAAATGTCCCTTATCCGAAATTTCTCGCTGTCTCCTCGTTATTCTATG
Source organism: Mastigoproctus giganteus (assembly GCF_048544385.1). Taxonomy (NCBI): domain Eukaryota; kingdom Metazoa; phylum Arthropoda; class Arachnida; order Uropygi; family Thelyphonidae; genus Mastigoproctus; species Mastigoproctus giganteus. The sequence continues at coordinate 24,882,816 of NC_143579.1, read as the reverse complement.
GTACACCACCATATCAAATTTTGTCTCGCTTCATCTCAAGCTGCACGAGTTACACCATTTTTTGTGTGTTCTGTTAATTTTGTCGAGCAGTTTCGTATCTTTTTTCAAGTAAAATAAACTTTGCTAGTCTGCTTTCACAGGAAACTTAAATTATTCACTCCATCAGGGCAGGTCTACGTGTAGGCATAGAGGCAAGGGAAAAGTTGCACAAAGTATAAGAATATACACGATAGCAAGGAATCACTGATAGCTTGAGGAAGCTGATTGCATCTTTTTCCAACCATTAAAAATTAAAATGTTCTGGTAACAGTACCAACAACTGAGAAGATTCCCTTTGCCTTTTTATTGAATTCAATTTATTTACTTTTACTGAATACATATAAACACAGGAATCACCGTCTTTCACACATCAACTACAAAAGACCTGCGATCAAATCCCGTCAATGACGGGAGGAATTTTTACGGGCCTTTTTCACAAGGTGATTTTTCGTCCAGAAAATCGGCCAAAGAACACACGCAATTTACAGACATATAATACACGGAGCAATATGTCTTAAAACCCTATAACAACGACTGTTGTCAAAACATGGGAAATTTCTCCCTGAAATTATATTATATTCCATATATATATATCACGAAAATTATTGGAAATACGCGACTGTTAAGACTGTCAGGATTGTTATTATTGCTGTATAGTGGGTTCCCGAACGATTGTTAAGTATTTTTTGTCGTGTACCTTACAACTGATTTTTAAAAAAATACTCTTTATTTATATAATTATATTAGAAATATATTAAACTTACATAAAATATGTAGTTTCTTTCATTATGAGAACAAATATATAAATTAATTAAATCTGACTTCGTGGCGGTAATATTCAGTATTGCAAATGATCCAAAGATTATAAAACACGATTAACCGTAGCTGTTTCTCACCAAAATAATGGTTATCAATCGAGATGGCAATTAAAAGAAAAAATTGGAGTACCCGGAGAAAATAGTGCATCACAGCCTGAAAATGGCCTTTATCTCCTTTAGAAAGCAAACAGAATATAAGTCACAGGAAGCGCTGCCACTAAACTAACAACCTTATCTGCCACCCTAGTGAGTTATCGCAACGCTATCAGAGCCGGCCAAGTACGCTTTACTTACGACAAGAAAAATATCATTCACTAAAGTGGACAGTTTCAAGAGGTTCTTCAACGACATGAGAAAAATGGCAGAGTCATTTCTTTGATTCTTTTTACACCTTAACACCCTTTTGCTCTTCTCTTTCCACTCATTAGCAGTCTATTACAAATTCCCAACAATGTATCAAATAGTGTTCAGTGGCTAGAAAGAGAAATCTTTCTCCGATTAAAAGCCATAATGTCAAGTACACCAAATAAGGCTTCTTCATTTTACGCTGGAATTAATTTAGCTTATCGCTATGTAAACAAATTACCCACAGGCTGTGGATGAATCACATTTTATGCAGAAAGTGGGCTTTCGAGAAATTAGGTGATGACAGAGCAGGTCTAGCAGGAGAAAGAGAGCGCTGCAGCAGATACTGTACGGAAGGCAACGCGAGGAGCACGAGCTTGTAATTAACGTAATTAATGGGAGATACTTGCCAGCGAATGCTAAGTGTAAGCAGGGGAAACGTCGCTCTTTGTAATCTGATAGCGCGCGTAGCGACCAAGTGCACCACTCAGACATTGGGAGGAAGTGATAATAATAACAGAATACCTCCAGCCGATTGCACTGCGGTATGTTCTCTCAGGATGATCGTTATTCGCCTGGGCACTTGCCACTTCAACCACGCTGCTTTTCGCAGGAGGCGCCTTCATTCACAAGTCCATAAGAGATTCCGTTTTAGAATATCGGAAAGACTTCCCGTATACCCTGGCCGTATGGATTGGCGGCGAGGGCGATGTTTACAAGCCAGTTGGCTTCCATGCAGCACCCTCAATAGCAAGTGAGCAAGCACAGCTGGTCTTGATAGCGAGCAATAGACATGAAAGTGCCGAATTACTGAAAATCGCTCCTGAACAGCAATCGTGCTATCTTTCCCAGCAAAAGTTTTTCCTACTTCAATCAACAATTCTCTTTCGTAAATAGAGTCTCGCCATTTGTTTATCTGTATTCCCTTTTATTTCTAATCATAAACATATATCGTAGTGTTTTTTACCTGTAAACATATTATTTCAGTTTATTTAGAATTCGTATCTGGCACATTTCGGTTGGACTATAGTTGTAGAGTTTTTCTTTAGACTGATCACGTAGACCGGAGTGCGCCGTATTACCCGTATTATGTATGTAAATTGCCTGTGTTCTATGGCTGATTCGCCTGTCGCTGGAAGAAAAACCCCAGCGAAACACCATGCTACCTTCATCTGACGTCCAATAAATGTGCCTAAACAGTACAGTAGTTATTTGACAAAGCAATAACAGATATAACGTGTTTAACATTATCCATTCATTAAAAACAATTACAGCTACTAGCAAGAGTGCGAAACTAATTTATTTCCTTTATTATTAAATGAATTTATCTGAATCATGAAGTAATGAAGTATTCATTCACTAAATAAATAAAACAATAATTTTATGAAGAACTTATGCTTTATAAACTTTTGTACACTCGCACCATCTGGTGGCAGTAATAAGAACTGTGTAATGTTATATTTAAAAGCTAATGAAACAAGGAAATACAAAGTTCATTAACCAGTACTGAATCCAGGGAATAAATATATATTTACACGATGCATCCCCCTTTAACTGCTTTACATAATTAACTATTTTGCATAAAATACTAGCTGTTGCTTTAGGCAGGCGGTTAATAAAATCCACAACCTCTGAGGCTTGCAAATCCTTTTCGTTAAGACAGGTTTGAGATAAAGACTGTCATTGCCCTAATTCGTTAATTAACTTAATTCTGGAGTTACTATAATTTAGATAATCAAAACAAACCATTCGTACGATAAAAAGATAAAAATCGGATGCAAGATTGTATCGAGTTCCGAAAGAAAAATATCAGAAGTACAGAAGATAAGTGATATTATCATAATTTAAATATCATACAATTAGTAAAGATAAATTTTATTAGTTTGTAAATGTATCATTTACAACCACAAAAATAATAGAATTTAAATTATATAAAATAAAAATTATTAAAGAATATGCCAATATAATAATATCATATCGCTTAGGAAACAAGTAATAGGCAATTGTAATCGATGAATAATGAAATAAATTGATATCATTTTATTATCGATATTGTTATAACAATATAAAATAATATATCAGAAATAAATTAGAAATCAGAAATAAATATCAAATAATATAAAAAAAATTATATAAAATAATTTGCCAGCATAAAAATTTGAATTGCTTAGTAAATAGGAAATGACTACTCGGCTTATGTAATCGATGAATAAAGAATAAATTGACGTAATATTAATATAATTTTGATTTTCGCTATTTATATAACAATTTAAGCTGGATAAAACAGACTAATATATGCTGCTACACATAGATATTTCTAAGAAGTTCCTTTATTTTATTATTATTTATTTAAAAAAAAAAATTATTTTTGTTCGGTTGTACTGCACCTGATTCTAGAGTTGAATTTGTCTAGTGTGTTGTGAATGCATGTGGTAGCTGACAGCTTTTGTAATACGAAAAAACTAAAAGGTCTGTAATATAATCTGCTGACGCTTCATTATTTTTTCGCTACATTTTAACCCAAGCTTTACCACTAAAAGTAATTGTGTTACATAATCTGGTCATTGCTTTATATTTATGTCCTTATTCAAATCTGACTAATGGTGGGGGGGGGCGAGAAGATTCTGTGTAGAGAAGAAGAGGGAGAAGAAATATTTATGTAAAGTTCGAATTTTCGTATTCTCAAGTTTAGAGAACATAAGGCAAGTACTGTTTATTAAACTTAAATATATAAAATAAAAAATATATAAAACAATATGCCAATATAATAATATCGAATCGCTTAGGTAATAAATAATTAGGCCTATGTAATCGATGGGTAATGAAATAAACTGATATAGTTTGATTTTCGATATTGATATAACAATATAAAATAATATATCAGAGATAAGTCAGAAATAAATATCAAATAATACAAAAATTATATATAAACGCTTTGCCAAATATAATAATATTGAATCGCTTAGGAAATAACTAATAGGCTTGTGTAGTCGATGAATAATGAATAAACTGACGTAATATTTTACTTAAATTACTAATATAATTTTGATTTTCGATATTGATGTAACAATTTAAATTGGATAAAGTACACGATATATGCTGCTACACATAGATATTTTTAAGTTCCTTTATTTATTATTATTATTTTTTTGTTCGGTTATACTGCACCTGAGTCCATAGTACATATTATGTGACTAAGTGCAGAGCAATAAGTGCATAGTTTGTTCAAACATCTGCCGTTAAAGTTATCTAGTGTGTGATTGCATGTGGTAGCTGACAGCTCTTGTAATATGAAACTAAGAAAGAAAGTTCGTAATATAATTTGCTCTATGCTACAGTATTTTTTCGCCACTTCTGTAACCTCAGCATTACTAGTAAACGTGCTTATGTTACATAATCTGGTCATCGCTTTATATTTTAGTCCTTATACAAATCTAGCTGATGGGGAAAGGGGGGCGGGCACGAGAAGACTGCGCAGAGAAGAAGAGGGAGAAGAAATATTTGTGTAAAGTTTGAAGTTTCGTATTCTCAAGTTTGGAGAGCAGAAGGCAAGCGCAAAGTCTAGTGCTGTGAAGAGGACGGATCGGTTTGCATCCAGGTCGTTCTCACGTGGTGTGAATACTTCCGAACACGATATGGCACATGCTGACCTCTGGCAATCGCGTTATGAAACCAAATTTATGAAGCGAACAATGGTAAGTGTACTTTATGATTGCAGGTACGTGTTTGTTAATGGCTGTGGTCAACGTGATGAATGGGTAAAATAAAATAATGCACCTTTCAAATAAATTGTCTACTCCTTAGGCAATACTAAGTAGTGTGGTCTACCCTTTAAGGGAAATATATGGCTTGGAAGAATAGGACTTACGTTGCCCATTTTTATATGTCATATAAATGTGTGTTTGAATCTCTGATTCAGCGCGTATACAAAGCCGGCTTGTTATTTGTTTCTAATGTTCAGGTAGCATTTATTATAAATTGTTAGTGTTGACCTATTTGTTTCTCGAAGTACAGATTACTGCATGCTCTTATAGAATATATTTGTAGTTATTATTATTTTTTTTTTCAATTCTTTTATTGATTGCCCAGCAAGATTGATTAATTACCCCAAAAACCTTTTTTTTTTTTTTTTTTTTTTGAATATTTGTCATTGAGTTTAGGTGTATTCTTTACTTTTTTGGTAAACTGTAGATTAGGGTGCTGCTGGGCGTGGCCAGCGAATGACGTGTTGCTCCTCCTGTCATATGACGAGTCACAAGGAAAGACCACGTGACGAACAGAAAGTCACATGACAGACCTGAACTGAAAAAAATAGTTGCAATTAGAAGCAAAAAAAACAATGAAGGAGCAAAACGAAAAGGCAATAAGTTAATGAAAAAATACAACTTTTTTCTGGGAACTTCTGCTAATATTCCAAACCAAGTCGTACAATTACTGCTGCTAAGCAATTCAAATCGTCAAGAAACTACATCAACATAAAAAAAACAAACAAACAAAAACACTCACCTGATCAGTTGCGTGTCCTGAACCACTATCCTCGCCTGCTGGCTTGAATTAAAAAACCCACACTCTTTTTGTTTGAATCCATCCCGAATTAGTGGCGTAAACTAACCTTTTTTCACTAGACAAAAATGAGTCTTTTAAAAATATGCACTTCTTTTGCTAATCTAACATAACCTAACCTTTTTTTCACTAGACAAAATTGAAAGCCTATTAAAACGCGACCTTTCCCTGTAAGTGTTTTTTTTTTCTTCTAATTGCAACTACTTTTCTCAGTTCAGGTCTGTCACGAGTCCTTTCCCTGTAACTCGTCATGTGACACGAGGAGGGGAGGAGCAATCACGTCCTTCACTTCGATTGTTCGTCGGCCACGCCCAGTGGCACCCTAATCTAATTTTAGCCACTTTTTTTTTTTAATAAAAGGAACAGAACTACCTTTAATAAGACATACGAGGTCTGATCAGAAAGTTCGGGGACTGAACTAATAATTGGGAAATGTATCCTACTGGCTGTTCGGATGGATGCCCTCCGAAGTAGTGTTGATGCTGCACACGACCGATTCTAACTCATCTGCAACTTCTGGAAGAATTCCTGATAAGCTTATTTTGGAATTGATAATAGTTCGTTTGTCGCGTTGTGAATAATTTCCTCCCTCCGCCGTTGCAAATCTGTGACCTTTCAAGGGAACTTTAAGGTTTAGAAACAAAGAACCAAAACCGGAACTATGGTGGATGAGGGACTGCAAGAACCCAACGCCGTTAGCGAGCGGTCAAGCGCGAGGGTGCATCAGTACACTTGCTTTGAGTGGCCAGAGTTCAAGCTCGTGACTGCTAAATGCGGTACTGCTTGTATTAGCTCTAATTTGTAAACTCTGACCGTGTGGTCGTCGCAGAGTATTAACAGAAAATTTAATTATTTTTTTATTTATTATCATTAAGGATGTGAGATATAAACTTGTCTGAAACGCGTCACATTCCCAAATATTGTGGTAAAATTGAGTGACGTGTCTCACCAGAACCACTTTCACTAGCAACTTCGCGGATAGTTAAACTTCGATCACTCCTGATTATATTATGAACACGAGCGATCGAATCACTGGTTTCTGAAATTCAAGAGCGGCCAGATCGAGTATCATCTTTGATGGACAAGCGAAGCTCTTTAAATTGTGGGAACTAAAGTTTAATGAGAACCACTTAGAAGTCTTAAAGTCTTGGACCACTTTGGAAACCACTGAGAAGTCTTCAAACAACGCACGTCATCTTCTCCGAAAGCTGTTTTTAACATTTATTAGGTTTCCGTTGCACATTCCCTAATTTAAAACAAAATTTGATACAACTTCGTTTGCTCAGTAAAATCACTCATTGTAAAATGCTGCGAAGCACATAATCGTAAAACACTTTCTTCTCAACCCACGAAATTCAGACAGACTGCTGATAAGGGACATATTCGGTGACAAGGGCCGCCGAACATTTTGCGACAAGTTGCAGCTTGTTGTGGCGCTGCCATTTTAAGATCAAAGACAGTCCCCGAACGATTTGAATACCACTTATATAGAGGGAAACATTTATCTCGTTATTTTCAGTGTTACACTAAAAACGGTCAAACGCGAGGATACACTAGTACGTGCGTTTGAGTTTACAGTAGTTCTAGCTCACGCGACTGCCACATATAGCCATGTTCTTTTCTGATTGACTCCACTAGAAGTCTAAAGACGTCCGTAGGGATTTGCAACCATGCTGCCTGCGAGGCTTTCCAAGTTCAATTGGATTGATGTCAGGCGAATTTGGAGTCCAGTCAAGACGGGTGATATCTTCACTTTTTTCCTAGTCGCGTGCACAGTGCGGGCCGGATGACACTACGGATTATCATCTTGAAAGCTCCTGTTTCTATCCGGAAAAAAATGCGACATGGCAGGGTGCACATGGTCTCCAAAGAGCTTCTGGTAGACCTCACCAGTGAAACGTTGGTCCATACACACGTCCTACACACTTCTTGCCAGCAAAACGTGCCCCACATTAAGTAATCATCGCCACCTGCTTGGATAGTAGGTACCATGCACGATGGATCCATGGACTCTTGTTACTTGCACCACACATGAAGGCCTCCGTCAGCATGTTGCACCAGTAATTTGGACTCATTCGACCAGCACACTAGTTTCCAGCACTCCACTGTCCAACCAGAGTGTTATTGACACCACAGCATTCGCCGTCGATGATAATCAGTGGTGAGGAGAGGGGCAGTCTCTTGAGTCGTGTTCTGTGGAAACGCATATGTCTGAGTGGGCGCGCATTGTCGTTTGTTATATTGTTATTGCATTCCCCATATTTTATTGCGATGTAAAATGTTGCACGGTGAACTACTGTTGAACCCGTACAACCCGCTGCACCCTTTGCTCGCCACGAACATTCACCTTGCGTAATCCTTTACAGTTCTGCCGGCTGGAGATGGTTCGACACTAATCTTTCTACACCTTAACCCACAGTGTGCCATGAGCAACTGACAAGACGTGCCGTTTCTGATATGAAAGCACCCATAATCATGCCCTTTTGAAACTCCGTGATATGTTTACTACTCCCTTAACTGCTACTTTGACATGCACAACCAGATGCAGATTATCACTGCTCTAGCGTAGTTTCGCGTTTTCCCTCCCAAAAACTCCAGTTTTCGGGAGGGGAAACCATTCTATCCTCCTCTGAGACCAGCTTTCTCAGCCACTTTGTGAAAGAGGCCAATAAAATCTCATGGCGTCATTGTCAGAATTCGAATTCAGGTCTTTTCTGCTCGGTGTGGGTAGGACCACGATTGTACCGCTCTGCTACTCGCGAGGGAAACCACTACAGAAGTGGGTTTATAGTCTGGGTGTACATAGTGCTTGTATGAGAGCCATTTTAAGTGTTGCATCGCTGCCAACGGTACTCTCTGTTAAGATCCGTACCCCTCCCTGCTGGATACTTGTTTTCAAATACGCACGATCATGTACTTCTGAACCAAATTTATGGACTTCTATCAATTATTTCGTAAACTATTGCGTTTTCGTCATTTTTCATACCTTAACTTTTTGTCCACCAGTATTTATAGAGCACCCCACTCTCCTCAACAAAGAATTTCCTTTTACCAACTCAATTAACACATAGAGAATTTAACAATAAAGCTTGTTTTTAATTTTTGTGAATTTTAATCCAGTTTATTTAATAAATCGTAATTTAATAAAGAAAGTGACTAAGGACAAAGCTATATACACTATAGTTAATGTTGTTTTAGGAGCATCAGCGACTAAGGCCATATTGCTTCGTGTATATAGTGTGTAAATTGAAACGCTAGGGGTAGAAGCTTGGATAATAACGACAGAAAAATACGTACATCCATGCACAATTACAGGTGTTGCCCTTTATCGTAAGAAGCAACTTTAAATATCAAAGATATGTTGCAAGCAGGGTGTTATTTTGTCAAGGGAAAAATTTTAATTATACAGCACATAATGAAGCAGTCACGGACTGGAACTGCTAATGATAGGGTTGAGATTAGCATTAGTGGAGTATGAACTGGTCTTATGAATTTCTATTAGCTAAGTGATGTTCGTATATACTAGGAAACTTTGACTCGGTTATAACTAATGCACTTGGCAAACTCGTTCTTTGTATGATACGTCCATCACGTTAAAATGTAACTTTGAGACGTAGTCATCGAAATAGAAAATCATAAGCATTTAAACCGTGTTGGGTGTTATTGGCGAGTGCCCCAGTAGCTTTGGAAAAGCAGGTGCTTGCTGGCTCGATGAATAGAAATAATTGTGGTTTTTGCCTTCAAATTCAGAGTTAGAAACAAAATATTATTTATAATTTCAAAGAAATAATTATCAGGTTTATTTTAGGGTCCGTTTTTCGGGATTGATATTTGCAAGCACTAATGAATTTTTTCTCCTTTAAAATAGGTATACAGGAAAATTTATAACACATATTTATATTATTATTATTTTATGAAGAAGAAATGATACCAAAACTTATGATACCAAAAATATGTAATAAATGATGTTATTCCGTAATGTCCTACAATAAAGATCCAACACTAATTTTGTCTCCACCAGGTGACAGCATTGTCTTGGGTTTCGCGATTACGAGCGTTTGCAACATCACCCTTCCTTGATGTTCATGCGCAGGTTTTGGGCTTCCCATGCTCCTCCTCCTCCTCTAGAAGGTGAGGACTTTACGGATGGTGAAGTGGATACAATCACCATCCTTCTCGCACCGTGTTGGGAATATCAAGGTTTTACAGCAATCAACCTCGATCAAACAGGGGACCTATTTAATTCACCCAGAGAGGGCAACCAAATTGGTGAAGGAAAAAAATGATTCTCTTACGAAAAAAGTCCTCAGTTTTGCAAATTGCAGTCTGAAGACTAGGCACCTGCGGGGAGAACTGATTGAGGTTTTTAAGTCCTTGAATGGATTGAGTAAGGTAAATGTTGATTGCGTTCTTCCTCTTGCTGAAACTCAGGACCTTGTGGTCAAAGGTATGGAATTCTTCCATGGGATGCTACTTTAGATAACAATCCCACTGCCTTACATAAATAAAAAAAAAAGTCATATTAGGGCCACCCGAGAATTACCTCATCTACCTGTGCATGTACACCAATGCTAGAAGAATAGTAAATAGATTTGATGAATTTGAAGTGCTGGTCAAGTCATCAAATGCAGACATTGTGAGGATATCAGACACGGTGATGTCACTCAGATATAAATTTGTCTTCAAATAAAGGGACGCAAACTATTGAATATGGGGAGTACAATGTGTATAGAAAGGACAGATAGGATAAGAGGGGGAGGGGTTATGCTGTTAGTTAAGAAACACATGAAATCTAAGTCATCGTCCAGTTGATATAGGTTGCCGGTACAATATTGAGTCACTTTGGTGTGACATATGCATTGGGAAGGCAAAACAGGAGGAGTAGGTCTAATGACTCTGATGAATACAACGAACACTGGAGGATTTGAACTTTCCAGATATTGACTGGAACTTGTAGGTTGGTCGCTCACACGCTAGCAAGACTTTTTGTGGATTCATTGGATGACTGTTTTCTACAGCAGAATGATAGGCAAGAAGAGGCATCCAGTTTCTTTGTCACTATGGTGCAGTGACAGAGGAACTGGATGTAAAAAATAATTTGGTATCATATACTTGGAGCCGGGTGGGTAAAGTGCCTGCCTGGCAACCAGTTCGCGGGTTCGATTCCCGCCTCGGGCTTGGATCAAAGTGCTGCAAAAACCTTGGGAGGTGCATTATGGCCACAGAAGCCTATGCGCCAACTACCAAAAAATATATATATATACTGTATATACTTGGATTTGACGGAGCCTTTTGATACTGTTGCATATAAAGACTGCTGTACAAACTTGAGCAATGTGGCATTAAGGAAAGTTATTGATATGAATAAAGTGAATATGAATGAAAGTGGGAGAAGACAAAGAGTGGTTATCAGTGGGCACCGCTCCTCGTGGACTAATGTTATTAGTGGAGTCCCCTATGTTCAGTGCTGAGCTCATTGTTGTTTCTAATATTTATTGATGTTGATGAAAGTATATCAGGCTTAATGTCTATAAGTCTGCAGATGATAAAATGGTTGACAGGGTGGTTAATGACAGTAATCAAGGTGAGGCTGATGGGTCGAGAAATGGCAGTTGAGGTTTAACATTGACAAATACAAGGTACTGCCTATGGGTATCAATAATCCCAAATTAACTGCAGTCCGATGCAAGAGTTTGTCTAGTTCAAGGAAGAATTTTCCGGTGTGTGGAGGATGATGATTATAACCGCTGTGCTACCACGAACTCAATCCTGGTGCCTTGTGTGTGGAGGATGATGATTATAACCGCTATGCTACCACGAACTCAATCCTGGTGCCTTGTGTATGGAGATGTATTGTAGCTTAGGGCAGTTCCTGAACGTTAGTTTAATTCCGCATCCCACTGCCTTGTGGGATTGTTATCGCTTTCCTTTGTTTACAGTTATCTCCGAAGTTGGATTTCGTGCTCGTTGAATTGGATTTCCTGCTGTAAATCCAACTGAGGACAACACTCGAACACGTCAGTCAGGATTTCGTGCTTGAATTTTGGTTCTCTGTGACAGTATAGTGGTTTAACCCCTTGTCATTCGTTTGGAGAGATCTGGGTTTGAGGTCTTTTGATGACTGGAGGAATTTATAAAGTCATATTCAGTTGAAGCCGCGGTTAACTGATCTCCGTCAGAGGGAGTAGGGTTCCTCCGAGAGCTATTCTGAAATTTTCGTCCCGCGAATACTTCTACAGACACAATACGCCCACAAGTATTTGGGCAATGCCCAGGAACCGCTAAAATAATAATTATTATTATTGTTATCTCTATAGTTTTAAACTTCTATGGCTCTGATATGGTTGTCCCTTATAAACAAAAATAAATAAATAATTTGTTTCCGGTGCATGCCAGTTGGTATTAAATGAAGTACTAATATCGTTTTCTACATCCTATACAACTTCGTCGCGTATGTTGTAGTATAATTTTACAAATTGTTTTTACAATAAAAAGCGTATCTTATATACCGAAAAATTACGTTATTTATTTTAAGTGATGAGGACATCGATAAAATTTGATTTTCTTAACACTAGTATAAGATTGTTACTTGTATGTTTGGCCGTTAATTAATCTGCATGTTAATTCGTTACTCTCTCTCCCTCTTACTATGTTCTTTATATATATATGTATAATTACTGGATATTCGAACAGTATCATTTCGCCATTTCCTTCCGTATTTATTTCCTTCTTTCTCTCGTGATTTCCGTCATAGTTTTTATCAACTCCTTCTGCTCTCTGTTCTACATCTAAGATATGTTGGGGTAGTTCTGTCTGATAATTCGGTAGAAGGTGACACAAAGGAATACAATTAAGCTGACACAAACTAATTGAGCCTCGTTCAATTTCCTGTGTCATGACTGAAGAATGGATCCTATCACGTCACTCAGGATTTCGTGCTCGAGTGTTTTTTTCCGAGAAGGTCTGGTTCGATCATTAGGCTAGCTTCCGGAATACAAAAAGAAAGAGAGAGAGCAGCCTTTGTTACATCATTCATCGATTTGTTTGTAATTAAGATGAAAGATATAGACACCCTATGGTACTGTACTATAGAGTCTTTTTGTGTGTTTTTTTTTGAAAACCCAAACACGAAAGATATTAGAACCTACACTACCTTACAATTAATATGCGGACACCTGCATAACTACAAATAACCTTTATTTACTGGAAAACAAATAGTGTGCCGAAGCCTAAGTCTTTACGACAGCCTATGGTCTCCGTGGAACACTCGCTACCAGTTTTTGTAAATATCATTAGATATTTTTTCCGCCGTTCGGCCTTCAAAGCCGCTACCAGTTCAGCTCTGTTTTTTGGGCAGTCTCTCCTCACACGCAACCGACAATTCAGTTCATTCCAGAGGTTCTCTGTAGGATTGAGGTTAGGGCTCCTGTTTGGCCAGTCCAACTTTTCGAAGCTCGTGTCCTCAAACCAGTCTATTACAACTCGAGCAATATTCATTTCATATTGCTCGAGAATATGATACAGATATGGAGCTTTCTCGAAGTGCATAGGTAAGGCATTATTCTCCAAGATGTCTAGATAAAAATAAATATATAAAGTTTCTGTTTATACTCCGGAAGGACCACACGGTCAGAGGAGTTCGCAAGATAGAGAGAATACAAGAAGCAGCACAGTATTTAGTAGTCTCGGGCTTGAACCCCGATTACCCAAAGCACGTGTACTTATGCACCCGTGTACCTGACCACTCGGCTACGGCAGCATTCTCAGCATTCATTTTGTACAAACCAATTAATGGTCTAGGCCAAACTGGGAAATCAGCAGTAGACAATCACACTGCCTCTGCCAAACTTCATGACTGGGACGATACAGTCCTGTAGGTAACTTTTTCTAGGCATCTGCCACATCCAGACAAGACTGCAAGACCGTAACTCGTCACTCCAAAGCACAATTTTCTATTGGTATACGGTCCAAGAATGGCAGGGCTCACACCAAGGTAGACGACGTCTAGCATTAGTTAGCGTGATAGTGGCTTGTAGACGGCTGCATGATCGTCGTAACCCCTACCATGCAGCATCCTGCGCAATGTATTGGTGCTGACTTCTGTCCTAATCGTCTCACTGAGAGCTTATATGTGCTGCGGCAATGTCGACCTGCATTCGGAGCGGACAATTCGTTGCAGGGCTCTCATATCACATTCCGTCAGCTTCAGAGGTTTTTCGGGTTGTTTCGTGACGGTTTCAGTCCGCTTCAATTTGCTGATATCACCAATTGTTGACCTAGCGATCTTCAGTGCTAGTGAAATATCTCGTTCTAACCGATTGCTTATGTGGCACTCTATTATCATTCCGCGCTGGCAAGTTTTTGAACCTCGTCGATCGCGGCATCTTACATTTACAGTCGTAGCACTGTCCCATTTCAACTCCTGAGTAACAAATGAAATATTTTATTTGTTTACCGTTTTGTTGTTTCTATAATTAGTAACGCAATATCCATAGATCATTCAAGATTTCCTTCTCGCACTATTTTATTAGCCTTGAAATGAACAGGCCTATCTATAATCAATGGCAACACATATGATATCCTTAATGGGTTTAAATTCCAGCTTTCAGAACACCAATCTTCCTGAAATTTGTGTGAATAGAATTGATTTTTTATGGTAAGCACAAACACGAAAGATATTATAACTACAGTATTTAGTATTTTGCATGGGTTGAGAAGACAGAAGATACTTGTTGACATTGGACTTGAATTGAATTCCTGCTGGTTGAAATTTCAAAAAAATTTTGAAGAAAGATTGTACCAAGAATAAATTAAATTAACATAAATAAATTATGAAGAGTAAAACTAACTTAGTTTTCTGACTTTGGAGTCGAACAGTGAATGGGTGTTGCCTAGAAAGCACGTGTTCGTACTGGTTTGGAAGAAAGACATGGAACCAGATGTCAGTCAAATCAGAACAACAGTACCCATGAAAGCATTTATAGAAAAGGCATGCAGCAGAAACTGAACGTCTATGAGACAGAGAGTGGAGAGAATTCGTAAGAAACGGATTATTAATTAACCGGGCTGCCTTCTTTTGGACAAGAGTCTGGGAGTTTGAGAGAAGTTTTGGGAGCTCCATGCAAGAGGTGTGAATTTGATAATCCATGGTAGGCCAGATTTGGGATTTGTACAGAGTGAGTAGTTGGTTAGAAGAAAACTAGAGAGAAAGAGAAAACCCAGTTTTTTTGGATGAACAATATGCAATGTTTGTTTATGCCAAGAAAGGTCAGAGGTAAGTTTTAATCTCAATAAAAAAAAAAAACCCTGACCTTGGGGAACTTTAGCATTAGTTGAGAAGTTAGAAGACAGCGAGCTATCTATCATCAGCTGGCGTGAGCAGTCGAAAGGAAATTGACTGCCCAATAGCAAAAATCGGAAGACAACCATAAGGTGGACTCTTGCTTAGAAGACCTTTACACCAAACGCGATGAAAATGCCTTAGAAATGTCAAGAAGGCGCCTCCGTATCCAGGTGGGCAGGAGCAGCAGTGTGTAGCACACACACTTCTTGATTAGACCGGGATTCGAGCCCGTGACCACCAAATACGGAGGATGCAGAAAGGTCAGGGAATGACCACCACATATCCCCGGAGCAATATGGCCTTAGTTGCTAATGCTCCTAAAAACCAAATAACAAATGTCAAGAGTACTGCTGGAGTTTTCAAGATGTTTTCATTGAGTTTGCCCATGGATGAGTAAATATAAGCCAGCATAAGAGAGAGGAGACCTTTATTGTTTATTGAATTGATAAAAGGCATTGCTTATGAAATTACCTTCAACAGTGAAGTTGTTCCATCAAAAAAAAAAAAAAAAAACATTGTTGCGGTTGTTGAATTTCTCTGTACCTGTGAAACTGTTGTTCGCTCCGCACCTCATTAAATGAATCTGTTTACTTTCAAGGATACCTGGGATCGATTATTTAGTGAACCTCTGGTTTAAAGCGTGGATAATCTGCGGTGTAGACTCTCTATGTAATTCGAAATGAATACAAAATCGTAGCCACCAGGTGTCGCCCACAGGTGCAACTAACATTCACCGGCAGCTGTTCGACTATGAGTAGGCCGAATGTAGCCCACGATCGAGTTATTGCAACACCGAGAGACTATTTATGCGAAGTAATTAGTGTTGAAGATTAATGACTACAGTTGTAGCATGGGTATCGTTTTCCACTACAAGCGTGATCCACGCGTCGCACAGCCTGCTGACCAGCGTCCTCACTTATGTTGCGGGTACCCCAAACAGGCTAATGAAAGGGGTATTTATAGCCACAGTCGCAATGCCCGAAAGCTAAGTGCATGATTTAATCCTGCTAAAGATTAATGGAATGATTCTTTTTTTCCCCCTAGAAACAAAAACGCCCAGTTCCCCTGGGGGGTTTGTGACCTTTGAGGGACCATTTCGAGACAGGAGAAGAATTATGAGTGGATTTACTTCCATAAGAAAGAACAAAAAAAAAAAAAAAAAAAAACAGGCAATTACTACTGCTATTAATGCGTACTAATGATAGTTGGAATTTTGGGGGCTTGGTACTCTGGTCAGAGCACGCTGTCTGGGATATGTTTATCCCATTCATTGAGCTATTTTCTCCTCATTGTCTAAAAGTTCAAAAAGAATGAAGATGCAGAATTAGAAACTTATGATTATTGACATCAACAGCACGCGAGTAGTTAAATTAATGAAATGAATACCGAGTAATCGCAATAGTTGCATAAACGAACAAATTAAATATAAAGTTCTAACAATGACCATTTTCGTATTGTTGTAATACTTTTAATACAATTATTTCAATATGGCCGACAGCAACATCGCGTTTAAATCACTTGATTGGTTCGGATAATCGAGTCCGTTCGGATAATCGAAATCGCGCTGTACATACGCATTATTTGCATTCCAATTTTATCTCAATCGGCGATCCCTAATCGTGGTCAACGACCTACCAGTAATTTCTTTTATTGCTTTATTTTCTTATTAAATTTATTTTGTTTCTTAATTAAAATAATTGAATCAAGTTAATTAATGATTTTAAATTGCTTTACAACATCTGCGATATTTAATGGGATTTCACTATTGGTGGGTGATAAAATTTATTTCCATTTCTATTAATGAAATAAGGAAGTTATTTTACGCCCAGTGGAATTTTTAGGCCTAATATCCACAAAAAGATGGCATGACATTAATTACACTTGGGTGGACTATGCGAGCCACGGTACAGTACTTGAGAGATGAGAGAATAGCGATTAAAGGATAGCCAGGAAGACTAAAGCATGACAGGTGGGTTGAGTGAGATAAAGTATAACGGGGTCATTTCGTAGGCGAAGACAAAGGAGTGGGAAATATGATAGAAACCATTTATCTAACCAGGAAACAAAAAATAGCAAGTTTTTTATGCTATAGGGACAGATGACTGGAATATATTATGGAGCAGTATTTTTTTTTAAATAGTGTATGAACTGGGCAAAAACAGAAGGAAAGAAATTCACAATTATTGAAGTCAGTGAATATGAATATTATTTTTTATTGAAATCAACAAGACTCATTGAAAAATTGAAATCAACATGACTTGAAAAATTGAAATCAACAAGACTCATTGAAAAATCGAAATCAACAAGACTCATTGAAATAAACTCTCATTGTTGCATAAACGTAATAGTTAAAAATACAAGTTTGAGTGAGGAAATAATTTTTTTTAACAATAACAATTACACTCACTGGCCAAAAATTGGAAATTTTCTGTAATTTGCATCAACAGATAATTTCTTCTTTTTAGAGCTGCAGGAGAATGCAGATCTAAAAGGGAGAAATGCTACAGAAAGTCACTATTCCAAGAATGTGACTGTAGTAATTTAAGTAAATTGTACGTCACAATAGGAGGTTCGGTGTGCAGAAAATGAATACAAAATTCGATTTAGGAAAAGAAAGATCCATTTCTAACTGAACTATTTGACAGAAGTTGAAAAATCGGCGATTTGGTAGTCGTGTTCCTATATGAAAGACACTTCTTTCTGTAAAACATCGAAAGACTCGACTGGAGTGGTTCTGCTGCGTCCAGACTGAACAGTGGAAAAAGACGATATTATTATTATTATCTTTATTTTCTCCTAAGAGACACCCGCTTATGGCTATTAACCAGAGGGTGCACATTCATATATACAAATATAAGTTATATACTTATCATTGTCTTAATAAATTATACATTGTCTAATTAATTATATTATACATATCATTGCCTTATTTTTACATGACAGGCAGATAGAGAGCATAAGCATAATTTGCAATTTTACAAGCAATTAGAGCATGTTCACATCTACACCACTAATTACAATGAGATGTAAATATGGTCGTATGAGTCGCAGTTTACACTTGCCGGGTGGGTAAAGTGCTTGCCTGGCAACCCAAGCTCGCGGGTTCGAATCCCGCCTCGGGCTTGGAGGCGGGATTCGAACCAAAAAAAAAAAAAAAAAGTTTACACTTTTTTTTTTTTGTACCAATTATGGGGTGAAAGTGTAGCGTGAGTCTCATGAAGTTGAGCATCTATTCTCTCTCGGACGCCATTTAAGAGACTGGACGTGGCATCGTTGTACGTGGGTATGTTTTGTTGGAACGGAATGGGTCCGCTCAGACCATTAGAAGGTCGTGTTACCTCTAATGAATATCTTTCTGTCGCATCGGAGAAACTGCACCCTGAAATGCTTCATATTTAGCTGAATTGCAGTGGATTCTTTCATGACGACAACGCAACTATCCACCTTGCAAAAACTATCTGAATGGTTCGAGGAACATTCCCATGATTTCCTACTCTGGCCGCCCAATTCTCCAGATCTGAATCGAGTTGAGAATGTTTGGATATGTTGGAAAGGGTAGTTTGGCTTCGCAGTCCTCTGTCGCTCACAGTACAGCAGCTGCCAAATATCTTGCTGGAAGAATGGTGAAATCTGGGGCTAGAATCCCTTAGAAACCTAGTGGAATCCATGTCACAACGTGTACGGGCTGTAACTCGGGCAGAAGGCGGCTGTAGTAGATATTGAATAAAAGATTTTTTTTTTTTTTTTTTTGGCCAGTGAGTGTATTTCCACCAAACGAATACATAACAAAGAAATAGCAATTTTTTTTCATGCAATAAAAGTGAATTTGTAAAGAATGTAAATGCTCAACAATTAGGAATACAATTGTTTTGATGACGCAAATACCAACAATGTGTGCCCTCCAATTAAAACTAACGGTATTATTCCAAATGGCAGACGTTATTTCTGTATGCCAAATGAAGCGGAAAAGAATAAAAATATTTAATAACTTTATTGTTTTAAGTTTAAGTTGTTCAAATTTAGTGATGATTAACAATGCTTTCGCTATAGTAAAAAAACGAAAAAAAAAAACAAAAACAAAAATAAATAAACAAAAAGAAAGGACACGGTGAAAATAAATGCGTTTAGTTATAAAGATAATTGTGAGTCAAAAAAAAGACTGCTGATTTTTTTTTGTTTTCACACGACCATTTCTTTTTTTTCCCCTCCCCTATCTTTTTTTTTTTTTTTTTCCACGTCTTCACTTATAAGTTGCCTCACTCGCGATCTCTCTGGTGTAAAATATCGTGATGTTTTCACCAGAAGGAGCATGTAAATGTACAAGAACTTTTTCTTCCCTCTCTCTTTGTTTTATACTAAGAAGCAAATACAGCAGACTTGACATCGTCATTAACTTAACAGCTTGCCACCGTCTGTCGCCTGAGTAACACTGTTCCCGTGTTCATTCGTCACCAGCAATAAACAAGAAATGAGAAAACACTGATTTAATGAACACGAAGCTCGAGCCAAACTTCTGGAGCTCGCTCGCGTCCAACAAGGATTAAAATAAATTCTATTATGTCCTTTAGACTTATTCATTTCCTAGCAAAATTTTCAACTTGATTGCCATTTCTCCCTACCATTTTTCTTTCGCTCTATTGTCAGTTATTCATAAAGAGAAGAGCGAAGAGAGGGGGGGGAGAATGGGGAAAATAAAGGGGCGGAAAACGAATAATTCATCTCCTCGGCATTTTCTCCAACTCTTTTACATGCCACTACGGAAAAACGATTCCCAAATGGATGCGCTAGGCGTATGCCATTCAAAATGCACGCTCCACTGGCACCTCGACCCCCAGTGTCTGGCTTCAAGCGGCAGATAAAGGGGGAGACTCCCACTCTTTATTCAGCTAATGACACTGTATATCTGCCTCGGACGACACACCCGGATTTGATAAATTCGCTCACGCTGAAATCCATTATGGTAACTATGGCAACGAAAGGGTCGCTATAATTGTAGCACGAAGCAGCGATTTTCAATCTGCCTACTGAGGCGTGATGAACACGGACCTGACCACTTGAGGACCACGAACGCCGCGTGGCATGTGCTTATGGTTGCACGCTTTAGCTGGTGTTGCATGCAACCTCATCTCCCCAGGATACGTCAGCCAAACCTGTGACATTGGGTACATTTTATTTGCAGACGCTTTCATGGCAAGTTAAATGCACGGGGACTGAGTACAGGGGAAGGGAGAGGACTGAATTGAGGAGAACGGGGGAGTTATAGGGGTTATGTAAGCGCGTTGCATAATCTCTTTTATACGTTGTAATCTCTTTACTGCGTTCTAATTTTCATAATGAGGTTCGTTTGAATGTCAGTGGCGCACTGTTTATGGATTGTCTAGGAAAATTATTTTGCACTCGTACCGTGTATTGTGATGGTATTGAAAATAAAAGTTGAATCAGTAGTTAGTAGTCTGATGCCTTTATTAAGAAAATGCCAGATCTGCTTAAACGTATCGAAAATGTTGTAGGAAGCTTAATTATTTTACAACGTTTGCAGTATTATTTGTCAACGGCCTTCTATTTGAGAAGAGAGTACTCCTTTTGGTCATACTGCCCTCTCGTTTTCCCATATAAGGAAACGGTCTCCATATTATTTATTACAAATTTGATATCTTAAAATAACAAATCATATTTATACACACGTGCATTCAAGGTTTCTGTTGAGTTACAGAAGAGATGAAGACTGGAGGCGGAAAATGTGCATCACGATCTACCGATCGATCGCGATGCATATAAATAATCCGACACGACCAGAGAGGTCAGAGGAGTTTACAACTAATCATTCAGCTAGTTGTAATGTTAATCATATTATGATCAGCCATATTTAAGAAGTCACGAGAGCTCGAACTATGGTCAACTCAAATGCGTGTATCACTGTACTCTCGCGTTGACCATTCATCTGCAGTCCTAGTCCTTAAGAATACACATACACTTACAAAACAACCGAAACATTCCACTAAAAATTAACAAAAGATTTTGTACTCATAAAATTTGTTTGTATATTAATAATAAATATGCTAGTTAAATGTACTTTTTACTGCTTTTTCTTTCTAAAAAGTAGATAGAGATACACCTGTAAAAAAATGTGATAGGTCGATCTTGAGGTCTTGTTTATATTTAAAGTAGTGCGTATGGCGGAAAAGGTTGCCGCTCCCTAATGTAGATTGTGATGAGTAGGAAGAGAAGGGTGTCCTGGTCCGGCATTATTATTATTATTATCCATATCATGCAAGAAAGCCCGAGTCTTATGCTGCACCAGCAAAAAAAAAAAAAAAAAAAATTCTGTTTTACCCTGAGAGAGAGAGAGAGACAGGGAAAAAAAAGAAGGGAATCACCAAGAAAGAGAATAATGATAATATCCAGCTCAGGATCCTGGGTGGGCCAAGCTCATACTCACCAGATGTGAGCCCCTGGGCATCCAAATGTAGATCGCCATTTTCCCCTCTTCTCTCTTCTTTCTTCCAAATGCATCACGAAGATATCTTAAAATATTTAAAAAAATATATTAACTGTTTTGAATCAAAGTACAAAACACACGTTGTTCAAATGCTATTTTAAGTAATTTAGATATTTCATTTTCCATTTTTCCGATATCTGCATAAAAAGTTTAATGCACATGCGCTTTGAAATACCCAGTGAAATGTAAGGCGAAAACAAGCCATTTCACTAATATTGCTGATTGTAAAAGGTTGGGGAGAAGTCACGAAAACTTGAAACCTGTCCAGACATGTATGAACGTGTTGTGATCTGGTTGGCAAATACAGCTCTATTTCTATAATTAAAGAAAACAAAACCTAGGTGATAGAAAAATGAAAGGGACATGGGCTGCAAAAGTAAAATACCGCAGTGCACTGTACTTCGAAAGTTATGGAGACTAAATGATAAAAAATTCGAAGTTATAAGTTATGTGAAATTTGCATATTATTAACGAAAGGAATTAAGAGTTGAATTGTATAATGATCGTAGCAATATACGGCTAGTACAACAGCTTTGCTACCTAGACCTTGAATAACTGCCTAATGCTGTCAAAGCGTGAAGGAACTTCTGTTGACGCATCATATACAGCTGGGTGCTGCCAATCATGTAACAATAGGCTGTTTATATAATTAACGAGGGCTCCCAAACTGGGACCAATTGCTCATCATACATAAGAATTATCTTAACAACAGAACTGGCAAACAAGAAAAAAACCTAACAGCAAACTCGCTCCAGCCGTAGCAGTAAACCTGATGAAATGTGAAGATTAATTGACACATCGCTGTTAAATACCATGGCTTAAAAAAACAGGGAAAAAAAAGAAAAAGAAAAAAAACTTGCAAGGTATCTTGGGAATATTGTGGATTTTATGAATGCAGACTGCCTTTGGATACTCATGATATTGATGAGAGCATCCAAGAAAAGGTGTCAAAGTCTGTTGGTGACTTGATGGTGAGATGGATCGTTAACAACTCGTGCCAGACCATGATGGTTCAAAAAGAAATGGATCAGTTGTATATATGGTCTGAAAAATCTTGGGATTACGTATAAGCTGGGAGGAGAGAGTATAAGTGGTTCAAGATGGAAAATATAGGTGTTGTTATTTAATCTGACATGAAATTTTCAGTGTAGTGTAAGCAGAAGTGTCCTGACCATGATTTATAGGACCTTTAGGAATAAGAATGTCATTATCTTTCTTTACAGGCCGTATTTGGAATATTGTATTGGGGTCTGGAGACCGCACCTCTGTAATTTCTAGAGAACATCCAGACAAGGATGACTAGATTGGTAACAAGTGCAAAGCTATGCACATATGAAGAACGTCTTAGGAGGTGTGGACTGCAAAGTTTGACAGCTAGACATCTAATGGGAGATCCGACTGAGGTGTATAAAGCGCTGAAGTGGTTGAGACAATTGATTGAAGAAGGTCTGTTCTCCCTCATGGGCGACACAAGAACCATCGGACATAAATATAAAATCTTAGGGAATAACGATTGGATCTCACGAAGTTCACCAATGGGCAGTGGGTTGTCGAATATTGGAATAAATTGCTCCCAAGTGGTGGAGGCGGTGAATCTGGCTAATTTTAAAGCAGAGGTGGATCTGGTAGAAATGAGAATAGTATGTATGTTCTGTTTTATTTAAATTTTTATGGGCGATTGCAGAAAAAGTTCACTTCCTTATCGATAGACATAACCATCTCTTACTAATACTAATGTAATGGGTAAAAGATGGTTCTGTATATCGACTAAGCCTTTTACACCTCCCGCGGTAGCGAGGTGGCTACGACTAGGTTTCACTTTGTGTAGAAAAGACCCGAATTCGATTTCTGCACGGAGAAAGGAACTTTTATGAATCTTTTCCCACGCCCTAGCCGAGTTAATTGGCATAGAAGGGGAGAAGGTTGAGTTTTTCTCCAGGAAATTCGGGTTTTTCATCCCGCAAACCGAAAACCAACCATAAAATGCACAATACTCCGTTACTTCATGGGCTTAGCCATGTAGGGACGCATAAACTAAATCAGGCCAACCTAGCAACACTTCCGATATTAACTAGTGGTCAAATAAGCGACTCTTGCGCATGGCTGACGTTGATGCTATTTGTCATCCACGAAGTTCATCTATTTGCCACCTTCGAGCATCAACTACAGCATGTCTTGCTGCTAAGAACGGAGAACGTATTGAGAGAGAGAGAGGCCCCGGAGAGAAATGGAGAAGGTGCTACAATTTCTCTTTGCGTCATTTTTTTTTCTTTCCATCTCTCCGACTCCGAAAGGCGCTTGTGTGCTATCATGAAGCGAGAGTGCAGGCAACCGAATCAGTAAATTATGGATAACATTGATTTTTACACCCCGTTTCAGGGAAAGGAGGAAAAAAAAAAAAAAAGAGAAAAGGGGGAGGGTAGTCAAAAACGCCCTGTGTCGCTTAAGCGGAATGTATTTATAGATCAAGATATTGCACTTTCTCTCGGCCCCTTCTCTTGCCCTTCCCTTCCCCCATTTCCCCCACCCCTCTTGGAGGTGGCCATGCGTGCCTATGCCAATTTATTCATCCGAGACAACAAGAAATCCCAATAAGAGAGCATTTACATGTTCAAGCGGTGAAACCAGGCACATTCATGGCCTAGAATTGATGGACTCCTAATGACAGCTATAAATCACAGGGGGCCGAGGAGCTCCATTATCCTAGCTTCACTGCAGATATGCGGCATTGCTCTCCCGGTGCCCTTCCATCATCGCTAGGGCTGGGGAAAATGCGCGCGAAAATAACGGGTTATTTATGTGATAATGAAGCGAACGGCAAAGCGGACTATGCCGAAACCGGCATTGCAAGGAGTGTGTGTGAAAAGCGCAGCTGATATATCGAAAGATGGCGCACACACACACACACCAACATCGTCGATATTATAGTTGGCGTGGGGGAAGGGAAGAAGAGGGAGGGCTTTTAGAAAAGCCCTAAACGGTACGCTTTGGGTGGATTGTTACGCCATGAAAAAAAAAAAGTTAAAAGATTTTTTTTTTCTCTCCCTTTCAGCCCTGTGTAGCGACTTGCCTCTCAACCACACTTCGGACATTCTCTTCGATCGCTTCATAAATGGCTAGGAGTTATTGATTGTGTGTGGAGGTGGGGGGGGGGAGCTCGCTGAAATGCGTACACGTTATTGATGAGTTCAGATGATAAGGGTTTCCGTACTTCACTAAGAGGCTGCAAACAGTTTAATCCCATTTTCAGTGTAGGAATATCGAGTGAAAGGGATAAGAACAGTTACATTTTTTCGATAATCAGTGGCAAGATGAGTTAACACGAAGAGATTCAATCATCGAGGTCCTTCCTTATCATTTTCTTGTTGTTCTTTCAAACCAGAAAGTCATCAATAAGGTTTTGTTACAACTTGAATAAATTTTTGTCTTCAACCGACAGAACAGAGGATTGGAAATGAACGTCATTTAGATATTTAAATTAAAGTAGGCGGTCTATCGGAGATCATTCTATCGAAATCTGGATGCACTCTAGATTCTGTACTTCCTTTTAAGTAAAATTTAAAATAAGACACTTTTTGACGTGAAGTATTTTAATTAATTTATAGCCCGAACAATCCCGAGAACTAAAGAAAACTGGCAACATTTCCCATTTCGGTGTCGGAATCCGTCTTTCTTGGTTTTTGGGTTCTATAAAATTATATACAAAGAGAAGTTAACAAAGGTTGACAATACATGACATGAATATAATTCTATAGTCAATAAAGTTTTAAATTAGAATTTAGTTTTAAAATTAATTTTAATTTAATTAATGTAAAATTAAAATAGAGTTTACTACAGAATCGGATTTAAGTTGACCTTAAATTTAATTAAACAGCCCAATTAAAATCAACCTTAAGGTAGATTTAAACTTAAATCTACCTTAAGGTTGGCCGCCCCTGCATTAGATGCTAATACAGGGGTGACCAAGGACGCGACCGCTAATTATGCATTTTTCGAAATATAATTTAATTTTTGTTATCCGCGTTTGTATTTAGTGTTTTATTTCTTCCATGTAATAATTAAATACGAAAATGCATCAATTATTACATAATATTAATAACTGTTATTACAGTACTATTACTATATGGTTATAATAATATTGCTAAATTCTGAGGAAGATACATAAAACATGAGAAAGAAATATAGAAAAATCGAATATTATTTAAACACAGATAATTTCAAAAGCAGTGTGAAACTATATTTTGATGCGCTAGTTTTAAATTATAGGAACGTATAACATTTGAAGCAGACTAGAGAAAATAAACAGCAAAAAAAAAAAAAAAAAAACTATTAAAAACGTTAAAATTAATGCTTTTTCCAAAAAAAAAAAAAAAAAAAAAACAAAGGCAAATAATTGAAAAATAAATACAGGATTAGCTAACAACGTTAATTTCAAAAGAATTTGAGTCTGGGAGCTATTAAATCTGACATTGTCAACTATTGCATTAAATATCAGACAGTAATATTAATCTTACACAATTAATGAAAATAAAAACAAATCTCTGTTATTAATTAAAAAAAGGAACTTTAATAGATTGTTATTCGACAGTCATAAAAGTTAACGCGAGGGTCTCTTTCCTGCTTTACTTGTACGCACTTTTCTACTGTGTACAGACGCCATGCTTCCTGTGTAAATCACCCCATTAATTTTATAACCTACCTTCAATCGGCATGAAATATGGTTGCAGCATTTATATTAAGGAATTATTTTTTAAAACTCATTTCCGGGAAACAAATGTTTCTAAGCGCTTAGTCATCAACCGTTAAGTACAGATGAAAAAAAAAAAAAAAAAGTTCGTCATCTGTGGCCTAACATTAAGAACCTTAAATAACCACTGTCATTTGTACACATGTTCAAACTATTCTTCATTTAATATTCACTTCTTTGCCTTTCATTTATATCGTTCTGAGATACGTGACAAAAACATTAAATTATAGGTTATAATTAACGTAATTAGCATCACTCGGCCATTAAAAAGGTTAATGATTTTGATGTTTTTGCCCCAAATCAATAAAGTCATTTAGCTGGAGGACTAAATTGTTAACCAACCCATTTTCCCTGTTCGCAGTACTACCTACCACGAAAAAGAAGCGATGAATTATCCTTCATGCCTTCCTGTGGATGGCTCAATAAATTTGGGACGAAATGAAACAAACATAGATTATTACGAGGTGGCTGAACAGCTGTCAGAATCTCATGTGGTCTCGCAATCTCCCTTGTGTGATGGGGAAAAAAAAGAGAACACAATAAATAGGCACTAAGTTAGCTTACAACAAATTCTTTTTTAAATTTACTGGATTAAATTTAACTGCATTAATATTAATTAACTTAGTAAACGGCGTTTACTAAATTTAATTAATTTTTATTAATTTAAATTAAAGTAATAACTAAATTTACTAGTTAAAAGAACATTAAAATAGAAATATTATGTAAGAAAAAAAAAGAAATACGTAAGAAAAATTGTGTTAATTATATTAACGTTTCAATGATGAATACGTGTCTTTTTCTTCAGAGTAAACCAGTCGCTCAGAAGCGAAGAGACATTTAGTTTGTTCATTACAGAGTGCATGGAAAAAATAAAACTAGTTTTATATACACTATATAAACGTATGATGAGTGATATAGAAAACCAGCCGATGCTGTCCTCTAAAGATTGAAGATTATAATATAACAGTTAACGCAACCAACGTAATATAGCTTTTAATATTATTATAATATACTGACAGTTATTTTTAGCCGTAATAAATTTAACAAAGTTTACTTTAATAATTAAAACATCTGTATTTAATATTAAAATATCTAATTACTGTACAGTAATTTCAAGTTAAGAAATGATACTACCTACTGATACTACTTATTTGTTTAATATAGATTTTTTAAGAAAAATTCTTTAGGGCATCCCTATGACATATTTTTAATCAAAGGATACTAACAAAATAATAATAATAATTAAATATAAATTAATGAATTTATTTGCAATCACATTATTTCGATTTGGTTTTATAAACTGTAATTTTTTTATATGAAAATAAGTTGCCATTTTGTATTTGAATATTTTCTTTGCATCCGACCACTCGAAATTCCAGATTGACTCACTGTACAGGAACATGTATTTTATTAAATAGTTTATAATTGCACCCCCTGAAACTTAAATTTTATTTATTCAAAAATATATATATTTTTAAAAATATTTTTAAAAATAAATATTTTTAATTTTTTATTTTCCACTGAATTTAATAATTTATGAAATATGTTAATAATAATATTATTCAATAATTATTAAATATATTATTGATAATTTATTTATATTTATTAATATTAGTAATTAATATTATTAACGTGTTTCATAAATTATTAAATTTAGTGGAAATAAAATTTAAATCTTTATTATATTTATTTAGTATTAGTGTTAGTATTAGCAATGGCCACATAGTGCTAGGAAGCCTATGGTTTATGCTGCACCAGCCAAAAAAAAAAAAAAAAAAGAAAAAGAAAAAAAGAAGAAAATTTTAAAAATAAATAATTAATAAAAGAAAAGGAACTAGGCAACTTCTGCGTTTCCCTCCTCCAGTAGGTAACTATCCTGTCCTTTGACCTCTGACTTTCCCCAAACTGTCAGCCAGCCTCTACCACCCATGTAGTTAACATATTCCAGTAATTTATAACTCGCTGGCTAAAATAAATTTATTACTTATTATTAACATAAATAAATATATTTATTAATAAATGCATTTATTAGTTTAGAAGTTTATACATGAATGTATGAAATATTTGGCTTTCTTCATTCACCGTTACAATTAATTTGTAAAAATGTAAAAAAAAAGTAATTGGAATCTGTGAAACACTTCCGCCACCTGGTAGCAATTCTCAGAAACGTCACATAGAAACTTCCCAAAATATATTGAGCAGCGGGTCAGTTAATCGCTTCGAAGATAGTCCAGTTTCTTTTAGTCCGTCGATATTTCTTTTAATTTGCGATTTTAGGGTGCTCTGGTGTTAAATTCCGGAATTAATTCGATCTCTGAGTCCAGATGAGGCCGTTATTAAGACGGAAAAAATAAATTAAAATAAATGCATATAAAAATCCATAACAATCGGTGCACAAATCTTTTAAATAAGAAACATGTTTCGAAATTATTTGTTTATTTTTATCTCTCGCCTCAATAGCAACAGCGGACAGGTCTCTGTTTGACTAAAGGCCTTCTACACAGAAATACTGATGATGAACTTCAATTAGGCTACCTAATTAATAATTACCCTTCGATGTGCCCGTGGCGGAGAGACGGAGTGACTGTTACGGCTCATAAAATTAACATCCGCTCGATCAATAGCCACCGCGGCCCAGCAAAGCTTTCCTCTGTAACAGTGTCAAGCAGGGAAGAGCATGTAGACTGGCTGCAGTAATTGCATTCTCACATCATTAATCGATTTCCTGCTCCAAAGCCGGTTCACAGCGCCACTTCAAGATAATTCATTGTAAACAAG
The DNA here is from genome assembly GCF_048544385.1 of Mastigoproctus giganteus. NCBI lineage: Eukaryota > Metazoa > Arthropoda > Arachnida > Uropygi > Thelyphonidae > Mastigoproctus > Mastigoproctus giganteus. Next base: position 24,853,684 of record NC_143579.1, on the reverse strand, counting down.
AGTGTCACCAGCACGGCGCAGTTTGTTAATATTAATTACTCTCTGGAATTCTGTTAATTACTATCAAGTGAACAACTCTAATGTGCAATGAGGGAGACAAATTACTACAAAATGATTCGCTGCTCGGCAGGAAGAAAGAAACACATTTGCTGTATCTTCTGATTCCCATTTAATACGCCTCTACCAGAGACTGTAATTGCAATTTTCCCGGGGAACGGTAAAAATCGTTTTTCAACGCACTTTAATACACGTACGGACGCACGCACGAACATTCACAAGCTTGTACGCGCGCGCGCGCGCGCACACACACACACACACACACACACACATATATATATATGTATATATATATATATATATATATATACACACACACACAAGCACATGCATAAAGCTGTAACTGTCGCAAAAGCTTGCAACCAGCTAGAGAAATCAGCATAAAGCCAAAGTGAGAAACGTGTTGACTTTGTTACGTCACAGCAGTTAGCAGCGCACCCTGCCTATACAGGGGTAAAAAAATTGTCGTTTGTATTTAATTAATAATTCGTGACGAATTTATGGGTTTTTAATATTTTCGCTAAATTCGTCAGCATTTAAGGCACGATGGTAAAAAAATATATGGAAACTTCTTTTCGAGAGGGTACAAATAGTAAGTTCTAGAGATTGAATTATTATTTCATAGTATGACATGTTAGAAAATGTGGAATGTTTAATTTTAATTGGTTGGTTAATTATTTTTTCAAATAAAATAACATTCCCTCTTTTGTACGTTTGTTGTTTGATTTAGAGAATCATTAGCATTATCTAATCTCAGAAAATTTTTATTATTCTTTATATTAATATTCGTTTATAACGTTATAACTGAAATTTCGCTCCTACAGCCCTGTGTTTCGAAAGTAGGTGCAAAAAATTCTGAGTCCCAATTAAGGGAGTGGAGGGGGAGTCGTAAGGTTGTGCTCCACTCTGAATTGTTTCGGAGCCGTTGCTGCTGGAATTTAAAATAATAATACTAATAATAAATAACTATAGAACAGTACCAAATAATAAAATCATATTAAAATTATTATAGTATGTAGACACGTAAGTAGTATAAATATACATTTTATAGATGTGCGTCTGCATATTCGTATTTATTTTTTATCATTTTTACTACTCAAAACTCAATAGTCATATTTTTTTTTAATTCAAGCAGCAGTAACACCGTTCCAGATCAGACTTATGCTTATATGCATAAGTATGATCATTTTTATTATTATTATTATTTTTTGATCTGATCATTTTTATTATTATTATTATTATTATTATTATTATTATTAATTTAAATTTAAAACCTAAAATAGGTGCCAGAATTTTTTGCACATACTGTACTTTTGAAACATCCTTTATATGTATAAGGGTGAGTCAAATGAAAATGAGATTTCGACTGCTTAAATTTAAATTACGTGTCTCAGTTATAAATTTGGTATACTAATGCTTCTTCTGAACAATAGGCCGCATTGGCTATCCTGTATGCGCGAGGAATGATGTGCAACATCAAAGAAAATATGGTGTTCACAGTGACGGATGCCAATATACACATAAGAAGAGAAGAAAGTTAAAAGGAGAGAGGAATGATCGCCAATATATTTCTGTCGTTCCACACCTTGCGGAAAAAAGGTATAGATTCGAGTTCCGTCATCAGTTTAGAGGCATTTTTCACACCATGGCCAAATTAAGTCTTTCTCGGAGCACGAGAGTATACATCTTTTTCCGAGAAAACACAAATTTTTTTTCATCCAATAAATGAAGTAAACCGACTATAGGATCCACGAAATTTACAGGCGCAATACACCGATGCGTTACAGACTTAGTTTCTTTGGGGAAAAAAAAAAGAGGAGATTTTCTCAATTCACCAAGAAAATCTATTTCGTGTGACCAAAAAAAAAAACAAAGGTAAACTGCAGCCATTATCAACCCACTGCAAGATGGAAGCCTCCTCAACAATTCATGTTGAGGGAAATGCACTATGTCTGCCACGCTGGTCCAGTGCGGGTTTGCAGATCGACCGTATTTAGCAGTCAGAGGCCTGAACCCTGGTCTACTCAAGGAGCGTGTGCTACTGCATTCCCGCTCCTGACCACTCGACTACGGAGGCCTCTTGTGATCAAATACAGCTATAAATACAGCGTATTTTAGAACTCTTAGAAACTCGTGGTTTTTTAATTTGATAAATCGTCATTGAAAACTATTTATTTAAATAAAAGCATTTCAAATGCTTTTTTGTTTAAAGAGTTATTAGAAATTGACTAACCTGATCATCTTGCACTGTGTATTCAGTTTGTAATCAATTTGGACAGGGTGGGACAAAAATTCAGGCGCCAATGGAGAAATAATTAAAATGAACATATAAGGTATTCTGTTATGTACCACATTATACATAATACACATTCTAAAATAATACAAATGCTATTTGTAAAATTCTCTGTAGTGCCTGATTTTTGTCCCATCCTGTAGATTTATTAGACGATATCATTCGCAGGAGTTGCTTTATTTTAATGTAATAATATTTAAATATTATTTTGTACAGATTTATAGGAAGTCTAAATGGCTTTACTATTATATATATTTCTCTATTCCAGAATCCAGTTATGTTAAACAGGTAGGAAATACAAGATTAACTGCAGTCTGAGATGTTGGGGGGAATGTAAGATTTCATTTATCGTAGGAGATAGTTCGTCGACTTCATCTGGCTATCTTAGAATCGTCTCAAATTTAGCCGGAACCTCCGAAACTATTTCCGCTCACGTCTTTGCCAGAGCAGCGTCCTCGGGGGGTAAAACTAACTCAGTTTACTAAGAAAGATAGACGCGATAACTGGGGAACGTGAGTTAGAATATTCCTTCCTTATCGAGCTAGACACTGAGAGACAGCAATGGGGTGGGGATGGAGGGAGGGATGTGTGAAAGGGGATCGGTTTCCTAGCAGGTTTCCGCAAGCGTTGTGTGTTATCTTGCATTCTGATGTCATTCCTAAGACGTGCAAACCACACAAGCGAGGGTGACAAAAACACTTTTAAATTTGGGATATACAAAAATAAATTTCATATTTTTATGTTGGATTAATTCTAGGTAAACGACGAGATATTTGGCACTGCAAAGCTACCTTAACCCCATTGACAGAGATGCATGTGTAATGCTCGTGAGGCTGAGCTCAATAAGCCTCTGTAATTTCGATTCGTACGATATGTGAGGGGGGACATTCGCCGGTGGTGTGTAGAAAATTCAACACGAAAGATGAGCAGGTGGGTCCCCTGTCCCGCCCTGTACCTCGTGGCCTCGTGGTCGCTCAACACCCACACACACAGTGAATTCCCCACTTACAATAAAAATGAGGCTGCCTCTAACCAAGAAGCCAGACTCATTAGCTTTAAAATATCTCAAATTTATATATTTTATTTTGCACGTAGTTCCATAACCATTTTTATTGAAAAGGAGTTCGTTAATGAAATGGCGAGTGATGTGCTTTTCAAAGTAAAAGTGATTCGTACAAAAGAATCGCTGAACCCATAAAATCAACAAAAGATACTTGAGGAAAGTACCTTATTTAACTTTAACCTCCCTATCTACAACCTGTTAGCTTTCCTACTCTTTATCATAGTCACAGACTGAGCCAATGCCTCACGAAGAAATGTCACTGCCACCAATGTTTATTGAATCGGAGTAACTCACTAGAATAGCGTTGTGAGCTACTGTAACTCCTAAACACAAATAAAAATACACAAGGTCATATATCAGTTAAATACACAGATACTGAGCATGGGAGAGAGAGAGAGAGAGAGAGAGAGGTATTGACAAAAAAAAAAAAAAAAAAAAAAAAAAAACGAGAGAAAAAAGAATGAGCAAGGGGGAGAGAGAATAGAATATAGAGTGAGAGAGAAAAGAGAAAGAAAGAGGGATAGAATGAGAGAGAAAAGAGGAAGAAGGGAAAGAATGAGAGAATGAGAATAAAAGGAGCCAATGAGAGCAGAGAAAGAAAAAAAACAGGCGAGCATTTTAGAGCAAAGAGAAAGAAAGAAAGGGGTAGAGAACGTTGAAGAAAAGAGTAAGAGGGAAAAATATTAGGGAAAGATGGATAGAATGAGAGAGAAAAGAAGAAGAAGGGAGGTGAATGACAGAAGAGAAACAGAAAAAAGGAGAGAATGTTAGAGAAAAGAGGAAGAAAGAGGGATAGAGAGAGAAAAGTGAAGAAGGAGGAAGAATGAGAGAGAGAAAAGAAATGGAGAGAATGAGAGAAGAGAAAAAAGAAGAAAATGTTAGAGGAAAGAGAAAGAAAGAAAGAAAAATGAGAAAATGTTAGTGAAAAGAGAAAGAGAAAGAAAAATGAGAAAATAGAAAGAAAGAAAGAAAATGTTAGAGAAAAAAGAAAGAAAACGGGAGGAATGTTAGAGAAAAGAGCAAGGAGGGATAGAATGAGAGAGAAAAGTAGAAGGGGGAGAATGAGAGAAGAAAAAGAGAGAATGTTAGAGAAAAGAGGAGAGGAGAGGGAGAATAATTTTATAAAACTGAGATAACCTAAACGAAAGAAGCAAAAATAGTAAAAGAGAAAAAAAAGAGGTGGATAGGGGGGGGATGTGAGGAAAAAAACCATAGATGGCAAAAAAAAAAAAAAAAAAAAAAAAGCAAGGAAAAAGAATATTGTGAATAAAAACAAGGTAAGAATGAAAGAAAGGCACAAAACTTTTCACTGAACATAAGAACACCTCAAAATAAGTTTTTGCAATTTCCGATTTAAAAAAAAATAAATAACTGGCCTCCACCATAAACTGGTTGTTTTCGATTTATAAAGCTGATAACGCGAGAAACGTGGAAGAAATCTTGACTGAATTTAGAGAAAAAATGTACCAGCAGAGAATGTTTTATAGAAAACGGATATAAAAAAGCCCAATGGTAGTTCTAAAAAAATCCGACAGGGTTAACTAATTACTTGAATCTGGCATATGTCTTGTTATTTAACTGAATGCAGCGAGACATCTTTAAAACTGGAAGACGGCAGGCATATGCGAGGATGAAAGACACAAAAAATCAAGTGAAGCGGCTTCAAAATGATTTTCAAGGAGGATCGATTCTCTTTTATGACACATCGATTAATCTATCTAAGTTGGAGCGTTTTTGCTTCCTTCCCGAATGAATTGGAAAAGATATAATGATGTGCTGCAGAAAAAAAAAAATCTAAGACGAGGAAAGCTAAAGCATTCAAAAAGAAATTACGAATTTCGCAATAAAAAAAATCTACTACCAAAAGACAAGAAGATTATAACAGCAGAAAAAAAAAATCGTATTTGTTAGCCATTTTTCCATCTCTGTCATCAAAGAGATTATAAATAACTGACAGATGAGGCATTTTATCCCATTAATGAATTAATAGCTTCGTTTGAAGGTGATTAGAAATTGAAAAATAGTGAATTATGAAAAAAAATTAACAAATAAATACAACTCATTAGGATCGAAAAAAATCGAGGGAAAAAACTTGCTTTCTAAGTTTTTTTTGCTTAATGAACAAAAGACATTAAGTAGAGTGGAGAATGAAGAAATGAGTTTCGCTTTCGATAGCACACATTTCCCATTATAATCAAATTTTTGTCCACCTTTAAGAACAGTGATGGAAATATTTAAAATAATGCGGCTTATACTATTATTTACTAATTAATCACTTAATTAAGTACATTCTTTAAGATAATTTAGTTTCCAAATACAAAATATTACTGATTACTATCCAACTGTTTAATTAAAAATCAGACTAAGGAAACAACGTTAATTAATTCATCCAATGGGTTGCCATAGAAACGATCCGGAAATGAAAAGTGTTTTCATTGGTTAGTTATGTATTCTCTTGTAGTTCTAAATAACTAGACTGTGGCTATTCAACATGCTGCAATACTCTTTTGAGTATTGCAGCAGTGAGAGGAAGAAGAGAGAGCGAAGAGAAGGAAAGAGAGAGAGAAGAGAAGGAATGAAAGGAAAAAAAAAGTGAGAAAGAGAAGGAATGAGAGAAAAAAGAGAGGAGGAACAAGAGGAATAAGAGAGAAGAGAAGGAATGGGAGGAGAGAGAGAGGAGAAGGACTGAGAGGAATAAGAGAGAGAGAGAGTTGTTGTTGTTTGCTTTTTAGGAGCATTAGCAACTAAGGCCATATTGTTCCGGGGATATGCGGTGGTCATTCCATGACCTTTCCGCATCCTCCATATTTGGTGGCTCACGGGCTTGAACCCCGGTCTAATTAAGAAGCATGTGCTACGCACTACTGCTCCTGCCCACCTGGTACGGAGGCGCCGAAAGAGAGAGAAGGAATTAGAGGAAGAAGAGAGAGAAGAGAAGGAAAGAGAGAGAGAGAGAGAGAGAGAGAGAAGAGAAGGAATAAAAGGAAAAAGAGTGAGTAAGAGAAAAGAGAAGGAATGAAAGAAAAAAAGAGAGAGAAAGAACAAGAGGAAAGAGAAAGAGAGAGAGAAGAGAAGGAATGAGAGGAAAAAGAGTGAGAAAGAGAAAAGAGAGAGAAGGACTGAAAGGAAAAAAAGAGAGAGAAGGACTGAAAGGAAAAAAAGAGAGAGAGAGAAGGAATGAGAGGAAAAAGAGTGAGAAAGAGAAAAGAGAGAGAAGGACTGAAAGGAAAAAAAGAGAGAGAAGGACTGAAAGGAAAAAAAGAGAGAGAGAAGAGAAGGAATGAGAGGAAAAAGAGAGAGAAGGAATTAGAGAGAGAGAGAGAGAGAGAGAGACAAATTTTCAGTCCTCGTTTCCTCGTTTGGGATGCAAAGTTTGAAATATTTGACAAAGTTTCATGTATTCATACTTGTTTAACTGGGAAACGTATTTCGTATAATTTTCCCGTAATTCCAAAACCTAGGATTGCTAAGTCTCGTGGGCGTTGGCAATCTCATCATACATACAGTTACATTTCAACAAAGGAGGCCCATACTTTTGTTGGGCCTCCTTTGTTGATGGGCGCAGTCCTACTAGAGGCGCAAAAACAGAATTAAAAAAATTAAAATTAACAAATGCCCTTTGAGTTCATTGTAATTCAGTAATTTTTAAAAGCAGTAATATAATTTATAGAGGTGTACGTAGTGAGGGGATGGAAACCAAGGGGAGAATCCTCCGGAATTTGAAAAATGTTTTCTGCGTATGTCCTTGGATAAGCCACTTTGTTAATAAAACCTAAACTATGAAAACATTAATTCATTTAACGGTTGTTAAATGAATTAATAGAAACGAACAACATGAAAAATTATCATTGCTTAACTGTATTGCCACACTTCTAAATAACCGGAACGTAGAAGTTTAATATAATTCGCTTTTACTGCCACTTTAATTTGCAGTCCACTAGCCTCTTTTCAAAGCTCGTGCTGCTTTGTAGACAGCGTAAGTTTAAGATCAAGTGCCGGAGGAAAAAATCATTTATCCAAGTCGAACAACGTTTTCTAGGCAAATGCAGAAGGCCTCTGATTATTCTACTTCTTGTGTGCATACATTATGGTTATTATAAAAACAAGGCACGGCTTTCTCGTATAGCACCAGGTTAATCAGGCGTTCTACGTATTCCTCGATAGATAGGACGCAATTTTCTTGTTCTGGTTGCTTTTCGGGGACTGACATTCTCTGTAAATATACATTTCTTGATGCGAATCTTGAAAACTACGCTTCTGGATTTTAATTCCGAATATTTTGCATAAAACATGAATAAATCATTTCCCCAGAGGATTTCGGAATTCAGTGAAAGATGCACTTTTTTATTTATTTATTTTTATCTTATGGTTGCTAAGTTACTGCTCGTTCGGATGGCTGATTACTATTGTCAATTATAGAGAATTTTATGTCCGTTTTTCACTCTTTTTCCATGTGAAACGTGTATAAACATTAAGTTGACTTATAAGAGAACGGATTTCTCTAGTATACCACAAATTTTTTACTTCTAAATAGGTTAAAGATGTTTGCGAAGTTTACATGGAGTTTTCGTATTGGTTATAATAGAGGTTGAATAAGAAAGAGTCTGGTATTGAAAAATAGATAAAGGAAATACGTACTTTTAACTTATAACAAAAATTTTTCATCACTGAAATAAATCCCTAGGTAAATAAATGCCTAAGAAATTTTCTTATTAATTTTATTTTCCAATATTAACTTTAAAATATCTTTTATTTATAAAAATCTAGTGGACGTCTAAATATGCACGTAGGGATCTGCAGCCATGCTGCCTGCAAGGCTTTCCTCAGTGTCCGAATAGATGACAGTTGCATGTTCATCGCCTCACTTCCCATTGCCAAAATATCCACAGGCGTTCATTTGGATTGAGGTCAAGCGAATATGAAGGCCCATCAAGATGGACGATATCTTTACTGTTCCTCGAATCACTCGTGCATAGTGCCGGCCCGATGACAACACGGCGCATTGTAGTCTTGGAAAATCTGTCCGGGAAAAAAAGGCAACATGGCAGGGTGCACATGGTCTCCTAAGAGCTGCCGGCCAATGATCTCTAGCATGCTGTTGCCTCAGAAATACTCCTTAGCAGTCTATCTATTCACGCTTAGGCACTTTTATTCTCTCTCTCTCTCTCTCTCTCTCTCTCTCTCTCTCTCTCTCTCTCTCTCTCTCTCTTACCCCTCCCCACCCTTCTTGAGGGCATCCCATCTCTCTTAGTGTCCCCCTTTCACCTTCACCTTTGATTTCCCTTTCTTCCGCTGTCTCCATTTTTCTCTTCATTTGGGGTTTCCCCAGGCTCTGCCAGGGGTCGGCCTCGTCGGACGTTCTTATCTACTCCTGGCCTGGCTCCTCGTGCCATGGACGGATGCTGGGGGGGTGCCTTCCTTTGTGGCCCCACCTCCAATTAACTAAGAGGCTAGATGAACAACACAACAACACACCAACACGTAACTTACGGTACCCAACATAACTCACGCTCATCTGACTTTGCAGAGGCTTCATCTTCACAGTACCACTAAGAGCGGTTTTGTGGGAAACCACTGGCACCGCCTAATAAACACATTATGTCCATTATGTCCAGATCTCACCATTGAAACGTTGGTCCATATGCACCACGGATCATACTCCTTGCTCGTGAAACATGCCCCATATTAAGCAACCACCGCCACCTGCCTGGATAGTGGGCACCATGAACGTTGGGTCAATGGACTCGGGTTGTTTTCGCTACACAGGAAGGATTCGTCGGCGCGTTGCACCAGGTATTTGAACTCTTACGACCTGCACACTTCTTTCCAGTCCCCCAGTGTCCAACCAGCATGTTGTTAACATCAGAGCATTCGCCGTCGACAATCTTGGGTTGTCTACTGTGGAACCCATACGTCTGCATCGTCATTTGGGATATTATTCTTGCACTCCCCATATTGTTTTGAGACGTCAACTGTCGCACAGTGATCTACCGTTGAGCCCTTACAACGCACTGCACCCTTCGCTCACCACCAACATCCTCCTTGAGTAATCTTAACCAAAGGTGGCCGTGAGCACGACCAGACGCAAATTACCAGTGCACTAGATTAGGAACCTGTTCGGGTTTTTATATGGCGAGTTATGCGGCATAGTCCATTACGGATGGGGTGGTCACAATTCAGTGATCGCTGTGTGTGTGTGTGTAACTGGATTACGAACTGTAATCCAGTTACATACATACATGCGACTCCCGGTGGGTTCGCTTTCTTTTCTGGAAGTGGTAATTTTTTAAATATAAATCTGTTGCGAAAACGAGCTAATTTGAATTAAATGAACTGAAAAAAACAAACGAACGAATAAGTCGCTAAATATTTGGTGTCGTAATTAATTAGGGACTTCGCAGTCGTCATCGCAAATTTAATTTTAATTAAATTTGCGATGACAAAAAAATCTTTCTAAAAGGCCCAAATGTAAAATATGAAAATCTATCCACTGGAAGTCGAGTTATTATATGCCGATGGACGGACGGACAGAGACATAATAATTGCTGGTTTTTTATTGTTCGACAAATCTTTCTGAAAGGCTCAAATATAAAATTTCATAAAAATGTATACACTAGAAGTAGAGTTATTAAATGGAGAAGTCAAAAATAATAAATGAATAATTATTTATTTATTTAGCCAATAGAAATCCATAAATTATAATTTATGGATTTCTATTGGCTTTGGTTCCTGATGCTGCTGAGCGATTTATGACATTGATTTCTCTTTGCTTCAAATGAGATTTTAATAAAGTGATTACTTTAAAAAAAATTTGGAATTGCTCGAAAAATATTTTTGAAAGGCACAAATATAAAACTTCATGAAAATCCGTCTACATGCGAATGAACATAGTCAAGACAATAGGTGCATTATGCAATATATGCTAACGTTCATAAAAAAACCGGTTAATTAATTAATATGATACTATTATTAATATGACGCTATTGTTTGAAAAATTATTCGGTATTAAAACGGTATCGAGAATAATGCAGGACTTCACCATGTGTTTACAGCATTGTTCCCGAAATGAGACACACTATGAAGATTAAAAAAAAAAAGGGGGGCGATTTATTGGAGATGTAATTCGTTATTGGTTGGAGGAGAAAAATTAGATTTGATTGGTAGAAATGCAACGTGTAACGCTCACAAAATGGTAATACCAATTTTAAATGAAATAATCAGCAAGCAATCTTTTGAAACGATATAATTTATTTGATTTATTTATTTTGTGCATATTCAATCTCGTATCGAATTTGTTAACATCTCTTTCGTTATCAGAGCAGATATAATTTTACACATCAATTACTTTTGTAAAAAATAAAGAAAAAATCTATTGCGTCTCCAAAACTTTTTTTTTTTTTTCGGAATATTTATAAAAAATCCGACATTCGTTTTCATTGTTAGCAATGGGAATCAATTCTTCTACGTGAAAAGAAAAGAGTCGTGTCGATTTTAAGAGTGCCAAACCCGGTGGAAGTCGATAACAAGAAATTTCAGAGGTAGTTTTTGCCTTTTTTCTTTTCTCTCTCCTAAAAAAACTATTCAGCGGTTATTTGCACAGACCTTGTGGTATGAGGCAACTGTCTTCATCTACCTCATCTTTTCCTCCGTAGGAGAAAAAAAAAAAAAGAAAAGAGTCTTCGCGATCAATGCTGGCATACAAATGATGCAATAACCGCCATGCGAAGACGGATAGAGCGAAGGAAAGAAAAGAAAAAAGAAGCAGAAAACCGAATACGGGCTAGTGATCGCATGAATTCATAACGAACCTGTATTCTTTTCTATCTAATGAAATCATGTTGTTTTTATACCCGGTAAACACAGCCTTCAAATCCATTTCCCGGGTGAATTAGCGTTCCTCATCCTGTAGGAATGCCCCCACACGTTCAGTGGTGGGACTGCAGAAATAAGACTGTTTAGATAATGTTTTTGTTCTCTTCCATTTTCTCCAGCTGCCACGAATATCCTAATGGGCCCTAGTCACGGTATATGGAAGTTAGGAGAATGTAAGATATTCCATAGGAACTTGAAAGTTCTATCTTCTATTTTAATGTTCCTGATGACGATCCAAATGCGGATGGAAATACAATGTGGTTTATTCTTGATAGGTTAATTTTTTTTTGTTAAGTTAGGCTTCTGTAGTATGGTTTTTTCTAATTCAACAGTAAGAACGTGGTCTGCGCATGCGCTTATCCGAGATTAATTATTGATGAACACGTTCCACTGGAAGAGTTTCTGCCTAATATAAGACTTCGAAAATTGTTTGGACTAGAGAGAGCCAATAATAATGATGCAATTTCCTGAAATTGAGAAGGTTTGTACTCATTTCATTTATTTCGACAAGACTGCACTAAAATCGAAATAAATAAAAGCATAAAAGAGTAATATGTTTAAAAATTTCCAGATAAATATGTTCAGTAACGAACAGACATTTAAAGTGAGAAATCAGCTACCTCATAAGCCTAAAAATTTTCCACTGAAACGTGATTACTCCAAGTTCTTTTCCATTACCAGTCTCGACTGATTCATAAAAGCGAGTCATTCTACAAATGTTACGGGGAGCCCATGCATTCATTTATATATTTGCGAATCGAGCGGTAAAGTAAATTTATAAAACATAAGTACAGTGGTGGTCATAAAAATGTTCCTCACGAGAAATATGCCTCCCATAAAAAAAAAGTAATTTACTCTTCCTAGAAGAATCTCTTTAAGGAGAGACGAGACGTGACGTGTGATATGTTGGAATAATATCATTGGCGAACTATCGTATGAAAATACTTCCGTGAAAGAAGTATTTTCATTTTCAGAGATTTTTGATTTATTAGTATTTTCATTTTATTTTCATCACGGTTATAGATACAACTTATGTCTGTAAAGTTCTAGGACTTATTGGATGAAAAGAACAGAAGATACGAGAATTATGACGTTTGTTTTCTTTCCCTCCTATATTAATATACCATTTCCAGCTGCTGAAGATAATTGAAGCAACTGTGGGAAACATTTTCTGCAATATTCGTCGTCATCTTTGTCACGGATGTTTGAATGGCTCGAGTACCTGCACGTATAACTGAAAGATAAACTTAGCATTTTATGCAGAAACGTAATTGGAAAGCTGTTTAAACTGAACACTTTTCTAGTTGTCTGCTGAGTACTTTAGCAACACTTTATATATACCATTGTAGCGATGGTACACTGTCCACTCAAAACATTACGACCACCTCCGTGTTTTAGTAATCGGTCGTTTCTTCCCGCCTGGTGGCACACATATAAGAACCGGTAAATGTGATACTGCAAGTTCATGGCATGCACCCCATATGAAGTATTTGATCAACGTGGGCAAGGGACGTTATCTGACAGACATAGAAAAAAAGGATGATTGTTGGGTACCGGGTGAAGAGCGGCAGTAAGGTGTAAGGTGTATTTAGTGTCAGACGGCACCTGGGATTTTCCCCATCTCCGCGTTGCTTGCATTATGTGATGGGTGTGCCAGTTTACTGGAAATGCCAGAGGTTTAAAAGTGTATGGATATTGTATATGTGTAGTGTCATGTACCGTTGTTCATCTGGTCGTTTAACCGCTGGACCCCTGCTGAGGCTCAACGTTGTCCCACCTTCGCCCCGTGGAGGCAGACCAAGAACCCAGTAGTTTTAGTTTCACTCTGGCAGGTCCTGCCACCTAATTTCCTGAGATTTTAGTGGCTAGGACATATAAAAAAAAAAAAAAAAAACGCGCGCGCTCTTTTATATGCACATACGTACAGACAGATCCATATATATGCGATACATGCGATACATATATCCATCATTGGATATATGTATAAATCCCCCTCACATAACATATATCCGTTATGTGAGGGGGATAACGCTTGCATAATAAAGGCCGAAAAAATGGGCGAACGGTAATTTTGACATAAATAAGTTTTTGTGTGTGTGGGGCATTCGCTGGGAACGGGATCTTCTAAGATCCCGTTTCTGTCCGGAAAAAAATGCAACATGGCAGGGTGTACATGGTCTCCTAAGAGCTGCCGGTAGACCTCACCAATGAAACATTGGTCCATACTCACCAAGGGTCCTAGTTCTTGTCAGCAAAACGTGCCACATATTAAGCAATCACTGCCTGGATAGTGGGCACCATGCACATTGGGTCATGAATTCGGGTTGCTTGCGCTACACAAGAAGGCTTCCGTCGATGTGTTGCACTAGGTATTTGAACTCATCCGAACAGCACACTCATTTCCAGTCCTCTAGTGTTCAACAAGCGTGTTGTTGACACTACAGCATTCGCTGTCGACGATGATCAGCGGCGAGGAGAGGGTGTACTCTGGGTCGTCTGCTGTGGAACCCCATACATTTTAGTGTGCGGTGCATCGTTATTTGGGATATTGTTCTGGCAGGTCACTGTGCTACTGTTGACATAGCAATACAATACGTGGAATGCAAGAACCGACAAAACATGCCATTTCCGCTATGGAAGCACCCGACACACGAACACCCACAATCATGCCCTTTTGACACTCCGTGATATCATTACTATCCTTAGATGGATAGAAGGATGGCTTCAGGGCAGGAGGCAGAGGGTTGTGATAAATGGCTATTCCTCAGATTGGGTTGATGTAAGAAGTGGGGTTCCCCAAGGATCAGTATTAGGAGCACTGTTGTTTTTAATTTTCATAAACGACATTGATGAAGGGATAGAGGGCGTGATGTCTAAATTTGCAGATGATGTTAAAATTGGTAGAGTAGTTAATGATCACTGTCAAGCTGAGCTTCTTCAGAGAGACCTAGATAGACTTCAAGATTGGTCAGAAAAATGGCAGCTGTGCTTTAATCCAACAAAGTGTAAGGTATTACACCTGGGAAACAGTAATCCCAAAAAAACTTATTCACTTGGTGGAGTTCAACTAAACCCAGTACTGGAGGAAAGGGACTTGGGTGTTACGATACGGTCAGACATGAAATTCTCTGAGCATTGTAAACAGGTTGCAAGGAAGGCCCATGGTGTCCTATCGATGATCTATCGAACTTTTGCAAGTAGAGATAGGGACGTGATAATCCCATTATATAAGGCTTATGTTAGACCACACTTGGAATACTGTGTTCAAGTATGGAGACCGCACCTAAAGAAAGACATCGAGCTTCTTGAAAGGGTGCAAAGAAGGGTAACTCGCCTGGTGAGATCGGCAAAAGGGCGTCCTTATGAAGAAAGACTTCGAATATGTGGGTTGCAGAGTTTGGAAACTAGACACCTTAGAGGAGATTTGATTGAGGTGTTTAAGGCTCTGAGAGGCATCAGTAAAATAAATTTTCAAGATTATAAATGATGCTAGAACTAGGGGACATAAATTCTAGTTACCGGGAGAAATGTTTAGATTGGACTGCAGGAAGTTTTATTTTAGCCAGCGAGTTATTAATTACTGGAATAAGTTGCCTTCATGGGTGGTAGAGGCCGACAGTTTGGGGAAATTCAAAGGTCATCTGGATAGTACTTTCGGGTAAGAGAAGCGCATAGGATGATAGGTTTAATTTCCTTTTTATTTATATTTTATTTTTTTATTTATTAATTATTATTATTTAGTTATTTATTTTATTTATTTATTTTTTTTTTGTTTTTATCATTGTTTTGTTCGGATTTTTTTTTTTTTTTTTTTTTTGGCTGGTGCAGCATAAGCCATAGGCTTTCTTGCACCATGAGGCCGTTACTAATACTAATACTAATACTAATACTAATACTACTACTACATCCATAACTACTACTTTATCACTTTGACTTGCATGACCAGATGCAAATTACCACAGCTCTAGCGTACGAAGTTGTTCTGTTTTTTATAATGCGACCTGCATGGCATTGTCCATTACTAATGGGGTGATTGAATTATATACACTCAGTGATCATAATTCAATGATCACTGAGTGTATATATTTATCAAATACAAATCGTAACGTTTTAGCCTCTCTATATGAAGAATTTCAGTAATCATTTTCCAATAATTTTTTATTGAAAAGAATGTCAACCGATACCAAAATGACGCGCTGATACATTAATACTAGTTGGATAGTTATAGGACGATGCAAAGTTGGGTTTGTAAATTCATTCCACATTCTAGATTCCAGTAATCAAACACTTAACCCTTCCAATCCTTTAAACACACTTTCTATTTGTTTTTATTATCTGACAGCCTGTTTGTGTGATGAGTCATTTTAAATATACTTTAAATAAAGCTGTACACGCTATCTGGTGAAATGAAGGGCGGAAGGGGGGGTTGTTATCTAGATAAGCGGTTGATTGACAGTATACTCTGAAAACAGACGGGCAACATTTACGATAGAAAGCTTCGAAAATTTGTTTGACGCACGCTAACATTCAGTAAACAATGCCGAAGGATATCCAAGAAAACTGAGGTCACATCTAACTTTACTCAATCAGGAAGCAGTTAGATACTCTCTGACGCATTTAGAATCGAAAAAGAGAGAGAGAGAGATTTCTAAAATGGTTGCTAATCGGATTTCTGCCACCCTATTCCTTCCCTTTGCTAAGCCCCCCACCACCTTCCCCTCCGTTTCGCAGGAGCTTCCGGAAAACAGAAGCCCATCGGCACCCACAAGAAGAGGAAACAAAGCCTTGGGGGACCTACAGTGCAATCAAAGGAAAGTTCTACAAGTACATACAACTGAGAAGTCGGTGGAAACTTGATTATCGTCTCCCTACACGGAGCAACAGAGAACGGGGAAAATTGAATGACTCCATCTATCTTGGTGTTGGGAACTGCAAAGTTAACAAGCAAAACAATTACTTAGGGTATAAACCTGATTTCGAAACACAAGCTCTATTTATAGTACTTTGTATTATTTGTATTGCTTATTATTCATTACAGTTTCTGTTATTTGGATGACAGTTTGTGCAGTGCTGTAGAAACTTTATTAGCACAAAGACCGGATATCTCGTATATATTTACTTTTTTTTTTTTTGTATTTTGGAATGGATTGTGATTGATGACGAGAATTGGATGCTATTTGTAGAAATTCATTTCAAAATGAGATAGTTGGAACTAAAGAAACTTTTAGTATTCAATTTTTCGAATTGATGTAGGTGTAGTTCCACAATTCGCCATTAGAGGCGTTGCTGTTAATTGTTACTTAACGGCACATAGAATTAGGGGCGTTCAATAAATTATCTACCTAAGGTACTTCCCATAGTTATATTTCAATGATTCTTGATTTATCATGTTCCTACGTATTTCAACTTGAATCATACTAATTTTGATCCCACTATGTGTTATGGTTGTGCTGCTGTAATAGAAAGATGGAAGACCCCGGTATCAAATTATGGATTTGCTGAAATTGGAGCATCGTTCAGTCATCAAGTTTTTCACCAAAGAAGGAAATGGCCCAAAGGCATTCATGAAAGGATGGTGGCTGTGTATGGCAACAGTACAGATTGTCAGGTGAAATTCTGGTCGAAACAATTCAAGTGGGGTAGAGAGTCCATCGAAGATGATCCACGTCCAGCAAGGCCTCTGACAGCAACCACTCCAGAAATGTGTTAAGCTGTGCTGAATGACAGACATTTAAAGGTGTTCCAAATCTCTAGGGAATATGGCATATCTGAGGGAACAGTTATAACCATCCTCCATGAACATTTGGGGATGACTAAGGTCAGTGCAAAGTGGGCCCTGAGATTTCTGACCCCTTCAAGAAGCAATTCAGAATACGGTATTGTGAGGAGAATTTAGAGCTTTATGGAAGGGATCCTGAAACTTTCATCTCCAGAGTTGTTTCGGGTGATGAAACATGGGTTCATCACACTGAGACCAAGCAAGAATCAATGCAATGGAAGCATAAGGGTTCTCCCCTACCCAAAATATTTCGGACACAACCTTCAGCTGGCAAGATTATGGCCACCATTTTTAGGGATGCTGAGGAAATTTTGTACTTTCAATATTTGGAACACAAGCAGAGAGTCACTGGGGTCATTCGCATCCGTACTGTACAACCTAAGGGATGTCATAAAGGAAAAACGCCGTGGAAAACTTTCCAGAGGCATGCTGCTTCTTCAGGACAACGTGCCAGTCCACAGGTCACATACTGTTGCTGCTGCTTCTGCTTTTAAAGGCTGTGACTTTACAGAACTTGCCAATCCATCTTAGAGGTCGGATCTGGTCCCCAGTGATTATTTCCTGTTTCGACACCTCAAGAAAAACTTACATGGACGTCGCTTTGCTGATGATAATAAACTGAAATCTGCTGTTTCTGCATTCTTTGATGGACAGGACAAAGAATTTTATTTGTCTGGTACTTCCTCATTGCTAACAAAATGGAACAAGTGTATTGAAGTTCAGGGGGAGTTATGTTGAAAAATAAAACCAGATTTTTGCCTCTATCTCATTTTCTTCATAGGTAGGTAGATATTTTATTGAACGCACCTCGTAGCATTTTATGCACAATAAGTAAATTTTTAGCGCCCTGTGTAGTTTTCGTTTGTCTTTTTAATTTCACTTTTCTGATTTTCTACCTCTTTCTTTCTCTCATTATTTTTTTATTTTTTTCTTTCTTTTTGTTTTTCCTTTGTGCGTATATTTATATACAGAGAATACCACTATAGTCATTAGGAAATTGGATAGGGGTTAGTTGTTAGCGATTTGTTGTGTGGAACTGCGTTTTGTAAAGAAATCCATTTATCCATCAATGTCTTTTATGGAGATGCTTTTAAATTTCTCCGTTATTGGTCTGATTAAACGAAATCTCGATTTATTTTTTCCCGAAGGGAAAAAAGAAAGGGGGAAAAAAAAAAGAAAGAAAAGAAATCGGAATTGTATTTCCGCGAAATTTGAATGGTGGCGAGATGTATTGGATTGGCAGAGGCTGTTATATTTTTATTACACTTGGGTTGTAATATAAAATGGCTGTTCCAACAGAAATTATAGGATTCGAAAGGTTATAACGAACTGTCGAAGTTTGTAAGAACCATAGGCGAGACTTCAACAGTAAAAGTGTCATAAAAAATGCGCAATACGCAGATGTCAACGGCAGAAGAAATGGCAAGAGGATCCTTACAAAAGACATCAAGCTTTACAAGCGATGCTTCACCAGACACTGGCTGTCTGATTCCACTTGCTGTGTTTTCTTATTTCGCTCTATGAATACAGAAATAACACACAACTGACTAGACCTATCTTTCGCATAAACGTCCGGGGAGATGGGTATTAAAATTTATTGTTATTATTTTCTTCTACCGGAATGCAAGCTTGGAGAGCTGAATTTACATCCGCGTTTCTTCTTTTTTAAGAGTCATCAATAGATGTAATGGCCCATACATTTACGATGCCACAGTGAAACTAACCACAGAACTGCTTCGGTGTGGTCTCTTTGTATGTAATAGTGTCTTTGTACACTGCTTATCAACATTATTAGGAACGGATGCGTTTTATTTCTTCTCAATGTGTGCTTTATATCACGGGCTTATTTTCAGTTGATCTCGGTGGGATATTTTTAATGGAAATAAAGATAATCATTCTTTGAATGATTATCTTTATTTCCTCTTCTATCTTTCATTCCCTCTCAAAAGCCATTTATAATAAACTAACCAAATGTTCAAATATGTAGTCATTTTTTCCGATTATTCCAAAAATCAGGGGGGGGGGAGCCCAGGAGTTCCCGGGAATCACTAAGCTTTAATCATTAAGTTACAGTAAAAAAATCACATTGTTCTGATCATAAGAGGAAGCGCATAGCCCCTGCCAACAATATCACTACTCAACATGATTTTTACCTCCAGCAAATCAATGGTTGTTGCTGGTCAAGTTTTATGTATAGAATTTAAAATCAATCATAAAAATTTCCTATCACGTCTCAGTTTTAAGATATAGATAGATAACCGGATTCTGTACAAAGATGTAATTACTGTTTGAAATACAATTTTTAAACTTATTAACTTTTGGTTGGTTTTGTTTATTGGGCTAAAAGTTAAGCAAGCACATCATTACTGTTCTTGCGATATAGTTTATTTTGATTTTGATGCACTTTTCCAGGCAAGTCAGTATTTTTATTAATTTTATTTCACCATTCAACTGTTCAATATATAGTGTACGATAAACTACGCTACAGAAATTCACCTTCTGTTCAAATTTACCAATTGCTTTTACTGATTTTAGGTTAATGCATTGTTAAAATGGAGAAGACAAAGCACAGAACTTGCGTCAATCACCCAGACAACTTCTGCTATGTTTGTGGACACTTAACCCCAAAAACTCAGAGGAAGAAAATATACAATGTCACAAAAGTTGAATATTCATAGTACTTCGGCTGCAAGATCGGTGACCAAGAAAAAAATTGGGCTCCACATATCTGTTGTATTACTTGTACAACGAACTTAAGACTGTGGTTATATGACAAGCTGAGCGCATTACCTTTTGCCGTCCCTATGGTGCGGCGCGAGCCTAAGAATCATTTCGACGACTGCTATTTCCGCGTGACAAAAATAAAAGGTATTTCCAAAAAGAGCAAGCACTGCATCAAATATCCAAATATCCCATCAGCAATTAGGCCAGTGCCACACGGTAAAGAATTGGCAGTACCTGTGCCACCAAAACTTAGGGTATTGGAAGTAGTGATGAAGGTACAGAAGAAATTGTTTTACCAGATGTCGCGGAACCATGTACTTCACATGATTTGGACTACGAGCCAGAAAAAGAAAAGGCCCACACTACATTGAACAAGAAGAATTAAGCGACTTGATCAGAGACTTGGGCTTACCCAAAGAGAAGGCTGAATTACTCGGATCCAGACTACAACAGTGGAACTTACTCGCCAAAGGTACAAACATTACAATGTACCGTAAGCGAAATAAAGAGTTTTCAAGATATTTTGTAATAGAAAACATGTGTGTCTGCAAAGACGTCGTTGGTATTATGCACGAACTGAACATTGATCACAATACGTCTGAATGGCGTTTGTTCATTGATGCGTCAAAGCTAAGTTTGAAAGTAGTATTGCTTCATAATGGAAATACTTTACCATCAGTTCCTCTTGTTCATGTTGTTGACTTGAAAGAAACTTTCGATAGTATGTCCCAGATTCTTGCTGCTATACGTTACAATGACTATGGTTTGAATATTTGTGGTGATCTCAAAGTGATTGGACTGCTTGTTGAGTTGCGAGGTGGTTTCACTAAATACTGTTGTTTCCTGTGTTTGTGGGATAGTCGTGCAATAGCCAGCCAAACACTACGTCGTACAACACTGGGATAAGACAGATGAATATATTCCCGGCAAAAGCAATGTAAGCCATTGGTTGATCCACAAAAGGTTTTACTTAAAATTAAAGTAATTTGAAAACCCGCTGTGTAAAAAGACATCGTTGCTGTCGTAATCAGTGACGTACATAATTTTTCAATCCCCCTATCGTTAGAAAAACCTTTGTCATCAAGCTGTTGTTTTAGTGGACCAAGAAAATGGAAATCGCTAGGAGCAAGATCAGACTCTAGGAAGGATGATCAAGCAGTTGCCATCGCAAATCATTAATGGATTCTTGGGTTGTATGCAGGGCCGGATTTCCCATGAGGCACAGTAGACACAGTGCCTAGGGCCTATGAAATTTTTAGGGTTTACGAAGGAAGGGGAAAAAAAAAAAAAAAACCGACTTCACTCTTTTCACTGTGACTAACGAAAAACGAGCTGAGAAAACATGTGCGCAATCAACTCTAGAAGCTTCAATTCAATAAACATACGCTATCTAGCGACTGTTCTCGAAACTAGAAAAATCAAAGCGATGGTCGCTCCGTCAGTTAAGGTGGTTTATCATTTATTATAGTTGAAACTTGAGGCACGTAATCGCAGTAAAGTGTTAAAATAGAAGAAACATTTTATCCCCTCCCCCTTTTTTTAGCACATTTCGGAATAAAAGTGCCTAGGGCCTACGAACACCAAAATCCAGCCCTGGTTGTATGCGTTGTTATAGTAGGATTTTTAAGGAGCATTAGCGACTAATTCCACATTGCTCCGAGTATATTATCTGTGAATTGCGTGTGTTCTAAGGTCGATTTTCTGTTTTGTGGACGAAAACCCAAGTTTCCTGGAGAAAAAAATCTCGACTGAGACCGACTAACTCAGCCATGTTGTGAAAAAGGCCCGTAAAAATTCGTCACGTCATCGACGGGACTCGAACTAAGGTCTTTTCCACCCGGTGTGGCAGAACGGCGATCCTACTAACTGTGCCCACGAGGGCCCTTGCGTTGTCACGAGACAGCAGTTCTCCACGTCATCTCAATAGCAGGTCATTTTCTATGAATTGGGTCTCCAAATTCTTTCAGAATAGGATGCAGCATTCATGGTTTCCTTAGGCGTTCGACAATGCACAAGAAGAACGCCATGATAGTTCCCAGAAAACAGCATCGTTGTCTTTCCTGCTGACAGCACAGCCTTAAACATCTCTCTCTTAGGGGTAAACCAAGTTTACCCCTAAAAGTTGCTTCTTTTACATTATAGTTCACCTCCAACAATAAAGTTGCATTTTTCGAATCCAACTTGGAATGTTCTACCTGAATGTTCTATCGTTCTACCGCGGTGTTTTATTGCCAAAAACTCACAGTCTTTCGTTTAGTACCATACTTATGAAGCTGTATTTGTTTCAGACTTACTTACTGACTCCCCTTGGTACATGTTAATGGCCTTAGACTTGGTTATTTTTTGTATTCTGATATTGGCTGATTGATAGATTTGATACATATTGTGTAACGTCCTATTTACAGGTGTTACAAATCATTTATTGTACAAAATTTGTAAATGAAAATATTGTATATTGAAAAGAACATACAGTCGAAGCTCCATATAACGACCCCAGGGAATGAGAAAACGATTGTTATATCGGAAGGTCGTTATATTGATTGTTCATAAAATAGCACTAGGTTAATGAGAAATTGGCCGGGACCAACCACATAGGACATTATAACGTGTGGGACATTAAAAAAGAGGGTCGTATAAAGAGCTTGGACTGTGTACATCAAATAAATTTTATTTATATTTATTCTTTATTTTCATTTGCTTCTGCTCGTTCCGTAACCACCTTTGCCTATATCTTTTAATTTATAGTTGTCCGCTTTATTCGTTGATTTCTTTATTTCTTCTTTCTATCTTACTTCAGTTTTTTTGTTTGAATCACTCGATGAGCCATCCTCCCTCTCTTTATCGTACTATTTGCATTTTGTCATGCATAATCTTAACCTCTTAAAATTCCCCATCTTACTGTCCCCTCCCCTCGTCTATCATTCCGCTCTCTCTTTCATTTTCCTGCTTCTTACTCCTTCTCACTATCCGCGCATCTTACAGTTTACTTGTTTCTTACTGTTCCAAGTGAGTCCTTTAAATCAAATTGCAATGTCTGGAAAATATCTAGCGCACTCTTACAATTACTTGCTACCGGGTGGAGGCCAAGAAGTAGAATACCAAATTTTAATCTGAAAGAAAGAAGAAGAAAAAAAAAAAAAAACGAGCACATTCACTAAAAATGATTAAAATATTTAAACAAGACAGTTTCCAGCATTTGGTTGCTGAAATATTAAGAAATCAAAAAGCAGCAGTACACAACAGGAGGGGGGAAAAAAAAGACAGCTTTGATCAGAGGTTTGATTAAAGTAGTAAAGGCAACGCTGTACGGTCTAGACATACCTGCTCGCGTTCCTTAGACGGAAGAGGTCAAGTGTTTTCTTTTTAAATTAAAAATTTATCCTCCCGTCCACGAATATGGAAATACAATACATCTCGACCCTTTGCTGATGTGAAACGTGTATGGCAGAGTTCTAAAGGGCAGATTTGAAGCACGTGCATGCATTACGCGGGAGGAAAAGATAAGGAATTTCAACGGTTATTACTTTTTTTTTTCTTCTTCTTGCTCATGGTCGGGAGTGAAAGAAAGGCGAGCGATATTGATTTTCACTGATTGAATTTTCGAGCGCAAAAAATATTCAGGACATTTTTCATTAGTCCTTATGACTGACGCGTTCGTTTGGGGATGTTTCGGCATCTTTTATCCTTTCAGCGTGTTTTTTTTTTTTTTTTTTTTTTTCGTTCTCTCCCTCTCTCTCTTTCTCTCGTTTTGTTTCTGCGCGTCTTGTGTGATGTCGCTAGTGGAGTGACGCATTGGTTTATGACAAATTTCTGCATCTTAAATTTGAATTTTTACTAAAGCTATTCTTTGCCTCTTATGAACGGAAAATTAAATTGTATTTGCCCTTTTTTTTTTCTTACTCTACAGTTTCTTGTAAGCATGGCATTTTTCTATTTAAAGAAATAGATGTTTCAGCCATTTCACTCTGCGCCTAAACCTTTCCACACTCACTTTATTAGATAAGATATTTATCAGATAATATCATCACAAAAAAAAAAAAAAAAAAAAAGAAGTGCACGCTACCCAGCTTTTCACTAAATGTAGAAGTGCAGGAAGAGATAGAAAGAGTCACCGTGTACCACTTTATTCAACACGTTTATAAGGAACATAACAGACAGATTCGAAAGAATAAAATAAGAACGAACAAACGCCACTTTAAAAGCAAAAAAAGTAATATATATATTAATAAAGAATATAATATATTGATGGGAAAGATCCGTGCACCAATCACTGTCAATCTCTTGTTTCAAAGTAACCAAATGAATTAGATACACTTGTCTACTCTTCCCTATATGGAACTAAGGCGCCCCCTGGTAGCTGATCTTTGGAGGAAAGCTTTGAAATGCCTGCTATTGAAAAATTATCAAAATCAATAACCAAAATGGCAACTTTTTAGAGTATACCTTATTGAAATACTTATTGACATCGCAACAGCCATACTCACTTTATTTGCGTGGTTAGGATCCCGAGATGTTTTTAAACAATACAGTATTATAATATTATATTATAATCCCAATACTGTCAAAATAATGTGAATTTCTTATCATGTCACCCCATGCAACCAAAACCTGTTTGCTATCTAGCTTGAACTCTCACATATCTACAGGAGACATCCAATTTCCTTTGAGAACTCCCATTGTAGCACAACATCCTGCCTAGCCTAACTACACTCCTCAAATTTAGCTTACAGGCTTGTGATTTCTACCTCTTTGTGCCCAGAGAGAGAGAAAGAGAGAGCACAAATTTCACCTTAAACCTGTTTATAAGCAACACTTTTAATATTAGGTCATAGAGTAAAATCTGTCTTTAATTTCTTAAAGGAATATAGATAATTATCAGACGTTTCGTGGTACTTCCTGTACCCCTTCTTCAGAGATTGATTTTTTGTCCTTATTACACTGTCAGTTTCATACACGGTCAATTGAGGAAATGTCCGCATTGTGTTACATTTCAGGCGCGTTCGATTATCAGACGATGTATCTCTAACGTTATAAATTTCTTTACGTAATGGATATTCGTGAGGTGGACTTTTTAAGTCTCTCACGACTATCCATCATATTTATTTTTAATGAGGTGAAGAAATGAGTTCACAGGGCCAATGGGTTAATCCATCGTTCTAAATTTGATACATTTAAGTAGTGAAATTTTTAAAAGTATCGGAGATCTTGTCCCGAATTTATAGCAGTGTTCCTGTAATTGAGAACTGGGGTCTATGGAGTTTTGTTCGAACTCAGGTCTTTTCCAGCTGGTGTGGGGAGGACGTATAGTATATAGTGTTACTTGTCAAGCGGCACCGGAGATCCTCCTCCCAACTCTGTGACGCAGTGCAAACTTTGAAAGGGACAGAGACAGTCAAGTTTTAGTGTAGTCTGCGTAGTGCAGTATTGGATTATGTTGGTCTGTTGTTCGTCCCGCAATTTAGTCGCGAGGGCCCCTACTAGGACCCCGCGTTTCCCGTCCTTCACCCCGTGGTAGCAGGCCGGGTGTAGTAGGGAGTAAAGTCTCTGGCTGGGGCGAACCCTGGACGTCGCCTGAACTTGCTAGAGAGGACCCCCAGTAAAAAAAAAAAAAAAAAAACACACACACACACACTGGAAACTGAAAAAGGAAGCAGGAGTGAAATGGGTAGAGAGCCACACACACACAATCCTCCCTGTGGAAGGAGCCCATCCTCCGCATGGGAGGATTGTGTATGGGGAGGACGGTGATTATATTAATTGTGCTACCTATGAGGTCTTCTTCTTATCGAAAGGTGTGTTAGATGTGTGTTAAGCGCCAAAGCATTTAAGGCCATAAAGCGTCAATGTATTATGTATGTAATTGTTTATGTTCTTCGGTTGGTTTGCTAAATAAAAAACCCAAAGTTTCAAAGAGAAAAAAATTTAAGACTCTCTCCTGAGACCGAATAACTTGGCCACGTTGTGAAAAAAAAGCCTATAAAAATTCCATGCGTCATTCACAGGATTCGAATTTCATCAATGACGTGAGAAATTTTTAAGGCCTTTTTCACAATGTGGCTGGATTAGTCGGTCTGAGGAGAGAGAGAGAGAGAGTAGCATGGTTTTTCATTCCAGAAACTCGGATTTTTTGTCCAGAAAAACAGCAAATCGGCCACAGAACACGCGTAATTTACAGACATATACGGCGTAATATGGCCTACCTAAGTTGCTGATGCGCCTAAAACCCTACAATAACAGCTAACTGACTGACTGGATTCGAACTCAAACCTTTTCCACCTGGTGTTGGAGGACAGAGATTCAATCCACTGTTCTACCCACGTGGCCCCTCATAGAGTAATGCCCAAATATCCGAAGTGGAATAGATATGGAATAGATATAAATCGCTTATTTATATCTGTTCCATTTATAGATATAAATAAGCGATTTTAAGAAGAAAAAAAAACATGATTCCTGTTGGTGGTCAAATATCAATTAAATTTGAAATGACTCGACAAACCTTTCTAAAACTGAACTTAAATATAATATTTTTTGAAAATCCATGCAATAGGAGTCAAGTTATGTGCGGATTGATTTGGTGAAGATAATAGGTACTTTACGCATTCTCGAACCCTCCTGACGAAGACCAAAATTTGAGAGAGAGAGAGAGAAAGAGAGAGAGAGAGAGAGAAAGAGAGAGAGAGAGAGAGAAAGAGAGAGAGAGAGAGAGAGAGAGAGAGAGAGAGAGAGAGAGAGAATGATTGACATTTCTGAAACATTAGTTTTCCTGAGCAGCCTTTACATATTAAAGGAAGACAGCCGTGCGGTCATTAGTGGGTAATTTAATGAATGTTTTAAGTCTAGACCTACTCATATGTGTAAAATCCTCATTCTTAACCTTAAAATACATTAATTATTAATCCGCTTAATGTTTTAGGTTATGTTGCTTTCTGTTGCCTCTCCTCTGTTGTCAGAATATGCTATTGTAATCCCTTCTGACTCCACATGGTCGTTAAGGGAATTCACTAGAGCTGTATATTCCCCGTGCACAAATCTACTCAGCAACAGGATCGTTATTAAATAGTTTCCCCACAAGAATACTGTAATTGTGGACGATGACATCGGGTTCGTATGATGTTCAACATCAGGCAACTGATGTCGAGAGGATGCTGTACCTTTAACTTCGAAAGGACCGAGATTTTCAGCTCGAGTTCTCAAACATAGGAAGTACACTGTCCTTTTTGTGATAAGGGAGTCATTTGCAGTTCCTGTTTACGTCACGCATTACAGACAACATCTACAAAAGAAAAACATGCCAGTAAGATTTATTTAATTTAACTTCAATAAATTATTTTAATAAACTTATATGAAGGGTGGTGGAATTATTAAACTTATATTTAATAATTTAATAATATACACTCACTGGCAGCCAAAAAATTATAAACCGGTATTCAGTATCTAGTCAGGCCACCTTTTGTCAGAATACAGTCCTTATACGTCGTGACATGGATTCCACTAGGTGTCTGAGGAAGTCCACCTGTAGATTTAACCATTCTTCCCCGTTTTTTTTTTTTAACAAAAAGGTATTATTATAAGCTGTGTTTCTATCCATTGTTTCGTATGTTGCAGGATCATGGTATGAAAGAATAACTCGTGTCAGGGTTAGGGAAAAATTGTTGTCTATGCAGAGAGTTATGCTATTATACAGTTTGTAAGATAGCGTCTACAAATGCTCTTCAGGTATTAGCAGGAGTATTACCACTTGACTTGTATATTGTGTACAGGTCTTTTTGCTATAATTTAAGAAAAAGGAGACAGCTAACTAGTATGGGAATAACACCGGATTTGGAAAATGATACACGCATTAAGAAAAGAGTAATACTGACTAAACTTATTGGAATTTGGCAGGATAGATGGTATGGTAGTGCGATAAGAGCTGTAACAAGATTATTTATAACTGATGTGACTTTTGCTTATCATTAGAAGAGTTGGTTTTATCCAGACATGTCAACAAAATTAACTGGACATGGTTCTTTAAAAGAAAAGTTATATCATCTTGGACTGGAACAGGATCCATTTTGTAACGTAGGCCTTTTTTCGCAGGATCCAATTTGTTATTTTAAAGCAAGTGAATCATGGTGCCATGTGTTATGTGACTGTCCTCTTTATGAAAAATTCCGGGTATGCTTAAAATCTGTTATTGTGACCATGGGATATGGACACGAAGAACGTTGTATTGCAAGTCTGCAGATGTTTAGTGCTTTACAGAAATTTGCTAATAAGGTATTAACAAAAGAAGACAACTGTAAGCCTTAATTATGGAATCGATGTGATATTGATGTTAGGCTGGTCTCGCTGCTTACAGTTTTTTTTTTTTTTTTTTTTTTTATGAGGTCTGGCATCCACTGGTATAGCACTATCATTCAGTTGATGTTGATTGTACTGACAGCACTGACAGGGGCTAAGGCTCGGCTCCTTGCCGAGGGACGAGCACCAGGCAGCAGCAGCTGCCCAGGTGCTTTTCAGGCCCGTTTTACAGAATTTCTGTACCATCACAAGATGGGGGAAACCCCTGGTTCCACTAGACATCAATACACTTTGCACCATCACACATAGGTGGAGATGGATATTTATCTGGGAGTCATTAGACAGAGTACACATACATACTCCCGCCGGATAGTGGACTTGGCGCATCGTGGCCTTAGTCGCCCTTGCACCATAAAAACCGAAACCAAACCAAACCTTCTGGATAGTTCCGTTGGAAATGGACTTTCTGTACACTGAACCTTCTATTCTGACGAATAATTCGTTTTTAAATTCCTGCGGTTTTGTTTTTAGAGTAACTTACTTCTGCTGCATTTTTTAATTCCACTCATTCTACACTTTTAAGATGGTTGCTTTCGACACACCAGTGATTTTCTTTGTTTTCTCAATTGTGGCTCCTGCTGAACGTGCTCCAACAATAGCACCTTTCTGAAGAATTAGAAACCAATTGCAAAAGGTTTTTCTAATTTTTTGGCCATACAGTGAGTGGATAGACATATTTAAACTTAATAATTAGTAATATTAATCGCAACAATATATTGTAAACTAACATATAGGAGATCGCACCCTTACAAAAGATCCGTCACTGCAGGAGTCCCACAAGGAGGGGTCCTTTCGGGCCTTCTCTTTTCATTTGATGTTGATTGTACTCTCCCCACTGGTTGCACATTCTCGGTGTCTACTGAGCTATGCGGATGATATCAAGATACGCACTCCCATCATCCCCAGTCAAGACCTATATCTGGTAAAAGCCAAAATTAACAACACTCTCATCTTACCTCTGCCAGTTTGGGCCTAAGATCAATCCTGCTAAGTTCGAATTCATGGTGTATTCACTGAAGCAAACTCCTTCATCTCTCCAGCCTTCAGTTGGCAACACCCTCTTCCCAATTGTGTCCAGCCATCGTGATCTAGGTGTTGTATTCGACTCCAAACTTCGATTTAACGCCCACTTATGCTCCTCATACGTGCTTCAAGACTCCGGTGGACAGGAAAACAACATCTCCTACATATCATCGATAAAAAGACAACCGTGAAGTACATAAGAAATTATCTTTTCATCTATGCTGCTTTTCTTGGGCGTCAGCGGCACCGTCAATAAAGAAACCACTCTTTGTCGCAGAATTCTGGCTCCTAAAGTGGGCCAACAGGAAACACAACCTTCCAGCTCTGATTTGCGCCACGCAGCTTGCCCACTCTCTCGGGATTCCACGGCTTCCCACCTTAATCGACGATCAACGCCTCCTAGCAACAGTCAAGATGATAACAGGCATAATTGCAACACCTTCATTCTGGGATACCTGTGGCTGGAGGATTCCCCCTGCTGCCCTTAGGGCCAATCCCGAGCTCTACCTGCGTTCAGCACGACTCCATCTCTTGGATAGGTTCCTCCTTCAGCAGATGCTCAAGCAAACCCAGGCACTTGACACCGAACTGAACAAATTCGCCGTTGACCGGACTTACCGGAAAAAAATTATGACTGGCAGGACTAATCAGCAATGGCTGATGTGTACCTTGTATCTGCTCCTGTCTGATTGAGCTGGTGCTCTTATCTCGATCAGACCTAACTCTCGCGAGGAGTTCTCTCCTTTGTATTGAAATATGTTTTCATTTTGTAAATAATTGTTCGAGTATTCCGGAAGTATCGGGAGGCTGTAAACCCCTGGCTTTATGGCCGTGAAGGGCAATAAAGATTATCTCTCTCTCCCTCTAAAATGTTTTTGATTACATTTTTAATAAAAAATATATAAAGTAGTATAAGTTTTAGGGGCTATTAATTTCCTTAATTTTAATCATTAAATTTATTATTAGGTTATAAGCTAAATAAAATATAAACTTATATTAATAAAATATAAACTTTTCCAAAATTTTAAATAAACTTCGAGAGATATTTTTCTTGCTCATAAACCTTTCATTTTTCATCCCAAAATACTTGCTTTAAATAAATTGTAAAAAAATTCCAAAATATTTTTGAAGTAACCATTCTAGGAATTCATTTCTGTTGTGTATTTGCATAATTCTCTTAATTACCGAGAAATGAAATTTAACGAAATTGAGTGGAAATTTTTGCAGTTATCCTTTCTAAGAAACTCTACTTAATTCTCAGAATTGTTGTGAGCTTTTACCGATTCAAAATAAAAATGACTTGTAACCAAACAGATGCATACATCCTAGGCTTAGTGAATATTTCGTACCACGTCCTTATCACCGTCCGCGTCTCCATTTCCGCCTTTGCCCCCAGCTTTCTAGTGATTTAACTAAATCTTCCTTCCTTCCGCTTCTCTTGCTCTAACTTCCGGTTTTCTTTAGCTGGGCGTAAGTCATTCAGGAAGTTCCACCGATGACGTAATGGAACATGCAAAGTCATCTGACCGAAATAGAGCCATTGTACTGATTCAGCGAACTGTTTCCGCTTGTCAGACAATTCCAGACCTTCTGCTAGCAATTAACTTGGGAAGATGAACATTTGTTCAAAGTTACCAAGCATTATTCCACTTATATATGCACATCTACAGTGAATGGACAACTTAATAGATACTAATTTTTATGAAACGGCATCTCCTGGCAGTGATGTGTAATCATGTTGTAGAAAAGATAGTTTCCGGATATCCGAAGAACTAAGATAGCAGAAATTGCTTATATTTCTTGAAAATGTTCCTATGTAACATCTCCTTACATATCCTGGTGGTTTCTGTTTTTTGTGTTATTCTGGGTTGATGAGATATTAAGTTAAAAATCACTATCAGATAGTTCTACTTAGGTATGTCTTTTAACTAATACACCACGTTATGAAATGTGACACCTATAAAGTTGGATGTTGGTGTTCATAGGTTCTCTGGACTGGTGAACCGCGTTATACGCTATGTTGTCAATCTGATGAAAGAATCTGAGACGGTTTCTGTACGAACTGGATCGGTTTCACTATGAATCTCAGAGGAGATCTGATTGAGATTTATAGACTCTGTGAGGGATTCATAAAAATTTTAATGGTATTGGTTTTTGTACAGTTTTAGGCGCTTCAGCAACTTAGGCCATATTGCGCCGTATATAATGTCTGTAAATTAGGTGTGTTCTGTGGTCCCTTTGTTGTTTGCTGGACGAAAAACCCAAGTTTCCGGGAGAAAAAATCCATGCTACACTCGTCTGAGCCCGTCTAACTCAGCCACGTTGTGAAAAAGCCATTAATTTCCTCGCGTCCCTGACTGTATTCGAACTCAGGTTTTTTCTGAGGACTTCAATATTAAATTATGCTAGAACCAGGAGTATAAAATCAAGTTAAGGAGGACGAACTATAGATTGGATTGCAGGATGTTTCCTTTAGTCAGCGAATTGGCAATCGTCGTAATAAGTCTCCATGCGTACTTGAGACCAGCAGCTTTCGAATTTGAAGGAGGTTAATGGTTAGTGTTTTTTTCAAGGTACTCCGTTGAATTGTTGATTTTTGTAGATGGTACAATGACTGGATCGTCATACGATAATATTTTAGACAATTTTGTAACCTCCCTGCGTTGATGCAATTTATGGTGAGGGGGCCATACACCTGTCAGCAGGACATACAGCTCCCTGTCATTAAATGCGATGTGTGATTGAGAACTGGAATGGCCAACTCAGAGTGCCGATATAAATGCTCAGTGGTGTTAAGCATTAGCTTAACCCCATTGAGCATTAGTAGGATGAAGTGGAGAAACGTGTGCAAAATATTCCTTGTATCCCAATACTTTTTTTATAACAGCATAAACTATGATAGATCTTAACCACACGGGTGTGCTTCATGAACATTCAAACCGCGCACACCTTTGTACCTGCTTCTTGCCTGCATATACCGGCCTTCACTGTTAGCCCACTGAATGTAATTCATCCTTCCACACCGTGTGGCAGGCATCTTCGAGTCCCATATAGACAGGAGGAAATTGAATGGGTTTTTATTAAGAGTTATTCGATCTTCAGTGAGGATTGCACGATTTTTTCCCCCCGGAAATAAACCCAATTTACAATGACACCTCACTGTCTTAAGTGTCTTAGCTTAAGTTGAAAACAACCCAACCCAAGCCTTTGAAAAGGTATTTAATAATCACGCTCATAAAAAAGCAGACCGCGTTTCTGGATGTTTTTCTACCTGTTCTATCTCTTTCTCATTTTCTGGTGTTCAAACATGTTTGATGTCCTGAAGGTATTCCGGGTCAAAACCAAATGAAAGGCGTCGTAGATTAAATGAATTTGTTAATACTATGTATCTTTAATAAAACCTACTCAACCTGGCATCGTTCACGAGTTACTCTTCTATTGCCGGATGTTGACCTGGTCCTGGTTAGCAGTGATGAATGTGTGCGGATGACCTAGGTCACTGACACTACGTAGCATGAAAAATAACCGGGCAGATGTTCATGTGTTTCTATGAGTAGCATGGAAATTACTTAGCTACGGATAGCAACGTCCCACACGCTAAGTATGCAATTCAAACAGGATATTAGGCCAATATTTAACTTGTAGAGCGATGA
The DNA here is from genome assembly GCF_048544385.1 of Mastigoproctus giganteus. Lineage (NCBI taxonomy): Eukaryota > Metazoa > Arthropoda > Arachnida > Uropygi > Thelyphonidae > Mastigoproctus > Mastigoproctus giganteus. Next base: position 24,820,877 of record NC_143579.1, on the reverse strand, counting down.
CGCCCGAAATCATCTGCACCTATTTTTCATTAATTTTCTTCCATAGATTTTTAAATCTTTCTGGAAAATATTTCTTGTAGATCTATTTATTGATTCGAATTCTTCCAAATAACGTGTTTTTTTTTTTTTTTTTTTTTAATACAAGATGGACATGTATTGTATCTTTTGTTGGATGGTTCCTGAAGGTAAATTCTATGCTGCGGTGGTTCTCTGTGGTAATACAAAGCTCTGTAAAAGGACCAAAAGTATGTATATGTACACTTCAATGTAGTGTGTATATTTTGTGTCGGAAGTGTTGTTTCTGGCAAATTTGCTAACAGAAAGCAGTAATCACCAGAAAAGCTGCTTTCTGGTACCCGTCCATACCACGAGGAGGCGGGAAACTATATCCCGTATTTTCTTATTCAAGATAAGACTAGATCTCGCATCTAGGAGATAGTACAAAACCTATATTTGCCCTCAGTCCAGTACTAGTGGTACCACCAACAAAAAATAAGATAAAAAATAATAAAATAAATATTTAAAAATTCTACTACATATACAGGAAAAGGCATGCATCAGCACAAATTAGTGATGGCAAATTAGTTTGCATAATGGTCACCAGGGAGAAATTTGATGCTCTATCGCATGTGCTGCAAATATTCATTAATTAACTGTCTCGCTGGTTACCTGTGGAATATTTTTGGCTGGGTATGAGCATATAGACACAGATTCTTGGTAGAATAAGGACAATATAACTTTTGGAACAAGGAATGTAAGGGGGTAAGTAGAGATAGAGAATGAATTTATTGAGAAATTCAAGAAGACAACAGATATACCGGTCTGGAATTCACATTAAAAGTTAAGAAAGTGTAGGTAGGCAAAGAACAGTAATGAAGGAGGTTCTAATTGGTTATTTAGAGACGAGCAGCCAAGAATGAAGAAGGTAATATATTCACCGGAATTACTGTTTCCTTCTCTTTCAAAAATTTGGAACTTCTTTGAGTTCATACGCGAGCCACTTCTCCCGGGACACCTCATCCCTAGGAAATCATGGTTAATTCCAGAAGTTACGTGACAGTTAGATGACAGTTCCATTTAGAAGTACGACGTGCAAGAAATGCACACTCAGTCACATGTAGATGGGAGAGAATGGCACGAGAAAGGGAGACCTCGATCCCTTTAGAAGAGATGTACATTGGTGTTAGCATAAGCCATAATTCAAGGAAGTCCTCCTAGGTTTTTTGCTGCACTATTCAAAATAACTATACAAATGAACACCTTACATGTTTCACTCTTCATTAGGTTCCCATCCAACTGGCCTCTGAATTTCCCTCAACTACCCATGAAGATAACTTCTTCCAGTAATTAACAACTCGCTGGATAAAAGAAATCTTCCAACAATTCGGTCTAAACCATTTTCCTAGTAATTCGAATATATGTCTCCTAGTTCCAGTGTCATTATAGCCGTGGAAATTTCACCTTCGTTCAATTTACTAATCTCTCGCTCTCTCTCTCTGTCTCTCAGAGCGGAGTATTTGTATCATCATGACAAGGACTCCGTGTTACAAAGCGCGGCCAATACAACAGTGATCTGAATTATGAACATCTTTAATTCAATGGAACTAGAGATGGATCTTGTGGGTGTATTCATCGTACTGATTGTTGTAGCGATGATCACTAACTGTGGTAATGTGGGGCGTAGCCCAGCTATTAATAATTGATATAGAGGAACTTGTTTCTGTCTCTTCCTATGGGAACTTCTTATACCATAGGAAGCCTATGGGATATTTAAAACAGTCCTTCCCGTACACATTCAGTGGTTTCTCTCCATATACCTTCAAAAATTGCATCGTGAGCACATTTGGATGTATTCTTGTTAACATAATGCAAACTACAGCCGCCTCGCGTTCAGTCTCCGACACTTATGTTTACACACCGGTCCTAGAGGACGTTGTTATCTGTTCTGCGTTTACGATTTCGATCCTTGAATATTGTATCTGCTTATTTCAAAAATCTTATGTTTTATTTGCAAAAACTTTCTTGCGGACAGAAGATACAGGACACACAGAAAGAAATTGAAAATTTGCAGCGGTACAGAATAGAAAGAATGAATGTGTGTGCGTAAAAAATAGAGAGAGAGAAGGAGAGAAGAACAAGAAGAGAGAGAGAGAGAGAGAGAGAGAGAGAGAGAGAGAGAGAGAGAGAGAGGAGGAGGAGGAGGGAGAGACGTATAGACAGAGAGAGGAGAGAGAGACAAGAAAAGGGAGAGAGGGAGAAAGAGAAGACAAGAGGGAGAGAGCGATAGAGAGAGAGAGAAGTAGAAGAAAAAGGAGAGAGAGAGAGAGAGAGAGAGAGAGAGAGAGAGAGAGAGAGAGAGAGAGAGAGAGAGAGAAGTAGAGAGAGAGTGAGAAGAAGAAAAAGGAGAGAGAACAGCAGAGAGAAAGAAAGAGAAAAAAGAAAGCGAAACGAGAAAAGAGAGAAACTAGAAAAGAAAGAAAGAAGAAAGAGAAACCAGAAAAGAGAGAAGAGAGAGACAAGAAAAGGGAGAGAGGGAAAAATAGAAGACAAGACAGAGAGAGAGAGAGAGAGAGAAAGTAGAAGAAAAAGGAGAGAGAGAGAGAAGAAAAAGGAGAGAGAGAGAGAGAGAGAGAGAGAGAGAGAGAGAGAAGGGAGAAAGAAAGACAGAAGAAAAGGGAGAGAGACACAGAAGAAAGAAGGAAGGAAATGAAAAAGGAGAGAGAGAAGAGGCAGTTAGACAGACATACAAGAAAGAAGATACAGGAGTGATAGAGACAAGAAGATTACAAAGAGAGAGAGACAGGAGAGGAAGATAGATAGACATGCAAGAAGATTACAAAGAGAGAGAGAGAGAGAGAGAGAGAGAGAGAGAGAGAGAGAGAGAGAGAGAGAGAGAGAGAGAGAGAGAGACAATAAAGAGAAAGAATGGGAGAGCGCGAGAGAGGGGAAGACAGAAATAGAACAGAGAGGGGATACAGACAGAGAGAATGTGAAAGAGAGGAAGGAAAGTGGGAAAAGGAGATACAGAATGAAAGAAGAATAGAGAGAGAGAGAGAGAGAGAGAGAGAGAGAGAGAGAGAGAGTAGAAGCACACACATCAGAAGAGAAACAGGGAAAGCGGAGGGAGGGTGAGAGTAGTTTCATTGTACCTGGCATGTTTAGTAGGCAGGTGCCAAGGGTGTCTTCGTATGTGGCAGTCGCGCAGAAGTGAGTTTGTGTGTGAAGGGAAGGTGCATGTAAAGTAAGAAAGGGAAATAGGAAAGGGGCTTAAGAAGAGAACAACGCGCAGTGCCGTTGTAATTTAGCAGTCAGACCGAACGAACCGTGAAAAGCAGTGACATAACATTTACCGTGTGTTAGGCAAACGCTATCTCTCCGCCTTCACTCGGCCTCGGACAAATGGGGATGGCAATGGCCCATATTTCAGTTTAATTGCGCATGGCGGGCACAGAACGCCGTAATGGATGTCGCTGATCAAGGAACCGCCAGGCTGAAATTAAAACGTCACACAAAGACCACGAGGACTCCTCCGAAGAGGCGGAAGGCGAAGCGAGGAAGGCGATGCGGTTGCGGACACCGACAACTGATATGCATGGCAGATGAGCCTCTGACGATAAAGGGATGGGTACCGAATGGGGAAAAAGGGAGGGGGGTAAGTAAAGGGAAAATGCGAATGCCCGTTATCTACACCACAGTCCCGAGTTGTTAGCGTGGACGTAATATTCCACCGATTACGCCTTATCGCTTGATTTATTCACTGACACTGCGCCAAATGTATTTCATTACTTGATTTATTCGACTAGCATCGCACTGAACTTTATCACTTTATTAATAAGCTCTGCAACTTGTTTTATTCTCCAACTGTACAACCGCTCACTTGATTTAGTCTCTAACGCCAGCCGATTCCAATTATATATTATCGGTTGATTTATTCACTAACAAGACACTAACATTATTATTCTCAGCTTTATTTATCTTTATAATTGCAAATAGTGATCAAATTTAACTAATGTCAGTGATGACTAATGTCCTGTCATTTAAACCTTCGTTGACATTACAACAAGGACGATCATGCCTTGATTTATTAAGGCATGATCGTCCTTGTTGTAATGTCAGTAGTAGAATAATAAATTTAATTTATTGTTAAAATATCACAGTAAATATTTCTGTAGATTTATGGAAAAAACTCGAATTGGTCTTTTGTCTTTGATACGTACTTTAATCAAGTACCTTTAATCATTGATTTATTACCATAATTATATAAATTACACATTAATCTATCTTTCTTTTGATTTATCACTAAATCCCAGAAAATATTTCTCTAGATTTATGAAAAAAAAATCAAATTGTTCACATGTCTTTGATACGTAATTATCATTAAATCAAGTACCTTTAATCATTGATTTATTATCTTTTGATTTATCACTAATAAAACATTAAATTTATTTTATTGTTGATTTAATAAAGGCATTAAGAGTAAATTAAAAAATATTCTTTACTTTTTCTGGCAGGGTCAGATATACTTTATCATCCGATTTGCACAGAAGATGGATGAAATGCGCGATTTTCTGTCCGTAATTTGAATTCTCATCCCCTATCGTCTGCTCATATTTCTACTATCTTTCCGCATCTCTTCCTCCTTGGCGTTTGAATTCCTCTCTCCGATGTTCGTTGCTGTGAGTGCAAAATAGATGATATTGATTGACTGCGGAATAAGTCTCTTTGCTTCGTGCATTTTTTTAGCATATCCAATCTGTCTATCTTATCGCATGAAAAATCTATTCTACTTTAAGATATCAGACTTTTTTGATGACGTTTTGACCCAATCGATATTACGTAAAAATTAATAATCTGCCATATTGGCCCCAAAATAGTACATTAAACAAATCAGCATAAAAAATACAAACTAACACGAAACTGATAGTAAGCATTTGTTAAATAGTAACATTGGAAGAATAAAGATGGCGCTGCTGCAGAACATATTTTAGTACAGAGGTTTTTCAAAAATTATTTTTGAAAAACCTCTGTACTGTACTACAATATGACTACAATGTGACCACAAGAGTTGAGTTGATATTGCCAATAGATTGTCCTTTTTTATTTTTTTTTTTTTTTAGCATAGTATCGGTTCGAACAAGACCAGTAACACAATTATGATAATCTTAATTATCATTAATTAGTTGGGCATTATTAAATAACTGCAATTAAAATTTTCTCTGAAGAGAATTGTACTGCCTGTATATCTTTGTTTGTGTACTGTGTTGGAAGCGCTCTCATGGGATAATTTTCTTAAATAATATCTATAGGAAACTAAACCACTGTTGGTGATAAACTATAGAAATGGTAAGGGTAAGATGTTAATAAATGTTAAGGAGAAGAATGAGAATAAATGATTAAAATAAAAAGGATATGGATGATAATAGTTAATAGTACCGATAAGAATGATAAATGATGATTAAAACGATAAGGATAAAGATGATATTAGAAGACAAGAATAATAATAGATGATGATAATGAGAATAAGAATGAGAATAGATGATGAGTAAAACGATAAGGATGATAAATTATTAAAATGGTAAGGATAAGGATGATAATAAATTAAAATATTACAATACAATACAATTTATTCATCAAAAAATAAGGATAAAATGATAATAAATTATGATTAAAAAGAAAAGGATGATAGTAGAAGACAAGAATAATAATAAACGATTATAAACGATGATAATATTGATAATAAATTATTAAAATAATAAAGATAAGAGTGATAATAAATGATGATTAAACGATAAGGATAAGTATAATAGTAAAGGAAAATACTAACAATAAAAGATGATAATGAGGATAAGTATGGTAAATGATTAAAATTGTAAGGATATGGATGATAATAAATGGTTAAAACGATAAGCATATGATGATAATAAATGATGATTAAAATAATATAAAATAATAACGATAAGGGTTGGAACAAGACTAGGACCACAGTTATGATAAACTTAATTAGATACCTCCCGGGTAATTTATTATCTGAAAAAAAAAAAATGGATTGTCTCTACATCTTTGTTTGTGGACTGTGTTAGAAGCGCTCCCAAGCCATTCTTTTATCAAATAATACACACACGAAACGAAATCACCACGTTAATTGTTTCCATTAAGATTATTGTTACTTTCGAATATGATATAATTTGCCGACCGGGCTAGCCGGGTGGGTAAAGTGCCTGTCTGGCAACCCAAAGGTCGCGGGTTCGATTCCCGCCTCGGGCTTGGATCAAAGTACTGCAAAAACCTTGGGAGGTGCATTATAGTCACAGAAGCCTATGCGCCAACAACTACAAAAAAAAAAAATGATATAATTTGATCACAATCAGTAATAATTATATAAATAATACTAACGTATACCTGTACTACAAGCCAACGCTTCATGGTGCAGTAAAAGTAGATTAACGTTCTTACAAAATTTAAGTAGTAGAGGATAATAATAAAACACGACAGTAGACGATCGGGATAATAATAAATGATGATTAAAATCATAATTTTATTATCGATTAATTTATTCATCATCATTTATTAAGGGTTCGAACAAGACCAGGATCACAGTTATGATTAATTAATTGGGAGTTATCAGATAATTCCAATTAATTTTTCTCTAATGGAAAATGGACTGTCTATACATCTTTGTTTGAACCATCTGTTGGAAACGCCCTCATGCGATAATTTTATCAACCAATACGCATTAAAAACCAAACCGAGTTATTGTTTCCTGTTAAAATAATAAGGACATGGATGATAGTTGAAATAATGATGATAAGGATAATAAGCAATGTGATATTAATGATAATAATCGTAAACACTGTGATGGTAATGATAAAATGGTGGGAACACTGTGATGATAATGATAATAATGGTGAAAATACTGTGATGGTAATGATAATAACTTCAACAATGGTGCGATCGTGGGAGTGAGACATTCCTGCTAAGATGTAGCACTTTCGTTTGTGCTCGCGTTCAAGTTTAGCATGTGCAATCAGTTCTGCTTGCTGCAGTCACGTGATATTTTTACCAACCATGTCACGTCCGGAGACCGTTGTTAGTGACTTTTGCACTCGGTGCTAACTGAACTCTGTTTGGTTAACTCCCCGTGCGAGGATTCATTGCACCCATCAGAGTCGTCTGTTCGTATTTTACAAGAGGACTTGAAATCTGTCAAGACATTGTGGCAATTTAGTGGCGATGAGAGACAGCAAAACTCTTTTATTATCCCAAACAAACGGAATTGTTTCAACCAATGATACTTTGGCCTTTAGTTTAGTACAACTACAAGAGCTTTTCAGTTTGTTTGGAGGTTTATTGACTTTTACTCCTTAGGATCAGCTTCCTCGCAGAGCAATAAAGCACTACAAGAAAAACATTTATACAGTGCTTCGCCGGGAGCTCAATGGTTGTGCGCGCACAGAGAGAATTGTTTGTTTCATTTAGGTAAGTGAGTGTTTTCCTGGTTTCTTCTACTCCCCTCTTTTTGGCCCACCCTTTCTCTAGTTTGTAGCATCTCCGATACGTTATCCTGCATTTGCTTCATTATCGTAAAGTGCCGCTATTACGGAAGTAGACCGAAGTGGCACACTCTGAACGCCATCGAAAGCTAATTGGTACGTGTCCATTGGCGAAGGTCATCCACTAAGACATTGGCCCACGATGCTATTAATGACATTTACTCGATTCGTTTATTTTATTTTATTTTATTAACGGGAGTTCCTTTAAAAGGTAAAGTAATTTTCTTTAAATGGTCTTCAGAGAACTGCCTCTTTTTTTGTTTATTTAGTTCTCTTAATTTGTAATTGAAAGGAAGCGAGAGAGAGAGAGAGAGAGAGAGAGAGAGAGAGAGAGAGAGAGAGAGAGAGAGAGAGAGAGAGAGAGAGAGAGAGAGAGAGAAACAAAGCGAGTGAAATTAATAGAACCAGAAAGAACGAGAGATAGGGAAAGAGAAAGAGGACTAACTAAAGAGAATTGAGAGAGATAGAAAAAGAGAATGAAAGAGAATTGAGAGAGACAGAGAAAGCGAAAGAAGGAGAATAAGAGAGAGAGAGAGAGAGAGAGAGAGAGAGAGAGAGAGAGAGAGAGAGAGAGAGAAAGCGAATGAAAGAGAATAAAGAGAGACAGAGAAAACGGATGAAGGGGAATAAGAGAGACAGAGCGAAGAGAGAGAAACAGAGATGGAGACAGAGCGAAAGAGTGTAATAGACAAAGAAAGTGAGTATTAAAGAAAGAGAGATGGATGAGAGAAACAGACAGAGCGAAAGAGAGCAAAAGAAAGAGACAAAGATCGAAAGAAAGAAAGGCAGAGAGAGAGAGAGAGCGAAAAAAGAGGGAAAAGAATGGAAGGGAGGGGGAGAATAAAATGGAGGATAGGGAGGAAGGGAGAGAAATATGAAAAATGATAGGAAAAGAGAAAGAAAGAAAACAGAGGGTGAAAAAAAGACAGAGAGAGAGAGAGAGTGGGGGGGGAGGAGAGTAATAAGAGAGTGAAAGGGAGGGAGATGAGAGAAATGATTATGATAGGATAACACTGATGATGATGATAGGCTAAAAAGGCATTTTTAAGCATCAAAAGATAAGATGAAAAGAGAGGGGGAAACTTTCACAATTGTAACGTACACTTAGTGTGCAAAATATTAGATACATCCGCCTGATTTTTGTTTTACCTTTCGATAACTAGCATAAAGCCAGAACAGATGTTTTTATTGCGTGTAAAGACTTCGCTACCCACAGAAAACATTCCTTTTTACCGACTCCACACAACTTGCTGTCTTGTTAGTAACATCGTAACGCGGTGGTTTATGCGTTTCTCTTTATTCTTTGCTTCGATGTGCGGCTTCATTATTTGAGGCTCGATACGCTGGGAAAAGGCCATGTGTTATCCTTAATAGAGTTCCGCAACACTTCTAACTGCATTCGAATCGATTTCTGGCCTTTCCACGAGTGTTGACAACAGAACAACAAAACCATCGACTTTGAGAACTCGAAGCCGCCCATTAGAAGTCAATTTGTTTCAAAAACGGCCTTCTGTTGCACATTTTGTTACATTAATGGCTATTCATAGTCTTAAAAGCTGCCCCTCCCTTTCTTCAAGCAGATTATCTATTTGTGAATATAACTGGAAACCGATGTACCGGAAGTCCTGGTTGCAATCAATAAATTAGCATTTCCGATATCATTTGTAACTTAAGAAACGATCGCTTTGAACTACACTATCGCCATCTTTCGTTAGATAAGCGCATTATTGTTTCTGCTCACGTATTAATTTTAATGATCTTCGTTTCTCTATGGGAGTCATGGGACTCTTCTACAATTATGCAGTTCCACCCAACCTTTGCTTAGCAATTCTTTAAATGAATAATTGGAGTGTAGCTTAAGACGTTTTGCGTTCTATTTTCAAGCAGCAGCAAGCAATCTGCGACGGATAATTAAATATTAGCCTTCTCTTAACGTGGCTATAAATATTGTAAGAAGATCCATAACTCAAATCATAATGAATATTTGAAAGCGTTGCAAACATTTGCACTTATTTGGCCCATTAATAGTTAACAAATACTTAAAAGTCCTTTAGGACATAAGAAAGATAAGCCATTTATAAATATTGGGAAGTTTCGTTGTAATGTTACCTCATGTAGTGGCAATTTTAACTATATATACTGCCATACCAAAATATTAACGGGCGTATCACCTCCCTGGTGTTGATTCAACAAGGGATTTACATATATACGAAATAGTCTTAAAACCGTCTTTGCATACTCCTTGTCCTACGCTCATATGGAATATTCCATGTCATCCTGGAATATTCCATTACTATTTGGATAGAACCTCAGCAATAGAGGAAGAACCCACACTCTCTCTCTCTCTCTCTCTCTCTGTCAACTGTTGACAATACTTTCGTACAGTTTACAGAGAATGATAAGAGCCCAGTATCATACAAAGAAACCGTTGTTCATTGAAGAATAGTCACCAGAGGGCTCGATAAACTTTGTTCAGATTTAAACGGCAACAGTGGTAATTGGAGAAGGGAAATGTGTAACTTGGTGGCTTGGATAAGGTGCATCGGGCCTCTGCTGAAGGTGTTCTTGAATTAGTAATGTTTTTTTCTCGACCCTTTCTCCTTAGCTCCCGAGGTGCGGTGCTAGTCGATATGATATACTTTGTAGCACTGGAAGTGTCAATGATTTTATTCAATATTATCTGTCGTCTTGTACTTATATTACAGGCAAGAAGTCGTTGGTCTCGATTATGGAGGCGTCTTCTAGCTTGCCTCGTGCTTATTACTGCATGTTTGCACATCAATATACACTTATATCCCCGACACAGTTTGCATCGATACATACGTCACCTTCATTCTGGTTTAATTTAGGGCAGTGTTTGATATCAGTGTAAGCGGATATATGAGGGCCGGTCAATAAGTATTCACCTCACCTAGAAATATTTGAGTTAGGATTTGAAACTTGGCAGGCAGTTTCACTCTTCTCTATGTAGCTAGCTTCCTTCTAGAGCTATACATTTTTACCATCTGTGGATGCTCCTCCAAGGTCTCTTGAACATAATTCCACATTTTCAGCAAAAAACAAGGCGTCTGTTTCATTGATTACCTCCTCATCAATCTGAAATCTACGTCCCTGTAACGATTTGTTCATTTTAGGGAAGAGGCAAAAATCTGAAGGTAGAAGAAGAGGCCGGGAGAATAAGGCGGGTGCTGCACATTTTCAAAGTCACGCCTGATTACAAAGTCCACTGTGAGAGCAGCCTTGTGAGCTAGAGGGCGGACTCCTTAGGATAGCTTCCCGCGTCTCTTCAACTTTCTAGCCTCTCTTAACTGTTCCAGAGGTTCTGTATTACTCCACAGTGATGCTGTTGCCTTTTGAGCCGTAATCTGTAAGGATGATACCTTTAGAGTTTCAGAGACAATATGACTTTGTTGCCAGATTATTGAAACTTGGCTTTTCTTTTTGGGAGGGCTGGTGAAAATGAATGTTTCCATTGTTTGCTCATCTGTTTTGTTCCTTGGTCATAGCGATGTACTCAGCATTCATCATTGTTACAATTCGGCCAAAAAAGTCATCAGTATTTTCTTTACAGAGCTCCAATAATTGTGCAAAACACTTTCTTGTGGAGCTTTTGACGAGGTATCAACAATCTCGGAACCCATCGGGCTGCCTTGTACAGGACCTCATGCATTATAGTGCAAACAGATCGATGGCTAATGTTCACTTCGTTTGCTATACAATTTATAGGCACACGTCTGTCTTCAAGGATTACTGTTCACTTGAGTCATAACGGCAGTACCTGTGGCGGAGATTGGTATCCACCCCATACACAGCTTTCATCTCCTCATGGATTTGTTTTGCTTCTTTATATTGCAAATAAAGAAATTTTATAACGGATCGGACCTCAATCTTCTCCAGCATACCACCTGTCGCTGTATTCATGGATCTAGTTCGGTACTCGATGGATCTAGAATGACAAATAAATATACATTAACATATGAGACAGAGTATATACAGGGTGTCCAAAAAAATGTATACACACTTTATCAGCCCATAACTCAGTAACATTTTCTCTTTTTCAGTTGCAAGTTGGCGGTAATAATTGAGAAGACCAGACTTACATTTGAAAAGCGGAAATTTGTGTTGAAGTGGTATTGGATGTCGGAAAATATCAACGAAGTCCAGAGACAGTTTAGGAGTGAATAACACTCCTTTGACTGAAACATCAACACGTCTCACAATTTCGCGTATTCGTGATAAGTTTGAAGCAGATGGCACTATGCAAAATGTACACAGGCAACGATCAGGAAGACCCCGCACTTCCACGAGCCCCACGAGATCACAAGAAGTGCTGGAACTTTTCCGAAAAACACCAAGGAAATCTGTCCGACAAGCTGCTCGTGAAACGGCAATCCCCAAATCCAGTGTGCATAACATTTTAAAGCGTGAAAAAAAAGTACATTCCAAGGTTAGTGCCCTGAACGAATATGATCCTGATCGAGGGCTGAATTTTCCGAGTGGTTTTTTTAAGAAAATCTGCAGAGGATGCTCTGTTTGCCAATAAGATCGTTTGGAGTGATGAGGCAACATTCAAGTTGAATGGTACAATTAATCGTCACAATTTTTGGTACTGGGCAACGGAGAATCCACACGTTACTGAGAAACATTTCAATTTACCGGGCATCACAGTGTCTTGTGGATTGGACCATTCTTTTTTGATGCAACTGTTACTAGTGTTTACCTCAACTTACTTCAGGAATCGATCGTCCCACATATTCGTGAGCTATTTGAGGATGGTGATGAATTTTATTTTCAACGTCATGGGGCACCTCTCCATTTTCATCGCGATGTTAGGGCTTATCTGGATGAAATGTTTTCAAATAGATGGATTTGACGAAGAGGCAGTATTGAGTTCCCTCTGCGTTCTTCAGATCTAACGCTATTGGATTTTTATTTATGGGGATACCCCAAAGATAAAGTTTATTCCACAAAACCAGCAACAATCGCTGAATTACGGCAAGCTATTGAAGCAGAAGGTGCAGCAATACCAAGAGATATCTTAGGTGATGTATGCAATTCAGTTTCTCGACGATGTCAACAATGCCTGGATGAGAATGGAAGACAATTTGAACACTTGCATTAATGCATATTTTTTTCTTCCTTATAAAATTATAAAATTGAATTTATGAAAATAAACATAGAAGTTATTAACAATCAAAGTGTATATACATTTTTTCTGGACACTCTGTATGCATAATATCAAATCCCTAACTTAAATATTTCTAGGTGAGGGTAAATACTTGACCGCCCGCGGTAATGCAGTACAATACCATTTCCATAACAAACATGGTTAGGCTTAACTTTGTTGGTCACACCTTAAACATAATCTGGTAGACTGAGTAAGCCCCACCAAATTCTCTTCTTATGATCTTCATGTAGACGTTTTATCTGTTGTACAAGGAGTTTCCCTTACAGAAATATCGGTAATTTCTTCAAGGAAATCCTATACACACCACTACTTTCATTTTTCCTTTTTACATTACTTTTCCAACTCGATTTAATCCTCTTTTCTTCAATCCTCTTTGCTTCATCCACTCTAATCGTATTATCTTTTCAGGATTTGGGAACTTATTCCTGATGTTCTTATTTCATATCCTATAGGATTAGGAACGAGCCTTCGTTGACTTGCAAAGCACACATTAACGGAAGGCGCTCACTGTATGTTCTAACATTTCAAAATATTTAATCGTTCACTCAGTAAACGAATCGGTCTATCTGTATATCAGTTACTAAGTGAGAGACCAAAGTCTTTAAATTGAATATAAAACACAGATCAAAGTACCATTAAATATAGAAGATAGAGAGAGAGATTTCGAAAAGTGGGCGGAATAAAAATGAAGAAATGAAATGAGAAAAGAGGGAGAGAAGGAAAAGAGAAACAGAGGAACGAGGAACAGAGAAATGAGAAAGAAAAAACAAGAAAGTAAAGACAGTATGGAGAGAGAGAGAGAGAGAGAGAGAGAGAGAGAGAGAGAGAGAGAGAGAGAGAGGAAATAGAAAGAATGAAGAGAGAGAGAGAGAGAGAGAGAGAGAGAGAGAGAGAGAGAGAGAGAGAGAGAGAGAGAGAGGAAATAGAAAGAATGAAGAGAGAGAGAGAGAGAGAGAGAGAGAGATTGCGAAAGGGGAAATATAAATACAGAAATAAGAAGAGAAAAAGGAAGAAAGAAAGTGGAGAGAGAGAAACAGAAATAAAAAATTAAAAATAGAGATAGATAGAGAGAGAGAATAACGGGAGCAAGTAAAGTGAAAGAGTGGGAGAAAAAGAAAGAGAAAAGCGAAAAAGAATAGAAAGAAAAAATGAATAGAGAAAGAGAGAGAGATTGCGATAGGAGAAATACAAATACAGAAATAAGAATGGAAAAGGAGCGAAAGGAAGTGAGAGAAGCAGCGAAATGAGAAAGAAAAGAAGAAAGAGAAAATCAGAACAAGAGTAGGTATAGGACAAACAGAGAGAGTGAGTTAAAAAGGAGAAACAGAGAGACAGAGATAATGTGAAAAGTGAGAGAAAAAGAGAGAGGAATAAAGAGGCAGGAAAATATAGATAAAGAGAGAAGAAATACAGAGAAGACAGAAATAGAAAATAGAAGGGGAGAGAGAAGATGAAAGAGAGGAGATATAGAGGTGAAAGAGAAGATAGAAAAAGTATGAGAGTGACAGAAATAGAGAGCGAGTAAATGAAAAGGAGGGAGAACGTGTGAGAGAGGCGAGATCGAAGTGAGGTGTTATCCTGCAAAGAATAATTGCAGAGTGAGGGAATTTGAAGGGAGCGTGAATACTGGCAGGAGGACATGCAGATTGTCGAGGGAAGGTCATAGCGCTCTAAAGGGGTTGCCGAGGAAGCAAAGACGAACGAAGGGAAAGATCGATCACATATGTAATCAGAGAGAGAGAGAAATGCAGGCGGGGAGGAAAATAAATACAAGAGCACCGAGAGACGCTATTCTACAGGAACGCCATTATTTCTTCCTCCCTTCGAGCCGTCACTCGGTCCAACTGACATTGTCACCATTGATTTACCACACAAACCGTAACGGCACGAGCTCCGCTTGCTCGAAACTCCTCGAAGGAAAGTGAAGATGGTGCTATCGATTTTTATAAAAGGCACACCGAGTCAACATCTGCACTCGATCATCATCTTAGATCCTGGATACAAGAACGAAGAGAGATTCTTCAACTACGCTGCCCTATGAACTGATAAAGAAAAACATGTTCCGGCCAACGCAAAAAATAACGCTCCATCGATCTCTTTGTCATTGCAGGGCACACTTTGTTCTCCGTAGCACATTTACACTCTCAATCTGTCTATCTGCCTGCTTCCCTCTCTCTCTTTCGCTTTTGCAACATCTGCCTATCTGCTTACATCTCTCTCTTTCTCTGCCTCCAACTATCCTTCCACCTCTAATCTTTTGTCTCTCGTGTATATGCATATCCTTTCGAAATAAATCACTTATAAATTGAGGGATTCTAAACAAGAAAAAAACCCTTAATCCCAGAAAGATGGGTTGTCCATCCAGAGGATGGACAACCCATCCTCTGGATGGACAATTTCTGGATGGACAACTTTAGTCCCAGAAAGATGGGTTGTCCATCCAGAGGATGGACAACCCATCTTTCTGGGACTAAACTTTTTCATCTTCTGAATGGACAACCCATCTTTCATTGGAAGGACGGGTCAACCCAAATTGTGCGAGTATATAGTAAGGACTTACATATATTTGTACATTTTTGATTATATTAAACGTTAGATTTATATTAAAATAAATATAAATAAAGTTAAATTTATTTTAATATAAATATTTAAATTTATATTAAATAAATTTATTGCCAATAAAACTAAGCTTGCCCTAAATACCACACGTATGGATAACGAGATTTTAATAAAACTAAAACGAACTTTTTTTTAAAATAAAATATTAAATAATAAACTAAAAAGTAATTTTAAATAAAAATTATGTAGGAATAATAGAAATTATTTTAATATTAAACAAATATATTATTTAAACGAATAAATACGTCAATGCGAATTTAATTATAGTAATACAGATTAAATAAATTTTATTAAAATTGTTATTAATCAAAGTTTTAAAATCAATAAAATTTAATGATAAAATAAAAGAGATTAGTGTGAATGTTTTTGTTTTTTAAATGCAAATGTTTTAAATAATTTTTTTGAAATTAAATTATAATATTTTGCTATTTTTTATTTAGCAAAAGTTTGATTAATATTTCATGTTAACATTATAACTTTAATATTAAATTTTAATAAATTTAATACATTTTAATATCAAAGTTTTAATAAATAAAGAATAAAAACATAAAGTTTTAAAATTTTAATACATTTTAATATCAAAGTTTTAATCAATAAAGAATAAAAAAATAAAGTTTTAAAATTTTAATAAATTTTAATATTAAAGTTTTAATAAATAAAGAATAAAAAATATAAAGTATTAAAGTTAATAGTAATAATAATATTACTACATTTATAGTGGATAGAGTTCACAATCAGTGTGACGTCATTAAAACAAAAGAGCAGATGTCAAGTGATTAGATCAAAAGAGCAGTGTCAAGTGATTAAAACAAAAGAGCAATAATAAGTTATTAAAGTTTTGACAGAAGAGGACAGTGTTCAAACTCAGCAGCGTGGTCATTAAAACAAAAGAGCAACGATATCAAATGACTAAAACAAAAGAGCACCGATATCAAGTGATTGAAATAAAAGAGCAATAATAATTTATTAAAGTTACTTGAATTGAAGAGGAAAATGTTTTCAATCAGTGATATAATGTCATTAAAAAAATATCAGTAATGTCAAGTGATTAAAACAAAAGAGCAGTAATGTGAAGTGATTAAGACAAAAGAGCAGTTAGCCAAGTAATGTAGAACGTTTTAGACATAACTTACGATATCCATAGACAAAGTAAAAAAAAAAAGCTTGGTGGTGGAAGATGACAGGAGACAGATAGATGGATAAACAGTGAGTGAGAGGGGGGCATTAAATACTTTTGCTTTTCCCCCTCTTTCACTTCTCCATAGTTGTACAGACGCAACGGAAGGAGGCAGTCTATTATCTGAATCGAGCCCATCTTATGCCAAAAGGCTGCTTTCAGAAAGTGGGGAGGGATGAGGCGGATAACGTCTATATTTCCGAGATGTAGCGTTCCATTTCTGTGACACGAAGCTGTGACGTCATGCAGTAAATCCGTTGTCCCTGGGGAGTTGGAAAACCATTCTTCGTCGGCCTATCTCCAGCTTCTAGCAGGGATGGCGAGATAGCACAGCAGCGTCATGTGCATCCTCGCTGCTAGCGCCTCGTCAGCCAAGGATGAAATGACGGCGTCTCGGGGGGGTCCAGGAGAGCGCAAGATAAAAGACGCAAAGAGAGAAGCTCAGTGGGACTTGGCGAGCGCTACCTCTGCTTAATCAGGCTTATTCTCTTGTTCTCTAGCAGAGCCCAAGCAAATCTGACAATATTGAAGGGACCAGAGAGGGTCTCCCGTGAGAGGGGGCAAGCAATCAAACCGGGCGCAGACGGGAGCAACTAATGCCTACCGTGTCACGTAGCCGGTGAACTTTATGTCGCTCACGAACGCCGTAGCGCGCGCATCGCTCGGCTGGTCCACTACCGCAAAGCTGTAAGCTGATTACCGCACCGAGTCGGCAAAAATACAGGACTTCGCCTCCCTAATCCCTGGGCCGGAATCTAATTTATTTACTGTCTCAATACGTTAGTTCCCCCCTCTGCAGATCGAGGGGGTGTGCTGAAAGGGGGGAAGAAACTAATCCTAGATGATGACAACTGTTGTTGCTCGGCTATAATTCTCTAAGTGGAAGGACGGAAACAGGAGTAGATGGAGACAACCCTTCACAATGGCAAAAGAGAATAGTCGGTGGCTCCCCCTATCTCGTGCCCTCCCTCTGGTGAGATCAACCTCACGACTGATGATTGGAGCTTCCCCCAACACGACCCACAGTCACGCTATCATTCGCTTGGGAAAGGCACCATTGCTTTTTATTTTTTTTTCCAAGTGACACACCACACCGGCAAGACATTTATCACTAAATTTGTAGCGTTTCGGCAATGTCGGTAGCCGCAGAAACGCCCGCAGATAGATAGCGAAGAGGGACAACAAATGGTGGTGGGGGACACACTGAGAGAACGAATGCTCAGCTAAAAAAAAAAAGAAAGAGAAAGAAAAATCGGTCATGAGGGAACCCAATCCACTAGGGAGCGCTGCCAATATAAACTTCTTTTTCCTCACTCCCTCTTCTACTTCTTCTTCTTCTTCTCTCATTCCCCTCCACCCCACCCCGTCTCCCCTTTCTCCCTCCCATTCTCCATTCCTTTCTTCAGGGAGGCTTACAACCGGCTGTATCGGCAGAAGTTATCGAGACAAATGACAACATGAGATCTTTGGTCTCCGCTTTAGTACTCTGACTTTGATCGATTGGCCTTTTCTACCACTACAATACTCAGTGTGTGTGTGTGTGTGTGTGCGTGCGTGCGTGTTACGTTACTGACTCTAGGCGCCTTGGTCCTGCCAATAGTGTAAGGTTACTACAACACCAGAAGTCATGGAGTAGACAGATGTACCCATCATAACCAATCAATTTAAAGAAAAATAACGTACTTTCCCCAACCGGATACCCTACCACCCCTTTTTCAAATCAACGTTACCTTGAAAATTAAGGCAAGATCCACTTTAAAAAACTGCCATCTTTGTTTTTATCGATGATCTTTTGTTTTTGTACGATGATCTTTTATTCACGTACGATGATCTTTTGTCTAACGATGACGTAATGAGAATGAAGACACCTCTCGGACATTATAAGCATTAACCGTTTTATTTTCTCAAAAATCTATAAATTAATTTTACAAACTACAGAATCCAATCTTGAATAGAGTAGGTGACCTAAATATATATATATTTTGAAACAAAAAATATTTAGGTGGAATAATAGAGAAGCAGGGATAAAATAAACACTAATACGTACATCAATATAATCTTTTGGTCTTCCTTGGTGGCGTTTGTATAGGGGGGAACCCCCCCCCCCCCTACTACCTTCCCCGGGTTCCAGAACAACAGAGTCGGAAACATATTAAACAAGCGTTCTGCCCTTCTAAAAGCGACCATACAGAAGCTTTACTGACGACCGCTTGGGCTCTTAGCTTATCCTTCTACCACCAACCTTTGTAGTGGGTTATTTGTCCAGCAGTATATATCAGTTAGGTAAACACACCGACTCCGAGAGAGCAAACACAACTGTCTAACAGATCTAGCGGACAGGGAATAGTGCCCGCCTCTCGAAAAGCGAGTCTCTAGCAAAGGTCGACAAGCTTAGCAAACACAGATCATCCCTCGGCTGAGAGTACAATGTTTAGATTTAGTCATCCCAGTGTCAATATAATTACCGTGGTGTCAACTTACCATCAATAACCCACTCCTGGCAAATTGTTGACTCACGGTTGCGTAGGCCGATTACAGACTTATTCGAACACATAAATATATCTCTGGTGGCATACAGCTTCCTGCTATTTTATATTTATTTATTTCTTCTTATTGTTGGTCACATAGCAATGCTGCAAGCCCTACTGACATCCATACAATAACAGAGTTATTGCATATTCCTGGTGTCTCCCCCCCCACTTCTTGATTGTCATTTGAGGCGTAACCATGACAATCTCATTTATTCAGCTGGTATCAGATAGCCAGTTTACAATAGGCTTTGGTAAATTTATGCTTGAGTGGATTAGGTGGAAATTTATCATCCTTTTGAATTTTTCAATGGAGGAGTACTCCCATGCAATCAGATTTCAAGAGGAAGAGGTTCTTTGCATATTTGGATGCGAAAGATTTAACCATAAAATATGTAGCGTATTTCAGGAGCCTCCGGGACCATGAAGCTTTTGGTTGATTACAATATTCTTTAAGGTATAAGTTACATGGATCATTGTTAAGTTGCCTGTAGAGATATGCTCAGACGTATTTTGTATTGTTAGCAATATTTGTGCCAGTATCAGATTAGTCTACTGCAGGATATATTGATGCTTCAAAAAGGGTCATAAATTCGGGAGATCCCTTTTTGAGCCAACCAACTCCACGCTGCTCTTCTGTACTGTGTGCCTGGGTATTTCTGATAGCGAAAGCGAAAATCTAATATTTTTGAACCAGAGAAAATATTTGTGATTTGTTGATGTTGTTGTTGTGTTTTATAAGCATCAGCAACTTAGGCTATATCGCTCCGTGTATACTGTGTGTGTGTAAATTGAAGAAACTGCGTGTTCTGTGGTCGATTTTCTGTTTGCTGGACTAAAAACTCGAGTTTACGGGAGAAAAAACCATGATACCCATCACCTGAAACTGACTAACTCAACCATGTTGTGAAAAAGGTCCATAAAAATTCCTCACGTCGCCGATAGGACTCGAACTCGGACCTTTTCCACCCGGTGTGGGGAAGACGGCGATTCTACTAACTGTGCTGCCCACGAGGGTGATTTTTTTGATGCCAAGAAAAGTTAGAAATCAGAGTTATCCCCAGTAAAGATATGTGATCTTGTCTAGAAATCTGAGTTTTGTTGAAGATGAGCACAAAAAACTGCAGATTTCTTTTTTTTTTTTTCAAGTGTGTTACTCCCAAGAATAGGAGTTTTAGAAGGATTGACGTTAATTAAGTTTTCTTCTTGCCCTAATAGAGAATTGTCTGAAAATCGTCATTTAAGAAACTGCTGTTGGATATTTGGAAATGCAGCTGTTTTGGAGATCAGGGTTTGTTGAGCTGGAAGATTAATGTAGTGTACTATCATTAGCAAACCTATGGATAGGATTTCCATTCTGTGGAAGAGTCCTCGTGGGTAGCACAGTTGGTAGAATCGCTGTCCTCCCCACCTCGGGTGGAAAAGACCTGAGTTTGAGTCTAGTCGATGAGGAATTTTTATGGACCAGGACGTGAGGAATTTTTAATGGCCTTTATCGCAACGTGGCTGAGTTAGTTGGTCTCAGGCGATGGTAGCATGGTTTTTTTTTCCCCGGACACTCGTGTTTTTCGTCCAGCAAACAGAAAATCGACCACAGAACACACGCAATTTATTGACAATATACACGGAGCAATATGGCCTTAGTCGCTGATGGTCCTAAAACTCTACTACTGCTACTACAACAGTGTAAGAAAGTCACTAATGTATAGGTAGAAAAGAGTGGGTGAAAGAACAGAGTTTTGAGGAAATCGAGCATTAATTAAGAATTTAGAAGACAGGGAACCATCTACCATCACGTGTAGTGAGTCCACAATATGGGTTTGATAGATCATTGAAATGGCGTGATGAATACTTTTCAGAGATTCTAAATCTCATTTGTTAATTTGGGTATGAAACATTTTTTTCCTATTAATTTCATTTTATATCCTTCCATAAATTAAAAGTGATGTCACTTCCATGATCGATGTCGTTCTCTTTTGATCTTGGGATGGATGGAATTATATTTTATATTATAATTTAAAACATTCATTTAATTAAATTTAAATAAATGCTTTATTCGAAAAAAAAAAAGAAAAACAAAATTGATTGTGATATCCTACGCGACTGCCAATAGGAGCAGGGCGTATGAATACATTGTGCCATTTATTGTGCGAGAAGACCCTGTAATTTTCTCAGTGGTGTCAGCTTTGGTAAGTAAAGCTGAAGATAGCTAGAAAACAGTATCAGAATTAAATGTTGGCCCGAAACCAACAGGGAAACCAATAAATGAATTTTCTCAATACTTTTATGTTTCGTATGACACAAACTCATAGATTAATTGATCCCGGAAGGTGAGTTAGCTAATAACACGACGAATTATGTGCCATCACATGTTTTTTCTATCTGCAAAGTGCCGTAAAAAGCCATGCCATAAAAACCCGATCCTTTCAACTAATCGGTGGATTTGTGAAAGGAGCTGAATGGTCGATTCAAATATTATTTATAGAGTGATATTAAATTAATCTCTGAAATGATTTATTTGCCAGCATGTCGTGTTTTGGTGGCTAGGAGACTGTAGATAAAACCATTGAAAAAAAGTCATAAAAGTTCTGGAGGACTGTTTTTATGGCGTTTCCTCTTGTTCCACTGTAGAAGAGACATTGTGAGAAGAGTTTTTATATTGCCTGTTTGAACTTTGCAAAACAGGTCGTTGTTATTCGCTAAACAAAGAATCCTATCGATATTTCATATGTAATGTGGACATCGGTGGGCCTCGGTGGCGCCATCTGCAGCATTATTTCGGTACTGTTAGTTATAAAGGAAGGTTGGTGATAAATAGGTGAAGACACTGTCCACAGTCGTGGTTCTTCAGCTGGGTTGCCTACCCTCAAAATGGGGAGGGGTCTTTTTCCAGTGGGTCGCAATGATTATCGCGAAATAAAATTTAAAAAATAATTTTAAAGTTAGGGATAATGAAAGTATGATGTGATGTTTCTTCACTTTGGTAATAAGAGGAAGTGAGGGCTCTTCAGGAAGGGCTCATCGGGACAAAAAGCTTGAGAAAAAAGGTTATAAAAGAGGTTATAAAGGATATAAAAGAGGTTATAAATCAGATCGTGAGAAACAGCTTTATCAAAAAGGGGAAAATCGTACCCACAAAAAAAGAACCTGACCAAATTCATACTGAAATTGCATTGCCATTTACCAGACATTAATGTCAGTATCTATTTTTAAACCAGAAGATATTTCTAAAAAACTCAAACTCGCTAACAGGCCTCTGACAAATTTAAACTGTTTAGAATTACAAATTTGTTTACCAAATTAAGGAAATGATAGTACACTGCTCGACAAAATTAATAAAACACGTAGAAACGTGGTTTAACTTGTGCACCTTTCGATGAAGCGGGATAAAATGTGATATGGGGGTGTACCATAGAATAATGATGAAATGAGGAGACAGCTGGAAACTTCGGACAGGTATAAGAGACAGTTGTAGAGGTTGCATAAGAATTACGAAAAAGATTAAATTACAGAAGTCGATACAAGATGCTGGAAAATA
The DNA here is from genome assembly GCF_048544385.1 of Mastigoproctus giganteus. Taxonomy (NCBI): domain Eukaryota; kingdom Metazoa; phylum Arthropoda; class Arachnida; order Uropygi; family Thelyphonidae; genus Mastigoproctus; species Mastigoproctus giganteus. The sequence goes on along the minus strand of NC_143579.1, from coordinate 24,798,277 downwards.
TGGTCACATGGCAGTACGGCGTATGATCCTCTCCAACAGCTAAACGGGCCTGACAGTAGTGAACAATGCTCGATATAAGAGTGTCTGTCAGATTCCGTGGCAACAAGTCCCATTCTTCGACCAGCTCACCTTAACTTACCAATTGACAGAGGAGTTGGCTGTCGGCGAACATGTGAGCATCCCATATATGTTCCATTGGATTTAAGTCTGCTGATGGTGCTGGCCACGGCAATCGTTGAATATCTTCAGTTTCAAGATATAAAAGGTATCTGGGCCAACCGCACTCCTAAAAAGTAGCACAAAGAGTTCGAGGAGATCTGTTCTGGGTGCCTGTGCGTAGTTACGATACCCCTATCAAAAACATGAAGAGTGCGGCCAATGATCATTATTCCACCGTAAGTCCCTTTCTCTGATGTTGGAGGGATGGTACCGCATTCCTCGTTGTCTCCTGATTACATAACGTATAAAATCTGTTTGTAGGCTAAAACCGGACGCCTATTTTATTGTGAACAGTGTCTTCGGCGACACTGTTCTCAGTAAAATATTAATGAAAAATATTTCGTTCTGTTAATTTTATCGAGCAGTGTAGTTCGTATACAATTAGTATAAAATTTTCCGAAATTTGAGTTGAATTATTTCACTTTGGTATCTGTAGAGTCTGTGTTCTAAATATCCTTTTGTGTTGAATGTAGACTTGACAAGTTATCTCAAAATATGTTTTGATGTAGAGGTTTTTCCGGATGTGACTCTCCAGTGATCCCTGTATTCAGCCAACTGCATGAATTGGTGTTCATTGAAGCATAGCTTTATTGGACTGTTCTGATTTAATGAGCACGATAATGTCATGACCTTTGAACCGAACTTGTCATTTTATACAACTTTTATATTAACTTCACTTGTAGCTAGGCATGGGTGATTGTTGTTTGGTTCATCTACCGTCGCATACTGCGCCATCTACCGGTAGAACTTTTCATTATTTATTACCCAATTCGATCAAGCTAAATTAATAAATCTAATATATAATTTGTCCAATAAAAATGTCATTTATTTGTTCATTATAAAAATGACAAAATAAATTTAAAATAATTTTCAGAGTTCTGCGTCTTTTATATTCGCTCATTAAAATCTAAAAAAAGGAAGAGATATGATGTCCTGTCTGCTGCTGGGACTTTCAGAGTTCACTAACAATCAAAAGTCACTAACAATTAAAAGCTGATCTCAAGAGATCCTACACATTTTTGGATGTCTTTAAAGGCCAAAGAAGGGATTAATGTAAAGTATTGCACATGGGTAGCAGTAATCCCAGATTAACGTACCCGCTATATGATACCACACTCAGAGTAGTCGAGAATGAAAAAGACTTGGGGATAATTCTACAATCAGCTATTAAAGTTTTCTGAACAGTGCAGGCAGGCTGCCAAGACAGCTCATGGGGTTTTGTCAATGATGCACAGGAATTTTTCCAGGTGGTGATTATCCCATTGTATAAAGCAATGATTACGACACAGAGAAATCCTTTCTCTTGACAGACTATGCAAATGAGGAGACAAATTCAAATTTTAGAAGGAAGTAAATGTGCCTTTAGTTAGTGGGCGTTGATTGTTGGAAGAAACTTTCACCTGTTATTGTGGAAGTGGGTAGTTTTTGAATAAATTTAAGGAAGAATTATACAAACTATTAAGAGGAGATGGACAGGTGATATGGAAAGTACTTTTTTTATGTGAAAACAGCAGTTAGGAAGTAAAACCCATTGGTAACGAAAATGCGAGACGGAAATTATGAAAATGACGTTACATCCTAAATAGAAGAGTAAATAGTGGGCGTGAGCATAAAACGTTACATCGTTCATACTAAATATTTTGGACTGAAATAAAACCGATTGATAACGAAAATGCGAAGCGGAAATGACGCTAACTCAGTCACTAACGTTGATTCGGTAGAGTAAGTAGCGGGTGTGAGCATAAAACGTTACATCGTTCATAACTTCGATTCTAGTTGTTTGATTTTAAAAATTTAAACGTTTTTTATTTTCTTTTATCGTCTACTATCGAATTGTGAACAGCTCGAACCGATGTTGTTATATAGACAATCTCAAGTGTACGTTACCTAAGCATGTTTTCACTTAAAATAAAACATCTTTCGTGCGTACAGGGTGCACACACACGTTTTTTTTTTTTTTGGATGATGCTTTATAAGATTACTTTCTTGTATCGTTTGCTACAGCTCTACGAATATTTTCTTTGTCCTTTTTTTTTTTTTACTTGAACAACCCTTATAGTACCAACTCCCGTCATTAATTATAAGAAGTCCTTTAATTCTAAGAAGAAAAGAAAAATTTATTTTATTTTATTTATTTAATCTTTTAAAAGAAATCATCATAGAACCGCGATGTTCTGTATTTTTGATAGGGTAGTGTATACGAATTAACTTTCCTTATTGTGTCAGTTGATTACCCGATTATGAGTTCAAATTACATAAGGCGAATTGGGGAAATACAAATGAACCCTCACCTACCTTCTCCAAGAGAATACTAATTCTCCGCTGAAAACTGGTTGCAAGTCTTTCGTAAGGGCCGGCAAAGCCATTGTTTGATTTTTATAAACATGTTTTTTAACGCCTACAGAAAGAAGTGGCAACCCGACATATTTTATTCTCAGTAAGGAAAGCAAATGGAGGCAGAGGAGGGGGATTACACTCCCCCTTTAAAGTGAACACGGCGAGAACAATTTGTTTTCTCTACAACACGTGCAAATTCCCACCCATAGCTATAAAAATTTCGGCAAATTTTCCTTTAAGCCTTTCCTCCGACAGTCGTTCGTATGAAGGATATAAAGCACTCCGTACACATACAATAACAACGTTCGTGACTTGAGTAGCGAGATACCGGATATCACACACATGAAGGTCAAACAAGCTCGGTAAGTGAATATAGATCAAAGCTTGAGATTAGCGGATGGGAGCCCAGTGACTTTGATCTATTTGGGAGAGATAAGTTAACATAGAGTTATGTACCTAGGGCAATGTCGTGCGAAAAGCGGAGGACCTACGCGATGTTTAACATGCGCGCGCGCCGCTATCACTTCTAGTTGAATGTCCTCTTTCATCTTCCAGTTTCTGAACGCCAGTGAGAATTGAACAGCTGTGTATGTACTCGTAGGGGCTCTTTTCCCACTACTGTTTCTTCCCCCTTCGCATTTAACTGTCTCTTAGAATGCAACGATTTGTGCTTTTTCTTCTTTGAAACGGAACTTGCCTTTATATTGCCACAATTGTTTTCCCTTTGCCAGATAAGATATAAGCTACCGATTTATTTTAATAAAACTGACCATTATTTAGACCTGTGTTTTGTATCGAATGATTTGTTGGCCGTTTAAATGTGATTTGAAGTAAGAGACTGGTTATTTCTATCTCATTTTGATAATTTCGAAGCATAGCCTTCCGTCGTAGGCTGTAGTTTAGTAGTAGTAGTAGAGGATGTGATGCAAGAAAGCAAGCTTATAAAAACCATTTCACACATCCATTCCCCTCTAAAAATTTGTCCTTTTCCTCCTTGAATTTATTTAAGCTATCAACTTCCACAACGACAGATGGAAGTTTGTTCCAGCAATCAACTATCCGCTGGCTAAAGGGAAATTTCCGCACATCTATTCTACAACTTTCTTTCCTCAATTAATCTGAGCAAGAGGAAGAATCCCATCAGAATTGAGCCTGCTCAACCCATTCAAGGCCTTATACACCTCAATCAGATCACCTCGCAAATGCCTAGTCTCCAGATGCTGCAATTTGCAGAAATTAAGCCTTTCTTGGTAAGAGGACCCCTTTGTTCCCCTCACAATCTTGTTGCTCGTCTCTGTACTCGCTCAAGCAACTCTACATGTTTCCTAAAATGAGGCCTCCAGACCTGTACGTAGCACTCAAGGTGCAGCCTGTACATTGCCTTATACAAAGGGATAATCAATCACCTCCTTATCCCTACTAGCAAAATTCCTGTATATCATTGACAAGACACCACGACCTTTTCTGATAGCCTGTCTGCACTACTCAGAAAACTTCATATCTGACTGCACAAGTCCCAGGTTTTTTCATTTTCTACCACCCTAAGTGTAGTACCATATACTTAGGAACGATATGCCTCGAGGATGCTCACACCGCATCTCCTCAACGAAGGTTTGGGTTGTTTAAGGCGATGTTTAATATGCTTGCGCGTTGCTATCACTTCTAGTTAAATATCCTCTTTCATCTTCCAGTTTCTGAACGCCAGTGAGAACTGAACAGCTGTTCCCCCCCCCCCCCCCCCGGCATTTAATTATATCTTAGAATGCAACGATTTGTGCTTTTTCTTCTTTGAAACGGAAGTTGTCTTTATATTGCAACAATTGTTTTCTCTTTGCCAGATAAGATATAAGCTACCGATTTATTTTAATAAAACTGACCATTATTTAGACCTGCGTTTTGTAGCGAATGATTTATTGGCCTTTTAAATGTGATTTGAAGTACGAGACTGGTTATTTCTATCTCATTTTGGGAAACAAAGTTGTAAATATCGAAGGAAGCACGCAGATTAATTACTTGATAATTTAGAAGTATTGTCTTCCGTCATAGGCGGTTGTTTACGAATGATATGCCTCGAGGATGCCACACCGCATTGTCCCAACGAAGATTTGGGATTTAAGACGAGGCATTGAGGCTTTGGTAATTGTCTGTGAATTGCGTGTATTCGATAGTTGGCTTGCATGTTTTGCAGGATGAAAAACCAGTTTATGAGGAAAGAGCCACGACCTGTCTCTCTCTCTCTCTCTCTCTCTCTCTCTCTCTCTCTCTCTTGGAGACTGATTAACTTCGCTATTATTGACTGGCAAGTCGAGGATCTACATTTAGATCCTTCGTCTTGAAACAAGATGACCATCATTCAAATTGTAAGCGTTGCCCATTTAGAACTGTTTTACAGTATACTTGAGGGGAAAGGGCCGCAGAATGTTCTTATGGGGGTTGTTTTTATTTCGATGTGCGTCTTGAAACAAGATTGACGCCACATTCATTTCTCACTGTTTTGAAAGAAAAGTAAGGATTCATTAATTCTGCTTAGAACTGATTATTTTATATACAGTAAATAAAAATCATTATTTAACAAAAAAAAAAAAAAAAAACCGGTAAGAAAAAAAACGTGCGATTAAAAGAATTTAAAACGAGTGAGTGAAAACATTTATTTTTTTAATGTGTCATTGTCGAAGATTTCTACAATTAATATCCCTGTTTTGGTTATGCTATTATGTGTGTGTGTATGCGTGAGAAAGAATGAAAGGGAGAGAAAGATAGTGGGATGGGGTGGGAAAGAGTTAAAGAAATACAGTGAAAGAGAAAGAAAGAAATAGGAAGAACGGACGACTGAATATGCGATAACAGAGAGAGAGAGAGAGAGAGAGAGAGAGAGAGAGAGAGAGAGAGAGAGAGAGAGAATGAAAAGAGAGAAAATAAGGAAGAGAGAGACAGACAAAAACTACAGATAGAAAGAAAGAAAGAGAAAAGTATATAGAGAAAGAGAATGAGAGAGAGAAAGGAAATAGAGAGAAAAGTATAGAGAAATAGAAAGAGACAAAATTATAGAGAGAGAGAATATGTAAAGCGATAGAAAGAAAGTAAGGGGAGAGAGAGACAGACAAAAACTATATAGAGAAAGAAAGAGTGACAGAGAAAATAGACAAATTATAGAGAGAAATAAAGAGACAAAACTATAGAGAGAGAGACAGACAGACAGACAGAAAGACAAAACTATAGAGAGAGAGAAAGAAAGAGAGACAGAAGACACAATACTAGAGAGAAAGAAATGAAGCGAGAAAGAGAAAACAGAAAGAGACAGAAGACAGAGAGAGAAAGAGACAGAAGACAGGGAGAAAGAGACAGAAGACAGAGAGAGAAAGAGACAGAACACAGAGAGAAAGAGACAGAAGGCAGAGCGAAAGAGATAGAAAACAGGGAGAAAGAGACAGAAAGGGAGAAATAATGAGAGAGAAAACAGATAGACATAAATATAGAAAGAAAGAAAGACAGCAACGAGAAAGAGACAGAAGACAATGCTAGAGGAAAAGAAAGAAAGGTGAGAGAGACATACAAAATTATATATATATATATATATATATATATATATATAGAGAGAGAGAGAGAGAGAGAGAGAGAAATATGTAGAGACGCGGAGAGAAAGAAGGAAAAAGATAAAAAGAGAAAAAGAAGGAAAGTGAGAGAGACAGAGACAATGATATATATATATATATATAAAATAATATAAATGCCAATGCAAGCAACACTAAAGGCCACAAGGAAAAAATAGATTAACTATAGAATAAAGATTGAAGCCAGCAAATGGCATCTTTACTTTTAACTGCCATCTTTACTTTTATTTATCATATTAATTATAATATATATATATATATATATATATATATATAGAGAGAGAGAGAGAGAGAGAGAGCGTTGTATAGTTTAGCTTAATATTATTAAAATAATTGTGGTAGAAACAAGATGGAGACATACTGCAGTGCAGTCGTAATGTTAGAAAGTGAAGTAGATGAGCTTTCGAAATTGTGCCGAATGTGGTTCTCACCCCGCGTTAAGGTACGAGGGGTGTGTTTGTTCCCACAGTGCTAACACCACCATCTGACACGCCAAAAAGAGTTCCTTTCCAGGATATTTGACGGAGCGAGAGTGCATTTAAAAGATATTCGTACAACTCGATCGGAGCGCGTAAAATAAGAAAGTTGGAAAAAGTTTAATCTTCGGGAAATGGCGAATTCCCCACGCAAATCCGCTGTTTATAAATATCTGCGAGCGAGATTAAATAGTGGAAAGGGAGAGCGGAGAGCGGACTTTGCAAATCCTCGCAAATACATTGTTGAGCACTCCTCCACCGCGCTTCATTACCCATCCAAACAACGCACCTCAGCAGACAAATGGCCGTGCGAAGTTGTATCGACTTGATACATTTGTTTTATCCGCTCCATAAACCCCAGGGAACGCTGGCGACCTCGTGGCCTAAGTAGTGTGGCGGGTCAGAGACTAGTCGTAAGCCGAGATAATGCACGTCGCCCATGGCAACAGGAAACGATGTACGCCGAATGAGCTCAATTGAACTAAGACACTCGCTAATTAACACTTGATTGCTCGGGAAACAAGGGATGCAGAATTAGGGGAGGGATCAACATCCGCACAGCGGTAAACCTTACAGTAAACTGGCTCGGATAATTGCTTTTATTTCCCGTTGTCACTTTCGGAAATAATAAGAGCGGCAGCGAAAGACGAGATTCACTCTCGGCGATAATTTATTCCCAAACTTAAGATTTCAATTCTTAAATTAAACACAAACTCGGGCTCTGTCTCGCAAATCTCCCTTCCAGTGGGTTGTTCCTCATTTCAAAGAGGGGAAAGCCAAGGCGAAGGTTTAGGAGATGCTCTTAAACCGAGAGGAGGGAGAAAGAGAAGGGGAGAGATAGAGAGTAATTTAGACACAATATACCGACACCTCGTGGCCTTAGTTGCCTTGGCGCTTAACACTTCTTTTTCCAGAGGAGCTCTCGTGGGTAGTACAGTTGGTATAATCACATTACTCCTAACACCGGGTGAAAAACACCCGAGTTCGTATCCTTCGAGCCCTGTATGAGGGACAATATGACCTAAGTTGCTGATGCTCCTAAAACCCTACAACAATAATCGACAGAAGAGAAAGAAAGAGAAATATAATTAGACGCAATACACTGATGCTTCATAGCCTTAGTTAACACACCTCTTCCAGAAGAGAGAAAGTTCAATTACAGATATAGTGACGTCTCATATCTTTAGTTGCCTTGGCGCTTAACACTTCTTCAAGATGAGAAGAGAATGAGAGAAAGAGAAGTATAATTACAGATACAATACAGTGACACCTCATGGCCTTAGTTGCTTAACACACCTCTTCGAGAGAAGAGACAGAAAGAACGAAAGAGAGAGACGTGCAATTTCAAACACAATATATTGACGCCTCATACCCTTTGTTGCTTTGGCGCTTAACTCACTTCTTCGAGAGTTGTTGTAGGGTTTTAAGAACATCATCTACCCGGCTCGAACTCGGGTCTTTTCCCTTATTGTGATGACGGCGATCCCACCGTGCTACCCACGAGGGCATCTTCGATGGAAGAGAAAGGTATAATTACAGATACAATAAAAGGACGCCTCATAGCCTTAGTTGCTTTGGCGCTTAACATTTCTCCGAGAAGAGAGAGAGAGAGAGAGAGAGGTGTAATTACGATAGTTTACTGACGCCTCATAGTCTTTGTTGCTTTGGCGTTTAACGCACTTCTCCCAGAAGGGAAGAGAAAGAAAGAGACAGAAAAGTGTTACTATAGACACAATACAATAACGCCTCATAGTTTCTTCGAGATAAGAGAAAAATGTAATTACAGACAATATACTGACGCCTCATAGCCTTAGTTGCAACATACCTTTTCGAAATAAGATAGAGAGGTGCAATTAAAAACGCACTGTGATGACGCCTCACAGCCTAAGTTTCTTTAGCTCATAACACACTTGTTCGAGAGGAGAGGAAAAAGACAGAGAGAGGCGGGTATAATTACAATTACAATATACTTTCGCTTCATAGCCTTAGTTGTTTTGGCGTTTAACATACTTCTTATTCGACAGGAGAATGGAAATAGAGAGAAAATATATTTACGCCTCATAGCCTTAGTTGCTCGCGCTTAACACAATTCTTCTTCAGTCATGTTTAATGAAAATTTATCTTTAAATCGAACTTCCTAAAACTTAAGTCTTTCTCTATTAGGAAAATGATACACCAATTGATACATTGTTACCAAAAGTATTGGGACACTAATACTTTTGGTAAGAGTGTATTACAACCCGTATATATCTTGGCATAGATTCAGTGTTGCAGGGTGTCCTGGGGTACTGATACCCATTGCATTGTATACAATGTCCATAATGCCGCACATTGTCAGCTGGATGGTCTTACCATCGAATATATTTTTTCAGTAGCGCCCAAACAATTGGGTTGAGTGGCCACTGGATGACAAAGAATTCATTGTCATGTTTCTGAAACCGATACAACAACCTGCTGGGCGGGCCTTGTGTCATCAGAGGACCTAGGACATACATGCAACAAAAAGTCCCCAAACCTTATAACCACTGCCTACAGCCTGTCGAACACCAACAGTGCATGCTGGCCTTGTGTTGCTTTCTAAAAATGCGGATACGCCCATCAGCATGATAGTTAGAAACAGGATTTATCAGACTAGGCGACAAATATCCACGCGTCGGTGGATATTTGTCGTTGGTGTTGACGCACCCATGATGGCCGTCAACTGCCATAGCCTGTACAAGATAGTAAACACATAGTATGGATATTGGACTTTCTAGATACTCGAGGCTCATTGCGGACTTCGCCCATACGTGGATGTCCCGCCTTTGACTGGTTGTTCGATGGCTGTTGAGCCAATCATGGGCGACTTGTGATACCACAGAACATGAACACTTAACCATGTTGGCTGTTGTCGATACAGGCACCTGCACGTTTTGCCCCCACAATTATTTCCACGTTCAAAGTCGACCCATTCTTCCTCGGAGACACTGAAAAAGTGATCACCACGTGTGCGAACTAGTCTTATATTAGCCGTTCCGTTCCCGACTTTGGGCCCCTCATGGGTGGCACAGTTGGTAGGATCACCGTCCTCCCCACTTCAGGTGGAAAAGACCCGAGTTCGAATCCTGGCGATGATGAGAGAAATTTTTATGGGTCTTTTTTCACAATGTGCCTGAGTTAGTTGATCTCAGGCGAGGGTAGCATGGTTTTTCCTCCCGGAAATTCGGGTTTTTCGTCCAGCAAACAAAATTGACCTCGGAACAAACGCAATTTACAGACAATATACATGGAGCAACATGGCCTTAGTCGTCTTCTTCTTCCAGTCACATAGGTCCCTAAGTAGCTGTTGTGGCCACCAACAAATTCTTCCAACTGCATCGATCGTGTGCTATGCGAGTAGCATCGCAAAGTGTCATGCCCAGAAGTTCACTGATCCCATCCCTCCACCTAGTTGCAGGTCTTCCTCTGCACCTCTTCCCCTCGGTTTTTCCTTCCATTATATTCTTTAACAGGAAGTTTTCCCTTCTTACTATATGACCAAAAAACTTGAGTTTTCTTTTGTTGATGCCATGAAGAACTTTAGGCCTGCCAATTTTATTGTATACCCACTCATTTGTTCTTCGATTCAAGTAAGAAATACGCAGTATTTCCCTGTAACACCACATTTCAAATGCCTCAACTCTTTTCAGATTCCATCCTTCACATCCATAAGTGGCAACTGGAAAAATTAACGAATCAATGATTCTCAATTTCGTCTTTAGGGACAGATCATGATCTCTCCATAATTTTATCGGATCAGTGACCAACGTTTTAACAATTGCCTGTCATCTCTTTACATCGTTTGAGCAGTCACTATTTTTATTTATTCTTGACCTTAAATAATCAAATTCATCAACTGTTTCGATACCTTGCCCATTAACCTTCATTTTACTGGAACCGAGATTATCACCAATCACCATAATTTTATTTTTACACACATTCAGAAACAATCCTTTTTTTCTCACATACTCCTTTTAATCCTTTTTTTCTCACATCTTAAAGAAACTCTCCTCAGAGTTTCTTTGAAGATGATCCTTAGAATTCAAATTAGCACAGTATCATCTGCATAATGAAGGTTATCTTCAGTCCTCCAATTTTGATGCCAGTTTTTAAATCTTCCAAAGCTTCACGCATATCTTCGGCATAAAGATTAAAAAGGTGAGGTGACAAAATACAGCCATGCTTGACACCGTTACCTATTGTGAAAAAGTCAGTGTTTCCCCGTGTTCATTCTCACAGTTCCTTCCTGTTTCTGGTACAGTAGCTTAATCAGCTGAATTATGTGGATTGGAAAACCCATAATAGTTATCGTTTCCCACAGTTTCTCATGTTGAACACAATCAAATGCTTTTGCATAATCTATAAAACACAAAACGACTTGAACATTGAATTCTTTACATTTTTCAATAATCAGTCATAGACTTAACATCTGATCTCTGGTTCCTCTACCCCTTCCAATACCTTGCTTGCTCTTCTGGCATTTCTTCTTCAAGTTTTCTTGAGATTCTATTCAATATGATTTTAAGAAGAATCTTGCTAGCATGAGAAATTAGGCTAATAGTCCTGTAATTTGAGCAAATTTCCAGGTCTCCCTTTTTTGGTAAGGGGATGAAAATTGATTTCTTCCAATGTAATGGCCACCATCCTGTTTCCCAAATTTTTACAATCATTTTATGAAAAAACTCGGCGCCCTTCACACCTGTAGCTTTAATCAATTCCAGGTGACTTGCCACATGTTAGTTCTCTGATGGCTTTTTCGATTTCTTCCTTCAGTGGTACTGGTTCATGATCACACTCTTGAAAAGGGGGTGGCAGATCACTAGTGCCAGCAGGTGCTCGGAAGAGCTGCTCACAGTATCCTTTCCACTTTCTTTTGATTGTGTTGTCATGTTAAAATTTACCCTTTGGAGTCCTTAATTACATTAAGTTTTGGTCGGAACTTTTGCCTTAAGGACTTAATTACTTCATACATCTTTTTAGTGTTGTTTCGTTTGCTGTGGTATTCGATTTCTTTACACTTTGGATTGATGTAATCCTGTTTGTCCTGGCTTAAACAGCACTTGATGACTTTGCTTAGTTCCTAATACTCTTCGTTTCCTTGTACACCCTGGGCTTTTGCAGTTCTTCTCTGTTCAATAAGTTTACGTGTTTTCTGTAATCCAAGGCTTCCTGATATTTGACCTTTATCTAATGTGTCTATTTGCTGAATCCTTAATAATACTTTTTGTATTTTCTCACATTTCCTCAGGCAGCATATCGTCATCTAGTTCTAATAGAGCTTGAAAACGATTGCCTCTTTCAAGCTGTAATCATTTGGAATATTTTCTACATCCAATCGTCTAGAGAAAACCTTATTCATGATCTTTTTCAGCTTCAGCTTGAGAACAATGTGGAGTAGCCGATGATCACTGCCACAATCTGCTCCAGGAAGTGTTTTTGCTGTGATTACACTGAAATGCCACCTTTGCTGCATAATGATATAATCAATCTGATTCCTTGTTTTATGATCAGATTCCATGTGTAGAGCCTTAGTCACCCATGCTCCTAAAAAACCCAACGATAACACCCTGACTTTGAGCCTTCACCAGCATCACAGACCAGTCCATTTATACACAAGGGGGATGTTGCTAATGAAAAGCCAACTCAACAATTTTGATCTTATTTAGTGTTGTGAAATGGTGTAAGTATGCATCATTCGTGTAAGCGTTGTTCATAGTCATGAAGTATGGATGGGATGGACAGAAACAATTCCTGTCCGTCCATACTTTGACTAGAGCCCAGAAGGTTCAACTACCAGTTGCACACACCTTTCAAAAATCAACAAGCATTTCCTACTTAGCCTGTTTAGAGCCTAGATTGATTAATTACTTTTTTGAAGAACTGTTGCAGCGATCATTAGATCATCCTGTTTTGCATTCTTGAAATTGCAAACAAGACTGAGAATGGGCATGAGAGAGAGAAGCTCCAATGGAGACGAGACCAAGTTGTAATTTGAGGTACCTGGAGAACCTCTTCCCCCCAATGTCTAAGTACTCTAAGGGTTTTTGGTGGAAAGATCAAGTGCAATTAGGATCACTGGTATTCTAGTAGATAAATGAACAAGTTATGGAGGGGCATTAGTAAAACCTTCGAAGATCTGAGTGATTTGTTGTTAGAACTCCTAAACCTCAATCAGTTTCCCTTCTAAGTTGCCTGGTTGCCAAGCTCTGTAGCTCATAATATCAAGGTAGGATAGTGTATATAAGAGAGGTGCATGAGCCCCACTTCGTAGTCACCTGAAGTGTTGTAATCTGTCTTTATTTATAAGTTCACAATTTAAAATTTTATTCATATTTTTGAGTACATCCGATTTTATTTTTTGAAAATTTATATCCTTTAGTCTTTATTTTTTCCTAAAAAAGTTCTCTCTAGTAGGCAAGCCAGTGCATAAATTGCACCAAAAATATCTATTACAGTGACACCAATGTGAATTTTAATATCTCTTTGGCATGGCTTGGATCCTTGATTGTATCAGAATTGGACTCCATACAAAAAGACTAGACTTGGAAGGTCCAGATGACTAATGAGAGCTAGTGTACAGTATTTAAATATTTGGATGTTGGATAAACTTTTAACAAAAAAAAAAAAAAAAAAAAAAAAATCATATTTTTTGTTAATAGAATACAGTACTTAATTAAATTTTGTTAAAATAGTCTTGTAAACAATTGCAGACAAAAACTTATGGTATTTGATGCCTGCCAATTTAGTCATGTATTCTTTTAATAGTTTGTTCCTTTTGGTTAGGCTGGACCAGTTAAGCTCTCATAATTTTGACCCTACTGTATTTTATTTTCCAAATAATTGATTAAACAGCAATCACAGTTACCATATACATTGTTTCTCAAAGGTCTCCTCACATTTTGGGAGTGTTCTACTGAGCACAGGGATGAAAAACGTTCATATTGACATAAATGTAGGTCCAAAAGCACCCCCTTTCTGGGTTACAGGCCCATTTTTAAAATTTTTTAATTTTTATTAAATTAGTCAATGCACACTCTAAATGACCAATGAGAAATTTCCTTTATGTTTACATCAAAGCAATCCACCTAAGACCACATTAAGCAGCAATATATCTTCTCATAGGTTGTTGCACATGTTCAGAAATTTCAGTGTTCTGAATTGTTTGGCAATCATCCATAATCCTTTCTTGGAGAACTCATGCATTACAAATCAGGGTAGCATGAACTTGGGAAGCATAAGCATCGAGGCATACCCTTAAAAAGAAATTCTGATTCATTTAAATCAGAAGAGCACGAAGGCCATGCAGTTTGTCCACTCCTACCAATTCAATGGCTAGGATATTTATTGAGAAATTCCTGAGCAATGAGGTTAAAATGTACTGGATTCTCCTTATGCACAAACCACATTTGATGGCATTGTTTCCAGTGACATTTTTTCCAGCAAGTAAGACAGTTCCTCCTTTAAGAAATGCTTGCAATTTTTGCAAGTGAGAATAGGTGGCAGGAATATGATTTTCCTATATTCACTGGTGATTGTTGTGAAAGTTCGTCTGTGAAAAGTAGACAATGATTGCAGATGCCATTGACAAAATGGGTCTAACTTCCTACATGTGATATGGGCAGAGCTGCTGCTCACAAAGAATTTTCAACATACAGTTGAATGGCAATACCCAGTATGGCTACTACATTTCTCTGCTAGTTTCCAAGATATTCCTTGGTCATATCCTTCACCTGTTCATCTAAAGCAGGTGTTTGGACAGTTCTGGTTCTCCAATGAGCAGTAAAAGGCAAAAAGGATTCTTTCTCGCAAAGATGCCACTGGATGGCCACAAAAGTATCCATGACTGGACATCATCATTGTAGAACTTACCCAGTGGTTAGGTTAGGTACCAGTAGTGTTTGTAATTGTATCCATTCCTTGACCAGTTTTCAGGCCAAAATACAGTTTGCAGGAGAAAAGATCATGCAACCCCTGCCTGAGACTAACTCATCCCCAGTGGAGATGCCAAGCTTCATTGCTGTTCCCATTCACTTGTCTTTAAACAAAATGAATGTCTGCCATTTCAGCAGTACAGTACTGATTCACTTATAAGTTCGTTTGTTATTTGGTTTTTAGGAGCATTAGCAACTAAGGCGATATTGCTCCGGGAATGCAGTGGTCATTCCCTGACCTTTCCGCATCCTCCGTATTTGGTGGTGACGGGCTTGAACCCTGGTCTAATCAAGAAGCGTGTGCTACGCACTGCTGCTCCTTCCCACCTGGCTACGGAGGCGCCCTCATTTATAAGTAATTTCGGGGCTACTGAAAAACAGAACTAATGACTCACTTTAACTCATCTAGGGTGGATGGATTCATTCCAAAATTTTGCATGCACGTAGTGACATCACTTATGTTAACGATTCAAAATACACCTATCATTTTACTATTAACAGGCATTTTAAAAAAAAAAGGGGGCTTTAACTTGGAAGGGAATCATTTCCAGACCTATGTCCATATGAACAAAAAAGTTAATCTGTATGCTGAATAGAACATACCCCATGTTTGACAAGACATTTCAAAAACACAGAGTATAGAATTTGGAAATATTGCATGTTTTCAGATGTATATCAATCGGCTCTACCTAGAAGCTATTTGATAAAATAAATTGCTTTAACTTACTCATATTTGTATTATAAGTTTTAGTCTAGAAATATTTGATGAAACTGCACATTTCTGCTATTGTAATTGGGATATTTTCACTTAGACTTAACTTAAACTTCCAGTTGTAGTATATTGAACAGCCTACATACACACCTGACTTTACAGCTATTAGACCATCGTAAAAGAGTTATTCTGAAATGAAGTATTTCCCATAAGTTAATGCAGATCTATATTATTATATAATTATCAAATAACATCACTATAATAATTTTGGTTAATTTACTATGTACAGATATAATGCAAGTGCACTAACTTATACAGCTGTAAATTTTCCTGTAGTCAGAGACTTTTGCCCTAAATTTTTATTAAGTATTAAACTACTAAACACCATTTGGCATCTCTCATATTGTGGACTTAACCACCCACCGACAAAGGGCATCACTTGGGTACCTACCCACCCACCGAAGAAGGGCCAAATAGCCCTGAAACGGCACCAAGGGGTAGCCTGATGATGTCCAGAGTTTCCAAGAATAGGTAACAACAGCCTTTTCCACTGGGGAAGCGTTGCCTATTCGAGGAGTTTATGAGTGGTGAGTTGAAGGAGCTACTGTCCCTTTCATTCTTCTACACTATTTCTTTTCTTCTTCCACTCTTACTTTCCCTCTACCTTTTTGCTTTTCTAAGTCTAATAGGGACAAGTGGATAGTCGAGTTATCCCACACAAATACAAAATAGCCCTGAAATGGCTGTTTTGGTGGTATCCACCGAGACCGAGAATATGTAACAATAGGCTTCTCTATTAGGGAAGTATTACTTATTCAAGGTATAAATGAGTGGGCGTGAGTAAAACGGATGTGGCTCCTTTCTTTCGGGGTAAACTTTGGTCCCCTACTATCCTTTCCACTACTCTTAAGCTTTTCTACAACTTTTAGGAGTCTGTAGGTTCAAGAGTATTACATCCCTACATATATACCCTGAAACAGCCATCTGGGTGGTGGCACCTGCTGAGAACAAGTAACAATTATTCTCTGTTGGGGAAGTGTTACTCTTTTGAAGTATAACTGAATGGGCAACTCGCTGTGAAGGCATTCACAATATGAGATGTAACAAAACGATGCTCACATAATTTTCGGTTAATTTACTGCATACAGACATGATGCAATTGCACTAACTTATATGTCTGTAAATTTTCCTGAAGTCTGAGGCTTTTGCCCTGAATTTTTATTAGGTGTTAATGCAGATCTTAAGAGGATTATGAATATCACTGCAGACTATGTGCTACAATTGTTTGTCAGAAATGTTATTTTACAACCTTAAAAAGTTGCAAGGCGTTTTTTTACAGAGCTGTATCAATTAAGCAGATGGACTGAAAAGTGGCAACGACTGAGGTTTAACATTGATAAATGTAAAGTGCTGCATATGGGTGGCAGTAATCCTAGGATAACGTACAAATTGGGTGGTACCATACTCAAAATAGTGGAAAACGAAAGATGTGTAGGAATAATCATACAGTCTGACATGAAATTCCCTGAGCAATGCAAACAGGCTGCTAGAATAGTTCATAGGATTGTGCCAATAATATACAGGAATTTTGCCAGCTGGCACAAATAAGAGCAACAAGTTAGTGAGTGGGTACAAGAGGGTACTCTTACAAAGAAAGCGCAGATTCAAGATTTTAGCAATGGGGTGGGGTGGGAATGGGCACATGAAGTGGATATATTTTTTTTTTTTATGGCCGGTGCTGTTTTAAACTTGCTTCTTTGCATCATTTTGATACTAATATGAATTTTAGACAAATTATTTAATGTGGTGTTAATCATGTGTAGTTATTATTTCTATATTTGTCTTTTTTGAAGAAATCAGGAATTTTACGTTGAATGAAGGATGCCTGTTGTACCCCCTTTTAAATATTGTTGCTCATTTCTCTTAGGACAAAAATATTTTCGGAATTCTTTGTCAGAATCAGCAAATTTATTGAATAGCAAGGCAACTTCCGGCTTTGTGTAATTTAACTTTTTTTAAATTCACATTTCATCTACAAATATTTTCCTTTGAACTACTGTCAATGGTTCTTCTTCTGTTACCATTTGAAATTCATCCTCATCTACCCACATTCTTACATCCTCCAAATTAATATCCTTGTTGCCACTGTTGATGGCAAAACAATGGTATTATGATCATTGATGAATGTCAAAATACAACACATTTTGATATTCACCTTCCATCTAAATCAATAAAAACATTTTCATCGTTTAATATCTTTTCCTATGCACTTATTGTACTCTGCTTGACTTCTTTACAACCCTCAGCCTAGTTATATATAGTTCTTTTTATAATTTTTAATTCTGGACACTGTATATTCTCCCATTATGTCCTGCTCAATGTCAGAATTGTCAACAAAATCATGGTTCAGTGGTATTGACATCTGGTGATTGCTAGTTGTTGATGGGGTGGCAATAAAGTCATCTGCTATCACTTATGCAAAAACTCTTAGGCATGGTGGTCATCTTAACCCTATCTGATAATTGCTCAAATTTTTAACTAAAAACCCAAGCAAAACAGTTTTTGTGAATCACTGCTGATTGAACAGAGTGGGTTTAGAACAAAAAAAAGTAGAGGGATTAAAATGACCATCCATAAATGACTGAGTTAAAACAGCTATTGGGGTAGTGCCACCCTTACTGTGTACGTACGCGCGCACACACTTTTTAATAAGCAAGTGCTGTTTATTTTATAGTGCAAAACCAAGTCAACAAGTCACAAAGAAACTGCATATGAGACATTTTTAGTGTTGCCATCCCCAAATGAGATGGCAACACTAAAATCATCTGCTGGCTTGGGATTTAGAATTTGTGTTGGGCCAACTGAGGCCATGAACTGTTGGCACATCATGTTATTCCAGAATTTCCAGGGCAGGGGACCATCCAGCCCTCTCTCAAAAATTAACAAACTGTGCCACATAAGAATCTCCATCAAGATGAGATTTGAACTCAGGTCTTTTCCACACACTGTGGGGGAGGGTTATATCCAGTTTACTGCCTGAAAGAGTACATCTTATCACAAATAAGTGGTAATTATACACTATTTTCCAAAAATGATCCAGATACACTTCTGTTTCATGGTATCACTTACATCAACAAATGGTAGACTGCAGCAGGTATAATACTCAATTCTTCCAGTGGTAGTAACCAGTTGAGCTACTGATGTGAAACACGTTGGTTTGGCTGACCAGTTGACATTCCAATTTATTTCATAGGTGTTTAATATGGTTCAAATTGGGACTCTGCACTGGCCATTCCAAATTTTGAACATTTGGAATGTCTACTCTCAAACAGTACTGGTGGTATGTTGTACGGTAACTGTTGAAAAACACACAGATCTGTGCATTTGTTTCAACTACCACATCACTGGGAGCATGGAATTGTCCAAAATGTTAAGGTAACCATCTATGATTCTCTGTGCAACCACCAAAGGTCCTAGACCATACCATGAAAAATGCTTTCACAATGTTCATACAGGCAGAAGATATTCTCTGGCCATCCTCCATCTGACTAGAATACATACAGTTAGTGAGATTTCTCTCTCCATAGAACCAAATTCTACTGTTTTATGGATCAGTTACAGAATTCATCATGCCATGCAAGGTGAGATTGTTGATTATTATATTTGGTGATAGCTCACTTTTGCACAAAGCCTTTACTATGAAAACCAAGGCTCTGGAACTCTGTACATATTTATACAGATCTTAAACCCATCAATACTTTAAATGCCTGGCCAATGTTTTGCAGGGAGGTTTGACAAGATTGTTGTACTCGTCTTCCAAGTTCCCTTTTGGTTACATGGAGTGAGCTTCCATGATTTTCTTGTGCACTGCCGGACCACCAATGCAGAGGAAAACTATGGCAGCACGTATACATAACAACCATTTCTTGATAACATTATTGACTGGATGGTGTAGGCTGTCAGAAATGGCACGAATTGAGAAGCCAATGACAAGCAACATTACATCTGATGATAACATCTGTCTTCAAATCAATTATCTTGGCTTTATGCACCATGACTAGAACAGCTATTCTGAGTGCTTCACATGTCTTCCTACCAATCTGAATCACTTGTTTGTGTATGCATGTAAACAAATAATTTGGCAAAAGTGCTAATGAAGTTTTCAATGGTAGTCATTGATGGTTTGAACACATTAAATGCAATTTTCCTATGAAAAACTTCACAAAGAGAAAGAAAAGCAAAAGTGAAAATTAGTTCTTTCTTTAAGAAAAAATGAAGCCATGGTATTTGAGTCCTTGCAGAAATAGTGGTGAATTTTTTTGTTTATTTATAGCTTATATTACATGAAGTCTATACTAAGGAGAAAAACAGTTGGAAATTCGAGAACATGAATTGTGGGTGAGGGGGAAGATGTGGATTGGGCCACCAATTGTTTTTCAATTTAGTAATATTTTTATATTTTATTTAAAAGAGTAAAATTTGATCTTAAAGAATATCTGTTTTTTACACAAAATATATATATATTTTTTGCACTGGAATATATCTTTCGTGCAATACATTTTTTATGCAAGTCAGTACATAAGTTGATTGGGGTCACTTTGTATCACAGTTCTAGGAACATAACTACGATGAATAATAAGGATTTCCTTTTATTGATTTATTAAAATTATTCAAAAATTTTCACTTCTAATATTTTGATTACAGCATTTATAGCTTTAGTTACTAACACACCGAGTACTGAAGTCTGCTTGCTAAAGACTGCTATTAAAATTAGTTGTCTAAACAACACTGTAGAACTTATTCTTTAATTTATAACCATAAAAAAAAAAAAAAAAAAAAAGTTCGATAAGTTTGTGCCTCAGTTCTTCCATAAAGTGTGGCAAAAGAGGTTATTTTGAAGTATCATAACATTTTAGATGTAGTAGTTAATAATAAAATTTCTATTACAGATTATGT
The DNA here is from genome assembly GCF_048544385.1 of Mastigoproctus giganteus. Classification (NCBI taxonomy): domain Eukaryota; kingdom Metazoa; phylum Arthropoda; class Arachnida; order Uropygi; family Thelyphonidae; genus Mastigoproctus; species Mastigoproctus giganteus. The sequence continues at coordinate 24,778,017 of NC_143579.1, read as the reverse complement.
AGATGGAATGTTTCAATTTGAAATATCTTTCTGCCACACTGCAGGAATTACCGATATGCTGATAACTATGTTTATATGTAATTTGAGCAATAATACCCAAACATTTTTGCACATAAATGACCACAGAGTTCAATCTAAGGCTTTTAAACAAAACTTTATTTATGTGGTTCGTACCAATGCACTTATAACATTTTCGTTCTTTCTTTCATTATCTCTTACAGGGAACTTCTGCATGATATAATTCTCTTAGCTGTAAATAATTTTAAAATATAACAAGCGTGAGTATAGAGGCATTAATCAAACCATCAGTTTGGGTTTTAGAACTTCCACGAAAGGCCTACAAATTGTATTTTCCCCCAGTGTTAACAAACCATGTCTGAGGTGCACATATACACAACAATCCCAAGGAGCATTTCAAGAAATGCTTATTACAACCAAAGAGATTAAATCAATACTGCAGCGATAAGATGCATAAGGTCATTTGACAGAACATTAACAAAATATGGTGAAAGTGGGATATCAACTTTTGTCTGATGTACAAATCTTGACTAAACATACTTGTAACAAATAGCAACTGTGACTACATGGTAGAGTCTTGTATAACAATATCTGAACACCATAGTACACAAAAGTAGCAACTTTTTTTTCCCTACAAACAGACACAGGGTAATCATTACTCTGAAATTTAATCTTTATTCTCCCCTTATATTCAACAGATTTCATGCTAATACTTTGTTACTATCACTTTCTTTTTTTTTTTTTTTTTCCTTTTTTTATTATTATTTTTTTTTAACAGTTTGTAAGGTAAGCTCATGCCCACTACAGAAGTCAAACTATGCCTTATGTATGCAGCACAGGAGTGAGATCACACTAAGCCACCCTTAGGGCCGCAACAATATTACACAGGCTCAAGACTTGTGGCATATTCTTGTTGAGGCAGTTTCTTCATTTCTGTGTGGATACAGCACTTCTATGATTTGGTGGGCAATCTATTTCTTGCCGTGGAGGCAATGGCGGACAGTCCTAGAGATGGGTAGCTGTATAACAGCATCTCAAAACTCGGTTATGCAGGTAGGCCGGTCAACTTTTCATCCTCCTAGTAGTTGTAGCACTGACTGCTGGCTTTTTTTTGTGGTTTCACCCTGGATTCTTGCATGAGCTGCGCCATTTTGAGGCAAAAACCTCAATATTTTCTGTATTAACACCTGTTGAAAGGAAACATGTTTTAATAACATTTCACTTAAAATAGAATTTTTGTTAATTACAATCAAAACACTATCAGACAATCCCATCTTCAATTACTTGTTTCAATAACCAATTTAAAATACCTACTTTGGAATTAAGTTCTTTGAATTTGATTTAGGTATGAATATATCAGAAATTTCCATAGGTATGAAGTACCTGTAGGAAGAATGGCTGAAAACAAACATCTTTGCTCATCTGTAATTTGATTTATTGCATGTGGTTTTAAGTGATAAAATCTTATAAACTGATTCTGGATAAGCAGTCATTTATGATGCAGAAAATAAATTGGAAAATCTTGGCAATAAAATAATATGCTGATTAGCACAAAGATAAATGCATTCTATTTAACACCAGCCTATAGTAAATTGAAGTTCATGTTAAGATATTATAAACAGAGAACTGCCTGCTAGTGCACAATTTATATTAAGAAAGACATTAGAAATGCACAACTCATATAACTAAACTAGATACAAGGAGACCCACAGCACTACCTTTCAAATACAGTATGAGCATAATGAATTCAGAGAGAATGTGCTGATTATACTAAAACAGCAAATAACTGTTGTGGACTGCAATAAACAGAAAGCACCAACAGCAAAAGTTGCAGGGTTATATTTTAAAACAGGCACATCGAAATAATTTGAAAACTGTAAGCCTCATCACACTTAATTTCCATCTTTTAGGATGTTATAGTTCCTTCAGGAACTGAAACAACAGGCAGGTGTGTGCATGCACACGCACGCACGCAGTATTCAAATTAAAGCAGAAAGCATTTTATTTATGCACCATCTGTTACCTCAAACAGAAGATACCTGTTGATATTAGAAATAAATTTTTGTAGATTGTTAATTTCAGGAAATACACGTGAAGGAAAGTTCTTCCGGAGAACAGAAAGGATAAATGAGGAAGAGGAGTTGGTTCTGCAAGTTTAGAGTTGAACAGTGAATGGATGTTGTCTGGTTGAAGCATGTGTTTGGACAATTTTGGAAGGGAGTGGCAGAATTATAAACCCCAATTCTGAAGAACAGACTTCATTTGCCAATGTCTCATCATGTGAGGCAATTGGTTTTTCAACTCATATTTCTCCAGTTCCCCAAAGCTTAACTGTTTGCCTAGTTGCATGGTCTCAGCTTGGGTTCACTCTGCAGTTTCCTCGAATCCTCTGAAGTTAATGTTCTGGCCCTTTTCATTTATTATTTATTTATTTTTGACACCATTCATATAGTTGAAGTAATCTTCATTACAGACTATCTTGACAAGAATAAACATCCATAATATTTATGCATCAAATATTAAATTCTTTCCAAGACTTTTAGAGCTGAAGTCCCTTCACCTCTGGATTTGCTAATTGTGATGATATCATAGTCCATAGTTTCGAGCAGTGCACTTTTATTTGAAGGCAAAGGGACTTCTACACTTTGTAGATGTCAAGAGTTATTCAAGGTAATACTTTGCAGATTAGCAGCACTCTCCAAGGTCACTTTTGATGCAATCTGTATTAACAGCTGGACAAAAATAATCCATATATCATTATTGACACCCTTTTATTGTAACCTAGGCATTCTTATTTGCTTTCTGAAGAACACGCAGCCTGGATCTTAATGGGAGTGGTAAATCAGCACTGATCTAAGTTTAAAATCTCCTGCAACATACTCTCCTAGGAAAAGGATTAAATGACTTTTAGATTCTTAAATCCTGGCATGAATGACGATGAATAATTCTTTTTTTTCCCCTTTCAAAATAAATCAGCTTCGTCTACATTGAAAATATCCTTTGAATATACCGTATATATTGTTTACTTTTTAGAGTCTTATTTATACTAACTTTTTTCTGTTTCATATAAGCAAGAAGGGACAAGAATGGGGGGGGGGGGGGTTGGATTGATTATGGATGTATAAGAAAAAAAGATGGCAATTGGAGTAACATAATTTGAGGGATGCCCATGATAGGTCAGATTTGTTGGTAAGTTGAGTTTCTAAAGTACACATTACAATTATGATTTATACATGTCAGTTAAACAGGGATACTACATTTCTGATAAAAATTCATTTGTAATAAACATAATAAAAATTAATTTGTAACGACAAAAAAAAATTTAACAATTTAGGATCAACTCACCTACTGACTGAGCCAGAACTATAGCATTGGTGGGTTGCAGGTTATTACTACCAGTCACCAGTGTGACTAGTGGTCCAGTTGGCCTTCGGTGAGGCTGCTGTTGGTTCAGATAATGACAGCATTCCAAAATTTGGAAATAGTCCCTAACACAAGAAGAGAGAGGTAAAAAAAAAATATATAATATATATATATATATACACACACACACACATATATATAAAATAATCACTGTTAATCTCAGTTATGACAATAGATGCACTGACCCAGAATTCAGTATATTAGGAAAATAAAATATTAAAAAAAAAAAAAAAATTCAAATGGTATGATTAATTTTTTTTCTTTATTGTAATAATATATTGAATAATAAGAACAAATATCTTCAGTAACAGCAATCTTACTGAAAAAAAAAAAAAAAAAAAAAAAAAAAAAGAAGAAGGAACAAGGAGCTAAAACCTCTACATTGAAACTGAAGATCATAATGAAGGAACATTTTATTTATACTAACTTAATTTTAACGAATACTTAAAAAGTTTTGTTTTTAATGTTCATAATCTGATTTATTATTTCAGACAGATACACTGCAAATTCTCTCTGGGAATTTGAAACAAATATAGCAGGAACCAGGAGAGAAAGAGAAAAAGAAAAAAAAGAATCATAATACATAATGACAGATAACAAAAGCAAAATATATAGTGAACTATCATGCTATTTTAATATCCCACAACTACTGTTCAGTTTCAAAAAAAACTTGCGTGAATCATATTCTTCACCTTAATGCTATACTACTTTAATGAAGCTGGTGGAAAATATTTAATTACTGATTTACACTGGTGTTCAAAGAAAGTGCATCACCTAGGAATTTCACATTTCTAACCCTTTTTTGCAGCAATGGTATGTTACATTAATGACTAGCATCACAAATAGAAATATAAACAAAAGATATTTATTAATAGTTAAGGCAAAGCTAAGTAATATATGACAGGTGCTCTCAAAATATTCCAAAATGAGCACTTGCAACCTTTATACAACAGTTTGGTAAACACAACAATTATGGCCGAAATGTTATCAGAAGCCCTCAATTTGCTTCAGTTTATCATTTTAAATGGAAAACAAAATGAAAAGTAAAGTACATCAGGTGCAAACTAATATTTAGTTGAATTGCCTCTGGCCCTGATGACAGCAGCACACCGTCGAGGCATTGACAAGATCAATTTCTGAAGATAATCAACTGATAGTTTGTGGTTCCAAATGCAAATTATGGCTTCTTGAAGTTCACGAAGGGTCTTTGGTTTCTTTCTGGCAACTGCAGATTCCACACGATGCCAACAGTTTTCTACAGGATTCAGGTCCCGGCTAGCTAACAGTTGTAATTAACCATTCTTCCAACCATTTTTTCATCTGTAACAAATGTAAACACGTTACTGTCGAACTTTAATGCAGAAATGAAGCTAAAGTAACTACAGAAGTGCCCACTTACATTTTTTGCCTGATAACAAGGAGCAGAGTCGTCCTGAAAGATGCAGTTACTTGGCAGGTTGAAATGGTCTCTAATGGTTGGCAACAATTTGTCTTCCAATATAGCCAGATATCCACTGGCATTTACGGAACCTTTTATAAACTGCAAGTGACCTACTCCGTGATACAAAATGCAGCCCCATATCATATGGCTGGTAGGGAATTTCACTGTAGACACCATACAGTCTGGATGGTATTCTTCACAACATCTACGGCGAATCGTTTGTCTTCCATCAGAGCCATGCAGGTTGAATTTCTTCTCATCTGAGAAAATAACTGACTTCCACTGCTCAGGGGTCCATTTGACATGCTCCTTACACCAAATTAATCGGGCCCTTTTCATTTTTTTTGTGTGAGGAGGAGTTTCTTCTTAAGACGATGAGCTACAAGTCCATTTTTGAAGAGGCGTCTTCTGACTGTTACTGCACTTGCCATCACTCCTGTATGTTCTTCCCATTCTCTTTTCAGCTCAGACGAAGAAGCTTTATGGTTTTTAAGGCATAAGTGCTTCAAAATGCAGTCCTGTTTTGGCATAGAGGCTAGTTTGCATCCGGTTCCTTTTTTCCTATCAGCAGAACCAGTATTCTTGAGTTTGGAAAGAAATCTACTCGCTGTCGACTTATTACAAGACAATCTATAAGCAATATGACAGAAGAACATCCTTCCTCATGCAAAGCAACAATAGCACTCTTTCTCTGTGGTGTCAACTGCACGTAACTTGCCATCCCCACAAAAGCAAGGAATGACTACAACTCTTGCAGAGCGTGCTTATATAGCTGAAAGTAACAGCTGATGCAATATTACATCATCACTTACGCATGTCAATCTTATTTGATGCAATCTGTAAGAAATATTGCCATATACTTATGTTATTCGGACAACAATTACAATTTTAAGGGGTGATGCATTTTCTTTGAACACCAGTGTATTTCTAATTGTATCCCTCCTTCCCACTTCAGAATATAAGCAAATGTATTGATTTCAGAATTACTTTGATATCATATTCAGCAAAAATTACTTAGAGGATAATGAATATAAGACTGAAGAGAAACAATGGAGAAAGTAATAGTAGATGAAAAATATGGGTTCTAGAAAGAGAATTTCAAAGAAAAGATATAGAAATGAACAAGAATGTTTATGCTTCTTTAGTGGATTTGTGTAAACCATTTGATAAGTTCACAGAGTTATAGAAGGATATGGTTATTTTTTATTTATTTTTTTCAGGAGTATTAGCAGCTAAGGCCATATTGCTCCGGGATATGCGGTGATCATTCCTTGACCTTTTCACATCCTCCGTATTTGGTGGTCACGGGCTCAAACCCCGGTCTAATCAAGAAGCGTGTGCTAGGCACTGCTGCTCCTGCCCACGGAGGCGCCCAAGGATACGGGAACTGGTTGAAGAGAGAAGACTGATAAAGAACCTATCAAAGGGTGATGTTCTGAGTGGGTGAGGGAATACAGGAAACAGATAAAAGAGGGTGTCAGGAAGAGAAGAGATAACACCAAGAGTGTTGTCTCTTCCTGACATCTTCAATATAATATGAGGATGTAAGAAAAGATGGAGATAGGTGACAGATTTTACTAGGATGACTTACATAAAGAAAGTTATGCAAGAATATAGGGTGAGAATAAATTTTGTTAATGCTGAAGTTGATAGTAAAAAAAAAAAAAAAAAAAAAAAAAATGAACAAGAGGTTAGTTATTTTTTTTTATGGAGCATCATGTTTTACAGGACTGAAACACAGTGAGCAAGAAGCTTTAAAGTGTAAAACAGACAGAGAGAGTGGGTTAGAATTGGGGAAATACCGAGAAGGGTAGAAGAAAATAAGTATGATAAAGGTTACAAGGAAAAGAAAAATTGGATTGGATATGTACTGAGGGTAAAGGACTTTTGTTAAGAGCTGTAATTTAAAGAAGGTAATAGGCAAGAGACTGAAAGGAAGAAAGAGAACTGGAAAACTGGTTTTAGAGAGGCTGATGGGTATTGCAGCCTAAAGGAGAGGGCTACAGGAACAGGGAGAGATGGATATGTGATTGAATACTGGATGTCATGAATGTGTTACATAGCAGAAAACCTGATGAAAATTGTTATTTATATTCCAAAGTTTATTTTTTAAGCTTTCTATTAAGTAGAAAAATGGCTGTTAGTCATACGTCTGAGTTTACATAATGTAAATTAGATGTTTATAGATGATGCGGCTCTAATCACACCCACAAGCCAAGATCAAGAAAAATGAAACAAGTATTAAATAAGAAATCCAAAACAATGTGCATTCAATATACAATGCAAAATAATAGGTCTGAAGCAGCCACTATTATCCAAGAAAAAAAGTCTATTCAGACCATGATGAGACCAGAAGTTAATTGGGAAAGTGAAAACAGACTACAGCAAAATGAAGAGCCCATTGTGTAAAAGGTAATTAAACATAATTAATTAATATGCTATACAGCTTGTTTACTATATAGCTGTGAAACATGGGCCCCTAAGACGAACAAAGATTAAATGGACTGACCAAGTTAATAATAGTACTTTAAACTAGTGGCACAGAAAGAAAATGAACGAAATATAATTAGTTAAAATGGGTTACAGGGAATACATAATAAAAGGACAAAAATATGAAATAACTAAACTAGCTCTGGAAGGGAAATGAAATGACAGAAGACTCAGAATGAGAAGAAGACAAAATTGGATGGAAGATATAAAATAGATGGGTTTCGGCAGAATCATTCACAAAGGCAGAGACAGAATAATGACGTATATTAGTGAAAAACTGAACTGGAAAAATACACGATGATCAGGTTACCTACACTTAGATAGAGTGAATGAATGTGGAATGTTTTGTTTAAAAAAAAAAAAAAAAAAAAAAAAAATATATATATATATATATATATATATATATTTTTTTTTTATTGAAATTTAATGCATTTAATTCAGTGAAAGCAGCAATTTAAACACAGGAGAGCCACAAATACTTATTTAATAATAAGCATCACCTCTGTTATCTGTTTATTTTAAATAAATAAAATGCATTACAAATATGATACATCACTGCAGATTTTGGAGGTGGATAAGTTCTATATAATTATAAATAAAAAATTCTGTTGTAAAACATCATATTATTGAAATTATACAGTACACAAGTATCAATACTGTGCTTTCTTCTGAGTTTAGGTTTTCATTCACTTCCATCACAAAAATTTCAACAGGAATACCAAATTATTCAGGTTATATACAGGGTTCAGTCACATTATTATGACCATCTACCTAGTATCCTGAATATGCACTTTTCAGAGCATGCACCGCAGCCAGCCGCCACAGGAGGGACTCAATAAGTCTGCAGAAGGTTGCTATGGGTATCTGTGACCATGCAGACTGCAGTGCACCTCGGAGTTCCCCGTAGGTTCCTTGGTAGAGGATCCATCTGTCTGACGTGTCGATCAAGGTGGCCCCATAGATTTTCAATTAGGTTAAGATCCAGGGAATTCGGTGGCCAAGGGAGTAGCTTGAAGTCTTCGCCGTGCTCCTCAAACCACACACGGACAATTCTGGTGACATGGCAGGGCGCATTGTCTTGCTGATAGATACCATCGCCCCCACTGAACACAGTCAACATGTACGGGTGACGTACATGTTGACTGTGTTCAGTGGGGGCGATCGGTGACGACCGATAGGTAACTGTTTCGTTCAGGGTGCCCTCCAGAGGTATCAGCGGACCCAAGCCATGCCATGAAAACATTCCCCAGACCATAACGCCACCCACACCAGCCTGCCCTTTGCCAACAATCGTGTCCGGGTGTCTGTTCTTGGAGGTCTCATGCATAATATGCCACTGTCCATCCACTCGGTGGAGCAGAAACAGTGATTCATCACAGAAGGCCACCCATTGTCACTCGGCCGAGGCCCAGTGTCAGTATATTGATGGCATTGTTTGCAATGAACGGCTGTCGGCATGGGTGCTGTCACCAAGCATCTGCTCCAGAGCCCAATGTGCAACAGGGTTTGCTGCACTGTTGTGTTGGAGACCTTTCTGGTGGCCCCACGGTTCATTTGGATGACCAGTTGAGCAACAGTAGCACGCCAATCGGTCCTCACCATCTGCTTCAGCCGACATTCACTTCTGGGACTAATGGCGCACAGGGCTCCCCAGTTGGTATGTCAGGTTGTCAAACTGTCCCATTCGTCCAGTCTCGATACACTTTCAACACTACAACATGTGAGCATTTCACAAAGTCCGCTGTTTCGGAAATGCTGGCACCCCTGGCTCGATGCCGATGATCAAGCCTTTTTCCAGGTCTGACAGGTCGTGTGCCTTGCCCATGACAGAGACTGTTACTGTGTTCATGGATGCTGCACATTAAGCCTTATATGCTTGCAGTGTGTGATGTCTGCACTGGGGGGTGGTCATAATATTGTGACTGGACTCTGTATATCATAATTGAACAGTGTTTAAAAACAGTTTTGTATGTGATGTAGTTGTGAATTATATTACAATTATTAATTTAACCTGGCAGTGTCCATGCCTCAAAAAAGTTGCAAGGCACCTGACAGGTGCCCAAATTTCTTCCTTTTTTCTTACTACTTTTTTTTTTTTTTTTTTTTTTTTTATAAATTCTGCTTGGGTATACCAATTTATTATATATTTTTTCTTAATGAATTGCATTACTTATCAAGTGTTTTTTTAAATTTTTATTCTCAGCAAAAAATAATTCCAAACTGTTAATATTTTTCATGCCATCTGTTTTTTCAATCCTTTCTGAACACAACTGTGAAAAAGTGTTCTTTATTAAAGACATATTTTTAACTAATTTTTGGCAGAAAATTAAAACTCCCTTTAGACCTGTCAGAAATGGAATGCAAATTTAAAAACTGCATCCTTCAACCTATGCTTTGATTTGAGGAGAACACATCAGTAACTGGGGTGCCTGCCGAATGAAATGAAGAGTATGCACATACACACAAGTGGTTTAATTTCAGATGATGCATCAATGGCAGATTTTACTTTTATTTTAAATAGAATTTTTTTTGCTGTGTTTTTTGCATGCTATTAAAGAAATTTATTCTGTTGAAGAGAAAAAAAAAAAAAAAAAATTGTACATTCATTAAACTAATAGATTCTTCTATTTTCCTGTTCAGAGACATGGAACTACTATCATAACAGTAATGGAAAGGTAAATAGTCACACGACACCTGATAAGGTTCTCTGCATTTATAATTTCAAGTAAATAACTTTTTTCTTCTTTTAAAACATCACAAATAAAAGTTTAAGTATACTTAAATATTTAAAATCTGAATTTTACTACCATCTTAGAAAGGCAGGAAAATATTCAGAATTTTAATCATTAATTATTAATAATTAATATGCAACAGATATTTTCAGAGAGTCTTATGTGATTGATACTGAGCTAATCCTCCAGCAGGTGTGTTAATTTTTTTCAAGGATCACTCAAAAAAAGTAACCAATTTTTAAAAGAAACCTTAAAAATCAGCAAGAAATAATTCAAAATTGTTCGCTTTTCATATCACCTTTAATTTCAATATACAGTGGATTCCGATTATTTGGGCAACCGGTTAATCAGGGCAGCAGTTTATTTGGGGCAAATCTTAAAAAAACAGAAACCAATCGAGAAAACAGGCATGGTTTACTTCGCTTAATCGGGACAGCATGCCGTTTAATTGGGGCAAAAGACCGCAGCACTGGAGATTACTCTACGATTGTCTCCGACGGTACCACATGGTTCGGTCGAAATTCTGGAGGTCACAACCATAAAACAATAAAAACAATTAGCAGTCACCTGTTTATTGGGCTTTTCGGTTAGTGAAATCTATCATAAACGGACAGTAAACTCGATCTTACTGAATTTGCAATAATACCCACACATGGAATTCTGTGGTTTATTATGGTGAAATTTGTTTACACTTCCATGAAATCTTCCAATCATATAAAAAAATTAATTTTCAGATCTTCTTTTCATTCCTATTTTTAAAGCTTTGTAACTCGTTACTCGGTTCTCACTTGCGCGTATTATGTTACTTGCCATTTGTATGTACCATGTTCTTTGTTATTGATTGCTTAATCTTTTTTTACTGTTTTAAATTTTAACCCCCACCCACAAATGTCAACTAGTTAGTATGTACATATTACAGTATGTATTAATTATTCAGATTATCACGTATATTCTTCCGATTTTCATGTATCATTTAATTTTTTAATTGGTAAGGTAATAAAGGGTAAATTTGTGCTTAATATATCTTTGCTTTTATAGCCTGTGGATAATATTCCTCCTATTTTCGCTAATTAGAATCTCTGTTTAATAGAATTAAAATACAATTCACAAACGTGATCACAATGACCGGCGCTTACTGCACATCATATAGCGAATGGTACTTTACTATGTTGAGTTCGTCATAACGTGATTTGATTGTACAGTGAACCAATTGTAAAGGGGGGGGGGGGGGTACACTGTATTTTTAACTATTTACGCGAAACTTCGGATAACTGGGGCAGCCGCTTAATCGGGCCAAAATACACTAGTGCCGATGTGTCCCAAATGACCGGAATGGACTGTATTATGAACAGAGCTGAAAAATCCATTTTTAGGCACATGTCTTTGCCATATCCATTCATCTACATGTAAAAGAAGGACTAGCAGAAAATGATTTCGTGAAATTTTATAATTGGGCCTTTTAAAAATATTTGTTGAGCCATACCAAATTTTATTAAAATTGGAAAAACAGCTATCTGGCAATTATTTATTTTTGCCATATAAATTATATGGAAAAGAGAAATTCATGGATTAAATGTAGTTTTAATATGTAACATTAGCTTTAGACAGTAATGCACACTTCTCAAGTATTGTTGCATAAGACTTGTGAATGTGGCATCACTTGTAAAGAGATACATATTAGGGATTGGAATACCAATTTCCAGTATATTTAAATATTGGTATTCCATATTATTTTTTTGGTACCAAAATACTGGTATTTTTGTTAGTAAAATATTGGTATTTTGGCTTTCTAGCCTTAGAAAATTCTAGAACTAAAAGCCAATTTTTCATTTTAGATATGCAAGCTGCTTGAGTAAAGCAACAATGTGCCTATGTCTATGCAACTGGCCCCGAGCAATGAGATTTCCAACAATCAGGGCTAGTGACATCTAGTGGCCAATTAATGTTAATTCTCGAGGGGACAAAGAAAATCAGAATTGACAAAACAAAGCTTCTATTGCAAGAATTATTTACACTCTAGTTCAAAGACTTTCTGAAACATTGGAATGTCAAGAAGATAGCACTGAGGTTGAAATTACTAACTCCACATCTGCATCTTCATGTATTCATGATCAAACTAAAAGCAGTGAAGATGAATCAGAAATGTTTTCAATGAAACCAGCGCCGGCCACAAGTTCAACGGGTTCTGTCGACCTCCGGGGGCTCACATCTGGTGAGTATGGGCTTGGTAAACCCTGGGTTCTGAGCTGGATATCATAATTCTTCTTCTTCTTCTCTCTCTCTCTCACTCGCTCTCAGGGTAACGTGGGAATTTTTTTTGGCTGGTGCAGCATAAGCCTTAGGCTTCCTTGCATCATGTAGCTAATAATAATAATAAACAGCGCCCCGTGCACATATGGTCTAAATAATAATATTATCTGCATCTTTTCCACATTTCTATCAACGAGCCTAGTGCCGTCTGAATGTCTAGTCATCCACATTACGATCAATCCAAGAGCATTTTTGCAAGTCAACTTGAAAATTACTCTGAGCATATACTTTATTCTCAATGTGCATGTTTTGTGATTTCAAGTGATTTGTATTGCCACAGTGCCATATAGTGACAAATTTCTCTTAAGTACAAGACTTAGAACTCGTTCCAGAGCCCTCTACATAGGGAAATTTTAATTTTAACAACCCTGTATTTAAATTTTTTCTCAAGGTAAGTAGTTTTTATAAAGAAAAATATAACTGTGAAGCTTATCAGTTAGCATGTGCTCAGAGCTTCGATTCTCTATATAAATACTAATTTTTTATCATTGCTTATAAACATCATGAAACTTACTTACTAATCTGTATGGTTAAAATATGAAGAAATTAAAATGGGAAAATTTTTTTTCCTGTGGAAAAAAAGTGCACTTTTTTATCGTGATTTAGAATTTAAAGTTTATTTCCAGAATTTCGGAATGAAATTTTTTATTTTTGTTTGTTGTTTCATTATATTATATATGAGATATGTTGCAATTATTTTCCTTTTCAATAAATTAATAATAATTATTTACAGCTTATTTTATTTTTTAAACCAAACATTTTGGGGCAGCAAATTTGATTTCACTTATTGGCAGCAACATAGGGCCACAGCAGCCTTGTATTTTGTAAAATATTAAAATCGTTATAAAGAATAACAAATCATTATTATTGTATCGTATCATTTACTAAAGTGATATTATAAATTCTAAAATGTGTAATATTTTAAAACTTTTTTTATTACTCCTTTATTTTTTATTATTCCTTACCGCAATCGACTGTACCTATGCTACATAGGTACACTGATAATTTTTAATAAATTAATATTTATAAAGACAAAAGCATTTTTTATGGAATAATTTATATCATATAAATATCTTTAATAATAATGGAAACAAACTTAATTCATATAATATGAAAATATTTTATTTTCACCTTAATAGCGTAAATTAATTATTTTTAAATTTAATTATTTCTTAGTTACTGCAAAATTTGAAAAAAATTTAAAAAAATCACTATTACAAAAACACCCACATAATAAGTTTGCACAGGGCCCTGCAAATTTTGGGGCCAGCCCTGAATGAAACAAAAACTAGTTTGCTGTCGATATAATGATTAAAGTCCCTACAAAAAAAAGAAATTGTAGTTTGAAAAGATCTCAAAATTATCAAACAGGAGATAAGATTATTTGAAGAGAAAGAAATCAGAGGGAAATATTTGCACAAAAACTTGCTCGAGGCTCAGCAGCAATGAGACTGTTGATGCATTTTGTTTTCTAAGGTCTCATTTTTTAAACAAAGGCATGAAATAAAATAAATTTCATATTTTTTCCAGTTTGGTTTTAAAAATAGTTAGTTTTAATATTTTATACTGTAATATCATATAAATACATGCTTATATATTTTTTACCCAAAATAAATATTTCATTTCATATACATTTCCAATTTGAATTTGATTTTTGTAAAATACCAAAATACTGGTTGTTCCATTTTGCTGCAGAACTGCAATCACTAACACACACATATATACAGGGTGTCTCAAAAATATTGGTACAAACGTTTAGGGGAGGTAGGTAACATCTAAAGGAATGTGAATCGTATAGGAACCCATAACCAGAAAGGTCACCGTAAGTCGGTAGACGGCATTGTTCATCAGTTCGTGAGAGGGAAAATTTCTGGTTTACTCATTCAAGCAGTAGTCGCCGCATGAAGAGCATGCATCGATATACGAACTGTGAGCTGGCAGACATGCACCTAGTGTATGGATTAGCAGAGGGCAGTGGATGAGCCACTCAACCAATTTATGGAGAACGTTTCCCAGACAGACATGTACCGGACCACCGTTTGTTTCTGCGTGTGCATCAATATTTGTGCGATTATGGGTCATTTAGAGGTAACAGGAGTAGTGCGGGCAGACCACATTTGACGCGAAATCTCCCACCACGGAAGAAAGTGTGTTGAATGCTGTCCAGAATAATCCTACTACCAGCACACGTGCTGTTGCTGCTGCCTTAGGAGTGTCTCGTTGCAGTGCGCAGTGGTTTCTCCAAGAAAGTGTTCAAGACTTGAATCTTCCAGCCTATGTTTTGTTAACGGATGAGGTTTATTTCACTCCAGAAGGCTTATTCAATCAGCATAATACTCATGTGTGGGCTCACAACAACCCACACGGTGTGCACCCCCCCCCCATGCGGCACAACATCGCTTCGCAATAAATGCGTGGGCAGGTATGGTCGGTGACTGCTTAGTCGGCCCATACCTGTTACCTTCCGCATGAACTCCACTAAATATCGGATCGTTCTTGAACAAGTTCTACCAGGGTTACTTGACGATGTTCCAGCAAATGTGAGTCGCAACATTTGGTTTCAACATGACGGGGCGCCTGCCCATCATGGAAGGTGTGTTCGTGACCATTTGAACAGGCATTTTGGGCGTAGATGGACTGGCCGTGGTGGACCCATTGCCTGGCCCCCAAGCTCACCTGATTTATCCAGCCTTGATTTCTTTCTGTGGGGTCCCTCAAATCTATCGTGCATGAATCGCCTGTGGAGATGGAAATGGATCTCATGGCGAGACTCGTCGGCACTGCTGCTACTGTCAAAGAAACTCGAGGTGTGTTCGACCGTGTCCGCCAATCCATGCTGCATCGGTGTGACGCATGCATCGCATCTCGTGGTGGAACCTTCGAGCATCTGTTGTAACATCATGAAATGCATCCATCTCGTACTCCATTGTTAATATTATGTCAAACAAATGTTTGCCACTAATTACTGTCTTGTGTCATTTCTGCTTCTTGTGCCTCTGCTCCTACTTTCCTGTGATGTTACTAGTTATGGGTTCCTATGCGATTCACATTCCTTTAGATGTAACCTACCTCCACTAAACGTTTGTACCAATATTTTTGAGACACCCTGTATAGACAGAAAAGTGTAATCTGTGACTCTTGATTTCTTCACGCAGTCAAATGAATAAATTGGAGTACTGTGACATAAGTATACAGTAAACCCCCGCTATTCGCAGTCGCTGATTTAATATACAAATGAAACCTAAAAAAATGTGAATTTTAAAGTGCCGTGAACATTTTCCGCCATAAAAATACATGGGAGTGGCTAAAATTATCTTTCCCAATCAAAACAGTGCTCAGTGGGTGGGAGGAGAAGGGTGACAAAATCGCGAGCGTGGATGTTTCTCGCTAATCCTTGTTCTGTATGTGTTAGGTGCTTGTCATGGAAGGTTTCGTCGTTCACTTTTAATTTATATGCTTATAAATTGAATAAATTTATAAATTGATTTACTTACAAAAATGATAAATCTACCGTTTTGCAGTGTAAAACAGACTTTTTCGAGTGTGTTAATGGAAGAAAGTGACTTTATTGTGGACAAGTTTTTTCTAACCCGTACAAAAATATGGCTACGATTAACAAGGGAAATGTGAAAAGATCAAAGAAGGTGAAAAGATCAAAGAAGGTCATAAAATCAATGAGCCAACGGTATGATCAATCAAAAAATTGGAAGAAAAAATCCGCCGTAGTGTCCGTGAAAACGTGCTAATTGTTTCAAAAATTTGCTCTGTAATTCGTGATGTTAAATTAGAAAAAATGGAAAAAGCTTTAAATCTGCGGATAGAAGACCGAACTCAAAATAAAATTTCGTTAAGTTCACTCATCATTCGTGAAAAGGCAAAACTCCTTTATCAACACTTTAGCGAAACTGGTGATAGCACTGGCTGGATAAGTTTTTTAGTTAGCAAAGGCGCTGGTTTGAAATTTCTAATAAATATTACATTTTATATTAAATTGTTTCTTATTTTCATTTCGATGCCATATGCTTGCATTTCACTATGTACTGTCTATGTACATAGTCGTATTATGAAGGTACATATAATACATACATAGACAAAATTTTAGACTAGTTTTTCTTATATACAGTATTTCATACTTTGGAACGGAACCCCTTTATTACTATGTGAGCCATAACTCAGTATTCGCATTTTCGATATTCGCTGCATTTCTCAGGAACGTAACCCCCGCTATTCGCGGGGGTTTACTGTATTTATTGTTTTTCATTACTACAATAAAAATGGCTACTTTTACAAGGTAAAATCACGGTAAATGTAAAATCTGGGATAAAAGTTTCATCGTATTTTGCTTTTATGGCTGTGGGCACTTTGTATTCTGCTGAGTTGAAGACTGCTGCTTCGGCAGAGATGCTATGTGATGCCTCCCTCTTTTAAATAGGTAACAAGACAGGGGAACTTAATGATATCTGTAAGACTTCATTGTTTATTTTCAAATTCATTCTGTAATCTATCATACACTGTAAATAAAACATAACTTACCTAAACATAGCATCTAATGTGAAATGCTACAGCTATTCCTAAAAACAGAGCATGGCTGAGTAACACTGTGAATACTATATATCAGGAGTGGTCTACTTAATTTGCGATGTGATCTACTTTTTTTCTTCAAAATGTGCAGTGATCTACCATCTCAAAAATTACATTGCACAAGGTGCACAAATCGAGGAATGACTGTATATTTAAAATTCGTAGTGATCGAACTTCGTAGTGAGTCAAAAGCCACAGTGATCCTACAAAGGCGAGATTATCAAAGTGAAGTAAAAGTCTTTAAATTAAAAGTAAAGATAAATAGTGAATCATTCACTATTCGGACATGTAAATTCCTGATCTCTCATGAAAGGAAAGGAGGTAAAATACACTTTTTATTGAATTTTACGTTCTCACTGTTCTTACCAAGCATCTTTTTCTTTCTTTCTTGGATATTTAACAGGCAACACACTGAGCCTTTCTTGTTGTCTTTGTGCTCTGATATACCTAAAGGATAATAAAGAAATAATAAAAAATTAATTAGATCCAGAAATTGGGTGAAAAGGTTCCCAAAGAATAATAATTCAACAGTAAAATTTGACAAAAAAAAATGCTGGATTCAGAAAACAGATCCAGGCTCTCCAGTACAAGAGGAACAGGGGAAAAAAAAAAAAAAAAAAAAAAAGAAAAGGCAAAACTACAGAAGTTGTGAATGAAAACACAGGAAATGGTTTCCAGCTAATGGTAAATTATGCCACTTGCTAGGATGCTTCCAGTGCAGTCCTATGTAGGCACTATTTATAGCACAGCATACGTCGAGATGGTGGCATCTATATCACAGTATGCAGAGTATGTTAATGGTGGCAGTGATGTGACACAGAAGATCCATTAAATCTCTGTAACCTGGAGAGAGGGATCTGTGAAAAAATGTATACTAGAACTGCATCTTAGTGATCACATAAGGATTTTTGCTGCCCCATGACCTTTCAAATTCTCAACTTGCACAAGAAACAGACTTCCATGGACTGTGAATAAATGATTTACATACATGTGCTATGCAATCTGCAGGCATAAACAATTTTTTTTTGTTAACGGTAATTATTTGCACTCCCTGTGAAGTTGATGCATAAGATTTAACTTTAGGTAAACGGCAATTCCCACTCTATCATGTATGCCATCCATAAACAATGTCAGACAAATTAATAGTAATGTGCCCATTTGAACTATTTTTTTCCCCCTTCCAATTTCTGATTAGTTTCAAATTCTGCCAACATTTGTTTGAAATGTTTAATATTGCCCTCATTTTCATCCAACTCATCGTCAATAGTTCTTTATATATGCTCCTAAATGTTGGAGTCACTCGGATATTCAGCTACTAGACATCATTATCAACCCCTAAAAATTCGTCAAGAACAATTTCTCCGCTGGTCAAACCTCGCTTGGAACTCTTCCCAAGACTGCTTGATGTCTTCTAGAAGTTCATCTCTGTTAATTAGCATTTTTTTGAAAAACCTGCTTTTGCGAAACAATTCTTAATCGTTGTTTCTGCCACATCTTGACTCCACACTTTTGTCAACTCTGATATGCACAACCACAAATCTATAACAGAATTTATAGGTTTGTTGGTTTCTATTCTCAGTATAATTTTTTTCAGTATGTGTCTTCGGTAGTGCATTTTCAAATTCTTGATAATGCACATGTAGTTAAGAAAAATTATTCAGAAGGAAGAAAACAAGCTTCACACTTGTAAGTTTCAAAATTACCAAGTGAAGGTGGGCAGGGCAGTTGTTGATAATCAACACTATTTTTCTGTTTTCTTTCATCATCTTTCTATCGAAATTTAAAATCCACTGCTCAAAAATTTCACTTTTCATTCAAGATTTTTTGTTGTAGTTATAGGTCAACTCTAAAGACTTTATTCCTTTCAAACATCAGGGTTATTTACTTTTGCCTATTACCAAAAGCTTCAGTTTTTAAGAAATTTATTATAGTTACACACAGAGCGTACAAATAAAGAAGAAATATATGAGCTTTCGGCTATATGGTAGCCTTCATCAGAATTAAAAATACATGAATGGCAGTTGGAATGGAGATGTGCACTGCCAGGTGCGTGAGACGCGAGGTTTAATTGTTTGTTGACGTTTGTGGCTGTGACGCATGATGACGTGGCCAGCGTTTGTCCAATGATAGAACTACTGACTCTGTGATCGGGTTGACTTGGCAACCACTGTTCCTGTTCAAGGATTTATCCGAAGATTTTATATTTAACGATTCCAACCAGGTACGCATCTTCAGTTTTTCATTACCAGCCATATTTGCAACCAAGGGTGTAATTCTCTCCTTACTATTTTTACTACCTAAACATTTATCACCTTTAAAAGACAGTGTCTTGTTTGGCAAACATTTAAAAAACAGATGTTTCACCAGCGTTAAATATGTCTTTGAACTCCATAATTTTTTTCAAAACCATTTCTTTCTAATGGGTATAGTCTTCTTCGATTGCAACTCCACTTTCATTAGAAATTACTTTTTCGAGCAAGCCATGATGCTCATTAAATTTGTCCAGTCAACCAGAACTAGCTTGGAATGTTTTGTGCCCCAGAAAAGATGCGTACTCCATAGCCTTTTCTTTTATTACCATCACCGATATCTGCATGTTTTGGTCTCGAATCAACTTCATCCACTAAAAAACTGCTTCATCTACATCTTCACAAAGGCATAATTTTGCATGTTTCCGAATGGGTCCTGCTTCCTCAAACAGTTATGAATCGAAACAGGGTTTTTCAGAATGGTTGACACATTACTGGCAAGGACATCAAATTCTAAAGCAATTCCTTTTTTTTTTATTGTTGCAATCTATGCTATTAAGTCCTTCCACTTTTTCACACCACACTCAAGGATTTCCTCTTAGACACTGTAAGGTTACTTGCGCAGCAGTTAAAACAAAGCTGAATTTACGGACCACTTGTAGTTACCATGTAAACAGAGACAGGTGAAATTTAGTGAAAGTGTGGACAACCCATTTCTTCTAAACAACAGATGAATTTCCGAGATAAAGGAAAATCTCTCTCCTAATTCTCTAATAGGATGCTTACAACAGAAAATAAGTTGACCAGAGCCAGCGCCCGTGTCGGGAATATGTCTTAATCTTTGCCAATGGCTGTGGACAGCTGACCAGCGGGACTTCTCGGCATAGTAGTGTATAAGTTGTATAGGTTTTAGTTCTTTTTAGCCATTGCTGATCCACTGCCAGGCAAAGACCTCTCCAAAATCTTTCCATCTTTTCCCCTCACGTGCCGAGGTTGGCCAGTTTCCTCCTGCAGGGTTTTACAGGCACCATTAAATTGTAAAATTTTTTAGCTCTTAATTCGTGGAATTAAAACCTTTAACTATTAAAAGCTAAAGGGATTAATGCTTTCTACAGCATCAGCTTTATTGCCTAAGGCCAGAGGTGCAAACAATGCGTACCCAGGTCTCTCTGGAAATCATTTCGTTATATAGAAATTTTCTTCATTATAGGGAAACTATTTTCAATGTAATGACCAAGGAAAAATCAAAAAAGTTTGCTACATAGAAAATTTTGCTATATGGAAGTTCGTTAAAGAGAGGTTTGACTGTATATTCGTTTTAATTTCTGGAGAGTATCATATAGAAGTGTTCTACCTATTATATTAAGGAAAACTTCTCTTATTCTTTTACAAATAGGTACTTAGTACATACACACCGGGTGGTTATAAAATAAGTTTCCCTATTCAGGAGACCCTGGTGTCAAAACAGTTAGAGATAGCGCTGTGAAAATCGGTGGGTGTGTCATTTAGGGTATGGGGAGGCGATTTGTAGAAGAAAAAAAAAAAAAAGTTCAAAATTCCACCAATAGGGGAGAAATTGGTACTGTAAGCATGATATGGAACACTTAACTTGGGATTCGATTTTAATATCAGAACTTAGAAAGCATCTGTATGCCATCACGGTAAACTCTGTCTTTCAGGTTTCCACATAGCCAGAAATCACAGGGATTGAGATCTGCTGATCGGGCTGGCCAGAACTGCGGAAAGTCTAGAAATTATGCAATCATTTCTGAACAGAGTAGTTCCTTCACTTGTTGACCAACGTGGGGGCACCATCTTTCATGAACACTATGATCTCCAAGCATTGCCTTTTTGCAGAGTGGAAATAATATGATCTCTTAGAAGAGCACAGTACCGTGCAATTTACAGGGCCACAAGGTGTAGACTCTTCAAAGACAAATGGCCCGATTATAAACTTTGCTATGGTCTTTCATGCACAGCAGATGGACGAGAAGTTTCCCATATTTGGCAGTTTTGCGCATTTACAGCTCCACAAAAATGTGCCTCATCAGACCACAAGCTCATTTGAGCTCATTCATCATCAAGTTCCACGAGCCAGAAATCACACAGTAAAGTCTATTCGTTGTTGCTGATCACAAGGCTTTAGTTCTTGCACTACGTGAACCGTGTATGAAAACCAATGTAAAATTATTCAAAACACTTTATATACAGTAGACCAAGGAAGGTTCAAGTTTCTTGACACACCTCTGGCACAACTGACTGGTAGTGCTTTGCATTCTGACCCAGAGGCCATTGCAACTGTCACTTCATCCACCACCTCCATTCCGATATGTGGTTGTCCCCTGCCTGGAATTACACCTAACTCCCTGGTCACTTCAAATTTCTTTATTAGTTTTCAAAGACCCAATGATGTCAAAGGTCCTTTATGCAAACCTTTAAGTTTCCAATATTCACGTAGTGCTGCATTAGCATTACTATTATTCTGGTAGAATAAATGTAATTTATTCTACCAGAATAATAGTTTTATTCCAGTAGAATAAATCTAGTAGCATGCTCCTTTTTTGTAACAAATAAAAGCAGAAAGGCGTTGGCCTTTCTGCTTTTATTTAACAGGATGTCATTTGCGTAAGCAGCGTGTCTTGAAGTAAACGATAACTTTTACATATGTGCAGTTTTATTTTTCCCCGGTGGCAGAAATTTGAACTAATTTTTTTTCTTCTACAAATCGCTTCCCCACACCCTAAATGACATACCCACCGATTTTCACAGCGCTAACTCTAACCGCTTTGACACTAGGGTTTCCTGAATAGGGAAACATTTTATAATCACCCGGTATAAGTACCTATTCTGAATATATATATATATATATATAATTATATTATATTATATATAAAAAAATTATATATAATTTATATATATAAGTTAGTAGTCTTGAAGGGTAACGTGCTAACGTTACTGGAATGGTAAAGCTGGTTATGGAGAACAAACTTATACTAACTTATGTAGAAATTATGGTCGTTGGGTACTTTCTGCATACAGCAGTAATAAATATTATACAGTTTAATTAAACTGTGGCTATACGGTTATAAGCTTAGTAATTGTAAGGAAATAACTATATTTACTTTTTACTTCTATTAATCACAGAAAAAGAAAAAAAAACATACCGGCACCCACGACGTAGTTCTGATTCTAACCAACGTATTGCTTCTCTAGCTCCAAGACTCTCCTTTTTCAGCTGGTCAAGGCTGGCAATGACTACAGGAAAGAAAGAAGATGAAAATTAGCTTTTTAAAAAAAATTATAAATATCAACTAAGCTGTTGGCTTCATGTGACAAAAATAAAATTTTATTCTGATATCGTAGCCTAATCACAACATGCAGCATTCAGTAGCAGAATGTAATTTTCATTAAATACAGGGTGTGGAGTATCAGGTAACTAACTAATATTCCACATTACACATACTATCTTGCTCCTAAAATTTGGCCAATATACTATGAAACAGCCTTGTAAGCTGATTATCATATATTCTTATTGTTGCATACCTTAACATATATTATACTACTGTTGAACAATGAAGGAGTATTTAATTTTTACTTCTGAAGGAGTTAAATAAAACGAAATTTAGCAGATAATGTGCACAGTAGTATGGAGCTAATTGTTAATTATCAAAAACGTGTAAATGTTTTCTTTTTTTCTTGAAACTATGCTAAATTTCTGTTCAAACCCACCAGTTATTTATTTTTAATATATCTGTAC